>NC_080847.1:54315117-54618019 GCF_030435755.1 Ochotona princeps | reverse complement strand
CTTTAGGCAAAACAGAAGGAACAATTTTACCAAAGAAAACTACAACTCCCAGCAGCAGGCGCTGGCTAACTTCCGCTGGCATTTTGGCCCCTTAGCTTCATGGGAGTTGTAGTTTTATTTATTGTGCCTGCAAGTTACCTGCCCACCTTGTAAATTCCTAATAAAAAGATGTGTGGAGCGAAACGTCGCTGCTGCTTCTCTCGGATCCCTTTAAGGAACGCCCGCATGCCGTTCCGATCCAGAACCCCGCTGGTTGCCTGGCTGCAGTGCTGGCCACTGGCTTTGTTCAAAGTGAAGTTTAGGGGAGCTGGAGAGAGTTTATTGTGCTGGAGCTCAGATCTCCCATCTGATCCTTTTTCTTCTGCCCACTTCCCAGAGACCCAGAAATTTGTCCCCAGATTCCAGAGAGAATCAGGTGTATTTAAACATGGGCTCCAGAGGCAGGACACAGTTGTGTGAGTGTGAGCAGCCCCTCCTGCAGAAAGAGGAAGACGGTCTTCAAAGTCCCAGGTAGGAGGGGGTGGCCACGGGGCAGGGGGCTGTCAGGCTTTGGATCCCAAATGCCAGTATTCCGATGCCTGGGTGCGGGAGGGGCCAGTCTCTGGGGTAAAGAGAATTGGATGGCTTGGCCCCGGTTAGCACTCAAAGTTTGGGAAGCAGGCTGCTGTTAGCTGGTTACTGTTGGAGTCTTGCAGCAAAAAAGTTAAGGCTAAAGATCGGGTGTTGGAGGGTCGAGGGCAGCTGGGGTGTTGATTCTGGGTTCTGATTCCTCATTCTGACTGGGCCCAGAATGTCTCATGAGAATAGCATGTGTAAAGTAACCATGGTGAGTGGGGAGCCCAGGGGTCGGGGGTGCGGGCGGAAGGGGAGTTCTTTTGAAGCTTGGCCATGCCTTTTAGCAGGTTAGGAACCTTGGCTACTAGGAGAGACCTCGGGGGTCCAAGATCGGCCAGTGCTGGGTGGGTCACAGCTCCACTTCTGCCTGTTGTGTGACCTCATCTGTGGCCAGAACCCCAGAAGGGGGTCGGGGACAGCAGGGGCTTCCCTGCTCGCCACCACACAGCCTGTATTTCTCTCAGGACCCTGGGGGATGAGCTCGCTGCTCTGAGGCTGCAGAAGCTGGAACAGCAGGTACTCGGCCCCACTCCCGCCCTCCTTCCTCTTCCTCACCTCCCTCAGAAACCACCCACCCCGCTGCAAATGGAAATAAGATCTAGAAACTTGGGAACCTAAAGATGCCAAGCCTGGTGCTGAGGGACCACAAATGACGGAGGCAGAAGGATTCTCTGCTAAGTCAGGACTCCTAGATCCTGCAAGAAGCGGGCGGACCTCTGAGACCAGAGCAGGGGAGGGGGAAGGGTTGGCCCGCTCTCCGCCCCTCACTCCCACACCCCGGTCTTCTGGGCTGATTTGATTCTGGCCTCGGTTCTCCCGCTCCCGTTCCCTCAGAAGCGGCTGTTTGAGAAGAAACAACGACGGAAGCGCCAAGAGCCCCTCATGGTGCAGGCCAACCCCGACGCTTCGCTGCGGCACCGGCGAGGCAGGCGGCGGGAGGAGCGCCTGCCCGGTGACCGCGGTGAGGAGAACGCCTGGCCGGGCTCGACGTTACCGTCAATCTGCGGGAAGAGCGCCAATGGGAACTCGGGGGCGGGGCCTGGGGCCGGAAGAGGGCGGGGTTCGTCCGGTCCTGAGGCGGGTGGATGGGGCACTGAGGAGACTCTGGGCGGGGCGTGTTTGCATTGGAGGATAGAGCGCGAGCGCGTCCAGGGATTGGACAGACAGAGCTTTAGGGCGGGAGCTAAGAGCTTCCGGGGAGTGCTGAGGCGAGGACGGGCGGTGGGGCGCGGTGCGGGAGGCTGTGATCACCGGGTCGGTGGTCGTCTTCAGGCGCGGGGGCGCGCACAGTTCAGTCGCAGGGCTGCGCCGGTTGGAGCCGTGGGATGGAGTTTGGGTCCTGGAGAACCTGCAGATCGTTGGCCTTGACCTCGCTTCTCCTTCTCCCAGGCTGCGGAAACCCTTTCCTTCAGGAGAGCGTGCCGCAGGCACATCTGCGCCCCGAGGCTCACAGTGTGCCGGGTACCGTGGGCTGTGGGGGCGATGGCAGCGGCGAGCACGGCCCCCTGCTGGCCCCGAGAGAAGCAGGTAACCTGGGCCTTCTACGTCCGAAGACCGCTGCGTCTGAAATGCGGGAGGCTGGGACCCCGCACAGCCGCCCAGGACCCCTGCTCCAGGCCCTCTCCCTCTCCTGGCTTCCAGACAATTCCGAGCCAGAGTTGGAAGAAGTCGCGCTGGAGGACGCGGTCTCTCCCCGATCCTATAAAAAGCCTCAAGGAACCTGCCGCAGGGGCTGGGCCAACTACCGGCTTGGTAATTTTGGTTGAGTGGGGGTGAATTCTGGCTCCCAGCTGTGTCGCAAATCATCTTACTTTTTTGGAAACTGCTTAAAAAGAAGAGAGAGAAACACAAAAGAGAAACAAGAAAGGAAAATAAAAAGATTTATTTTTTTTAAAAAGGCAGAGTGAGACAGAGAGGGAGGGAGAACTTTGCTCAAGAGAGACCTTATATCTTCTGATCCGCCTTAGGAATGACTTCACTGGAAGCCAGGGGCTTCTAACGGTCTCCCAGGTGCGTTAGAAGAACTGGGTTAGAAGTAAAGCAGCCAGGACATGCATGAGCTAGTGCCCAAATGGGATGCTGGCATGATAAGGTAGCATCTTAACTCACTACACTACAACTCCAGCTCCTAGAGACCATTTTTAGTAAGAGACAATTCACATATACCATACACTTCCTATAGTTAAAGTTTGCAATTCTATGGTTTTTCGTGTATTCACACATGTGTGTGACCATCATCACATCAGTAGGTTTTGGAACATTTTTGTCACCCCAGAAAGAAACTTTGCACCCTTTAGTAGTCATTCCTTTTTCATTTCTTCCAAGATAACCCCTAATCTACTTTTTGCCTCTTGGAATGGGACTATCCTGGAAGTTTCACACATGTGCAATCATGTAACGTGTCATCTTTTTCTGCCTAGCTTCCTCCACGCATGAAGTTGTTCAGGACCATCTGTGCTGTAGCATTATCAGCGTTTTGTTCCTTTTCGTTCCCTAGTAATGTTTCATTGTGCCATTGCGGTGGCAGGACTCCAACTTATTACCCCCAGCCTCCCTCCCCCAGCCTTAGTCCCCCTGCCTCTCGGGACAAGGGGAGAGGTAAGACTTTAAAGCCCCTTCCTGTCCTTGGGGCCCTCAGAAACTGCTCAGGAAGACTTGGCATTGAAGGTGAGGACTTGTAAATAGGGGCTAAGAACCCAAAAGCTTCAGCCTTTTCCAGTCAGCCCTGATGACCCTGTCCCAAACCCCTGGTACCCATTAGCTCAGTCCCTGGCTTCTTCCACCCCTTAGGGGCCAGTGCAGACGACCAGAACAAATTACAGGATATCGAAGACAATGAGAACACAATGAGTCCAGAACTGAACCCGGGGATGGAAAGCGGAGACCTGTCCGCCTGCCAGGTGAGAGGAGGCGAGCCAGGAAGTCTGATGAGGGTGGGGATGAATTCCCGGTGGCCAATCAGAGGCCCTTCCGGTTCACCCAAATGGGCGGTGCTCTCATTGGGATTCCCCAGTCAGTAGGCAGAGGAGGTTTGGCTTCAGGCAGAAATGAATAGAATTACCCAACCAACAGATTTCAGCGAGTGGCTTAGTTGACTGACTGAGATATTTGGCCAATGGCACAGGAGATGCATGTGGCAAGGGGATGTAACCCTTTGCTGGAATGGCCAATCAGCAGTCAGCAAAGCTGTGCACCAACTGTCATTCAACTTTGACTTGGGTCGGTGGGCTAGGAGGAAGACCTGGAAGAGAAAAAAAAGGAGTGGGAGTCCTCAGCAATGGACTCCCCAGCCGCAGCCAAGGAGGAGGTGTCTGAAGCAGAGGAAGAAGGCAAGGACCAACCTGACAGCCACGTGGAGAGCCCCATGCACTCACCGCCCTCCATGCCGGGCCCTCGACTGGGCGAGGACATGGAGGCCTATGTGCTGCAGCCCGCGCCTCAGGGCCACGTGGTGCAGTGCCGCATCAGCCGCAACAAGCGTGGTGTCGACAGGGGCATGTTCCCCTTCTACTATCTCTACTTGGAGGCAGAAGAAGGCCTGAAGGTTTGGCCTGGCCCATGTGGGCCCCCAGCACGTCCCACAGCCATGGGAGCAAACCACACCCCGGGGCCAAGTCCCACCCCTTCCTGTGCAGTCAGGGTTTTTGCAAATGCACACTTGGCTTGCCATTTAGAAAGCAGACCAGACAACTCCAACGCTAAGCCTTGCCCCTCCCAGATCTAGAATTCAATTTAATTCAATATAATTTTATTTTTATTGGCTAGGCAGATCTAAAGAAAGGAGAGACAGAGAGAAAGATCTTCCAATCACTGGTTCATTCCCAAATGCCCACATTGGCTGGAGCTAAGCCGATCAGGAGCCAGGAACTTCCAGGCCTCCCAGGCTGGCACAGATGCCCAAGGCTTTGAGCTATTTTCCATTGCTTTCCCAAGCTGCGAGCAGGAACTGGATGAAAACTGGAGCAACCAGGACATGAACCTGCACCCACATTGGTTGCCAGAGCTTTGAGGAGGAGGATTAGCCAGTTGAGCCATTGCACCAGCCCCTAGAATCCTTCCCTTGTAGAGCCCTGTGGTCTAGTTCGTATCTATCAGATATCAAGTCTTGTCCACTCTAAAGTCATGTCATACCCCCCCACCCAACCTTCTCCAAGTGGGCCCTTTGGTCCTTCCCTGAGCCTCCTTGCTATCAGACTTCACTCAATCCTAGGATAAATCCTGTGCCTGGAAGACTTTTTCCATCCCTCGTAAGCCCGGCCACTCCCATGCCCCTCAGATCTCAGGAATGTCCCAGAGCCAGGCTCGTTCCCTCTGCAGAGCCAGCTCTGCTTCTCCCGGATGACATGCGTCCCAAGCCTGCTCCCTGTTGTGCCTAAGGGTCTTCCAAATTCTCCAGAGTCAGATCCTGCCCCTCACAGGCTTGCCATTGTCTGGTTTCCAAGTCCCAACCAGGAACCTGTTGGTGGAAGGGATAAAGGGCCCATAGTCGAATGAATCATTCACCTTGGGAGCCTAGCTGGCAGGCGCTTTCAGGATGAGAGCCCATCTCCCAGCAATTTTGGGGTCTTTCCTGCACCAGTACTTTCCCATTGCCATGGGCCATGGCTTTTCCTGGTCTGTGGTGCCTAACCCTAAGCCAAACACCAGAAGATTGTTCTGATGGGCTATTTCTCCCACTTGCAGCATTTCCTCCTGGCTGGGCGGAAGAGAAAAAGGAGCAAAACCTCCAATTACCTCATCTCCCTGGACCCCACAGACCTGTCTCGGGATGGTGACAACTTTGTGGGCAAAGTCAGGTGGGTGGGACCCTAAAGTGTGAGAAGCAGGTAGCAGGGAGCCGGGGCGAAGCAAGGCACAAAGGGACCGCAGCACAAGGTGCCCGTGCCGGAAGCCCTCATGCAGTTCTTCAGGGCGGACAGGACGAAGCTGAACCCTTTGGGGCACAGGGCTGGGTTCTGAGTTCTGGTTGCTGAGTTCCCTTGGGAAGAGGCCAGGATTGTGTGAGGTTTTGTGTCACAGAGGGAAGGAGTTGAAGAATACAAAAAGTTCCCCCATCCAGATTAGAGACAAATAGGAGAGAGCCCCGTTCACTGGTTCACTCTCCAAAGGCCTCCAGTGGCCACGGCTGCTCGAGGGTGAAGCCCGGAGGGAGGAACTCAGTCTAAATCTTCCTCACGGCTGCCGGTTCCTTTAACATCACCACTGCCTCCTGCATTGCTGAAATGCTGGAGTCTCCAGCCTGCTTTTGAGCCATGGCAGGGGTCTGATGTGGGGCAGGGGCATCCAGCCTGCTGGGCCAAGCGCCTGTCCCAGCGAGGAGGGTTCCCTACAGAGACAGTAGGGACTGAGGGCTCACCCCAGGGGTGGGGGCCGCTGCATACAGGGAACAGGACTTTTTTTTTTTAAGATTTACTTTTATTGGAAAGCCATCTGCTGGTTCACTTCCTAAGTGGCCCCAACAGCTGGAGCTGAGCTGGTCCAAAGCCAGGAGCCAGGAACTCTTCTGCGTCTCCCAGATAGGTGCAGGGTCCCAAGGCTTTGGGCCGTCCTCGACTGCTTTCCCAGGCTACAGGCAGGGAGCTGGATAGGAAGTAGAGCAGCTAGGATATGAACTGTGCCCACATGGGATACTGGCACATGTGAGGCAAGGATTTTAGCTACTAGTCTGCCACACAGGGTCCAGGCAGCATGATTCCTAAGAGGACGGATTTGAGAGAAATCCCGTAATTGACAGCCTCAAAGTAACAATAATTATTTTCATTCTATCCCTCCCTCCCTGGAGCAGATCCAACATCTTGGGCACCAAGTTTACGATCTTTGACAATGGCGTGAATCCCGAACGAAGGTATTTGGTTCCAGGGACTTCCCGGATCCGAGAGGAGCTGGGAGTTGTGTGTTATGTAAGTGTCCCCAGGACCAGGGAGCGTGAGGGCGGGACCGGAGGGCCAAGGAGCCAGGCCAAGGGAAAAAACAATCCTCTCAGGAGACCAACGTCCTGGGATTCCGGGGGCCACGGAAAATGACCGTGATCCTCCCTGGGATGGACAAGAAGAACCAGAGAATCCGAGTGCAGCCCCAGAGTGTGAGTTCCCAAGCACCCAAGCACCCCAAGCAAGAAGGGGCGACCCTAGTGAAGGGGTAGGGGCGGTGTCCTACATCCCAGGAGAGGGGGAGGAAGATGGAGGAGTGCCCCTGACGCGGGAGTCGGATTCCCTAGGCCCACTTCTCTGCCTCCGGAGAAAACTGACAGGCTGGACAGGTGAACAAACCACTCTGTGACCTTCCAGGAGCACGAGTCACTTCTGAGTCGCTTTCATCGGGGAGCCAAACAAGGGCTGGTGTTGCTGCAAAACAAATCCCCATCATGGAGTGACGAGAGCGGCGCCTACGTGCTCAATTTCCATGGTCGGGTTACCCGCGCCTCGGTCAAGAACTTCCAGATGGTGCGCCCAGATGACCGTGAGCTCCTGGGATCCCGCCGGCTTTCCGGGGCTGGGGGCATGAGCGTCCAAACTACTTCTCCCATCAGCCCTTGAGGGTTCTTCTTCTTCTTCTTTTTTTTTTTTTAAAGATTTATTCATTTTATTACAGCCAGATATACACAGAGGAGGAGAGACAGAGAGGAAGATCTTCCGTCCGATGTTTCACTCCCCAAGTGAGCCGCAATGGGCCGGTACGCGCCGATCTGATGCCGGGAACCAGGAACCTCTTCCGGGTCTCCCACGCGGGTGCAGTGTCCCAATGCATTGGGCCGTCCTCAACTGCTTTCCCAGGCCACAAGCAGGGAGCTGGATGGGAAGTGGAGCTGCCGGGATTAGAACCGGTGCCCATATGGGATCCTGGGGCTTTCAAGGCGAGGACTTTAGCTGCTAGGCTATGCCGCTGGGCCCAAGGGTTCTTCTAAGTAGGGTGCACGTCACACTGCTGCAAAGCCTCTTGGGACTCTGGGTCCTTGTTGGGGGTTGCAGTTTTAGGGCCCCCACACCGTTGGGAGCCGTAGTTCTGCAAGGCCGGAGGCAGTAGAATGCACAGGTCGGCCTGAGACTTGGTTCCCGACTTCCTCCTCAGCGAACTGCCTGGTGCTCCAGTTTGGCCGGGTGGCTCCAGATACGTTCACCATGGACTTCCGCTTCCCACTTTGCCCACTTCAGGCCTTCGCCATCTGCTTGTCCAGTTTTGACGGGAAACTGGCTTGTGAGTAACTCAATAAATACCAACCCCTCACCAGCTTCAGCGCCTGCTCAATGGGAAAAGGGCTCGGGAATGCCTCCTGGGTGGCCAGTGTTGTGCCCAGGAAGGCTGCACCTGCTCAGACAACAATGAAAGGCAAATTGCTCACAGAAAAAGGACACCGAGCTTCAAGTATGCTGGCTTGGGGCAGGGCACGGGTCTGAGAAGTGATTTGGCAAGTCAAGGCTGGGAGTGGCAGTCTTGAGCGGCAAGTGAGAGGATCATGTGGCAGGGAGCCTGCCCAGTCTGTGGAAGGAGGCACAATCAACCTGCACACCCCGCACCTTGCTTGAACTCATGGATCGATCAGAGAATTCCAAGCTATGTAAACTTCAGTGGGCAGCCGGGAATCAGAATAGCTTACACTCCTAACATTTGTATGACTTTATTTAATGAACATTGTTTTACGCATCAACTCCCTTGGGATCTTACAATCCCTAAGTTATGTACATCAGTTATAGATAAGGAAACCAAGTCTGCACATATAGGAATATGCAGTCGGACAACAGAGAACTGCCCCAGTAAGCATACAAAGGCCTCCAGGAACAGGGAACCTGAAGATTTGGGAACAGGTGCGGAGGGCCTGCATGGTGGTACAGCCAGCGTCATGGCAGGCACTGTGGGCTAAGCCATGCCCTTCAATGCAAGCATCCCGTGAGCACTGGTTCGCCTTCTGTGCTGCCTAGCCAGTTGCAATGGAAGATGGCCTAATTCCTAGGACCCCTGCCACCACAGGAGCCCCGCATCTCCTAACTTCACCACAGCCCAGCCCTAGCCGTTGTGGCCATTTGTGAACAAGTGGATGGAAGATCTTTCTCTTTGCTTTTCTCTGTAATTCTTTCAAACTTTAACAAAAAAATTCCAGGAAAGCATAAACAACTGGAGCTTAATATTTTATTTTTAGGGATTAGTAAATCAAGGCTTCAGCTCCCTTGAGGAGCTAATTGTCCCAAGTTTAGTAAGAACATTGGCAGATGACAAAGCAAAGGATACTGGGAAATATAGCTTATCCTTCATTGAGCACCTGCTGCTATGCCATTTCCCACCCATCAAGGGCCCATGAGTTAGGATGGCAGTTCTATCACACAGACACTGCTTCTTACCAACCTGAAGTCTTTATTTTTTAAATATAAATAAATAAATAAAGAAACATTGAATAAATAACACACAAACAAAACACTTGGTCTTAGCCACGCCTCCCACTGACACCCAGGCCAGAAGGCGTGGCTTCACCAGGTGGGCAGGGAGAGGGTGTGGCCACAGCTTGGCTCAGGGGCCTGGCTCGCTCTGGGGACCCAGGAGATATGGAGGAGGAAGACAAGGTGTGGGTAGGGGTGAGTATGGGGCCCAGAGAAGAGGGTGGATTCCTGAGGCGTGCCCACGCTCTGGCTCGGGCAGCTGGCGTGAGGCAGGGGCCCAGCTCCTCCTGGGCCCGGCTGATGCGGCGGGCAAAGCGGCTTCGATCCCTGGCCAGCTGCTCCCAAGGGCCCTTGCGGGCGGCCTGGGCTGGCCCTGCCCAGACAACCAGGAGATGGACAGTGATCTTGTCAGAGAAGTGCACCTGGAGACAGATGGACAGACATAGGGAGCCAGGGAGGGTGGGGGGAGAGAGAACCAAATACAAATTAGTCACAGGAACACGCCTGCTGTTTGTGTCACACCTGCCTGCCCCCGAGGGCCTCTCCTCTGACTCACTGGAGGAAGGGGCAGGCTGCTGGGGCTGCCAGGAGCCAAGCCTCTTACACAGCATTGCGTGATGGTACACACAGCTCTCCCTGCAGAGTTCCCATGCAATCCTGTGTAATCAGGGGGCCCAGGACTTCCAACCCACAGCCTGTTCCCCCAAGTCTCAAGGGACCTGTTGTGCCCTCGGCACCCACCTTTCTGGCCAGGGGACTCTCGGGGTTCAGATTCCGCCTGGGGTTTTCTGAGACCTTGAGCCGCCTACGCAGGTGCAAGGGCAGCTTAGGAGGTGCCCACGGAGGTGGTGGCTTCTCGCCGGGTAGGTAGATGGCCACTTGGAAGGTGTCACGAGGCTCAGTTGCTCCCTCCTCCTCTGTTTCCTCTCCAGGCAGACACACCCACCTCCTGAGGAGGGTGCTCGGGCTCCCAAGGGACGGCTGGGGGTCTGAGTCAGCCGTTTCCTCTCCCTCAGCTGTGGCTGAGTCAGCTCCGGCACCCTCATTGTCTTCATCTTCATCCGTGTCCTCTCCTGGCCGGTACACCCAGGCCCTCAGGAAGGCACTTGCTGTGGGGGAACCCTCTGCCTCTCCCTCCTCCTCAGCTGATCCCTCGTCACTGTCTTCACTGTCATCTTCCGTGTCTTCTCCTGGCCGGTACACCCAGGCCCTCAGGAAGGCACTTGCTGTGGGGGTAGGAGGGGAACCCTCTGCCTCTCCCTCCTCCTCAGCTGATCCCTCGTCACTGTCTTCACTGTCATCTTCCGTGTCCTCTCCTGGCCGGTACACCCAGGCCCTCAGGAAGGCACTTGCTGTGGGGGAACCCTCTGCCTCTCCCTCCTCCTCAGCTGATCCCTCGTCACTGTCTTCACTGTCATCTTCCGTGTCTTCTCCTGGCCGGTACACCCAGGCCCTCAGGAAGGCACTTGTGGGGTAGGTGGATGAAGCAGCTTGAGCTGTCCCCACAGCTTGGCCCTCCTCTTCCTCGTTATCTTCCTCCAGGTCCTTGCTGGACCGATACGCCGAGGCGGTGAGCAGAGCCTTGTGCTGGGACGCCGAGGAGCCTGGCTCTGGGTCAGTGTCTCCTTTTCCGACTGCTTGCTGTGTCCTTCCATCTCTCTCCTCAGGGTCTTCCCTTGTGGAACTGGCGCCTGAATATGAGGCCAACGCAGAGGTCTTCCCAACGTCCTGGTTTTCTTCCTCCGTGGCTTGACCTTCCTCCTCCCCTGGGGCACATGACCCCGGAGTTAAGGGGGGATTCGTGCTTCTAGCAGCTTCTTCACCCTCTGGCTCCTCCACCCCTGGACTGGGCTCCCACCCTGAGGAGGGATCACAGAATGGGGCCACTCCCCCTTCTTCCTCCCCACAGTTCTTATCGGAGCCTTGCAGGCTTCTCAGCCACAGGCTGGGGCCCAGGGGGGCCGAGGGGCTGGCTGGGAGGGCCCCTCTCTGCTCTCTGGGGACGCTGGCAGCTTCCTCCTCATCAAGTCCCCAGCACTGAGGGAGGGGACTGCCGGCCTTCAGTTCCGGGCAGGGCCGGCGGGCTGCCTCTCCACCCGCTTCCTGCATTCTGGGGTGGCCTTCAGCCTTCCAGGCCACAGCAGGCATGGCTCTGACCTCCAGGCCAGCTGCAACCCCATCTTCTCCAGTCACTGCCTCTCTAAGCCAGAACTCCGGGCTGCGCAGGCGGCTCCAGGCCTGGCTGAGGAAACCCATCAGTGGGGACAGGAGAAAGAAGGGGTGGCTGTCCCTCCAGGGGGCACCATGATGCGGTACTTGGCCTGGAGCCATCTGTCCGGGCTGGAAAAGGGGGAGAGAGAAGGGCTAAGTTTAGAAGCCATATAGGGATGGTATTTGGGGCCAATTGGGTCACGGCTGTTGAGTCATACCCACAGAAATAGCAACCCAGGCATGCCTGCCGCAAATTCTGGTATCAGCCACGCCCCTCCCCAGGCCTCAATCCCCATCTCCTCTCACCCACAAGTCTGGGTCCCTAGTTCTGGCTTGTCTTAGACCCAAGAGACCCCCCCCCAATCCTTCTTTCTCTAGAGCCAGTCCTAGGGACCAAGAACAAAGACCAGTCCGCACTCCCCAGAGATGACAAGTCAAGAACCCCAGGACATTCTTTCCTTGGAGACTGGCTTCCTTCAGGCCCTGCCCCCTCCAGGTTTCTTCACTGGGGGGACCCGAGGGTCTGTCTCCCGGACGCCTCATCCCCCAGAGTCCCCTGCTCAGGACCCAGGCGTTCCGGCCTCGAACCCACTTCATCTCGGAGTGGGAGGTTGAGGGAGCCCGGGAGTCCGGTCCCAGCCCCCCCGACTCCCTGGAGGGAACCCGACGGACGCCTCCCCAACTCACCGACTGGGAAGTGCGTCTCACCCCGGGGGCAGGAGCGCCGGCTCGGGCTGCCAGAAGCGATCGTAGGTGCGGACGGCTCGGGAAGCCAGCGCGTTCATGTCGCCCTCAGGCGTGGACAACTCCGAGGATCGACGGCGGGGCGCGGGGTCGAGCGGCGTCTGGCATGTAATCTTCCTCCGGCCTGGGAATCACGCTGTTGGCGTGCGCGCACCGGGCTTTTATAGGCACGCGCTCGCGGCGCGCTGACGTCACGCGGAGGGGCGGAGTTCCGAAAGGGCACGGCAGTGGTGGGTGGGGAAGTGAAGATGGAGACAGGAACTTAGTGACGGGGATTCCGGGATGCGTCCGGGACGTCAGGGCGGCATTTCCCCGTCCAGCACGTGGACCTGGCGGGCGGCGGGCGAGCCCGTGCGCTGGGCGGCGGTGGCTGGCGGCTCGTACCTGCCCCTGCTGCTCCCATTGCACAGATGAGGAAGTTGAGGCTTGCCCGGGGGCTCACAGCCCACCCCGACTGCAAAGAGGGTCCCTCGGCGACTGCGACCGCCCTGGCCGCGTAGTGGGTGCCCAGCAGGTCGGGTGCATGCGGACAGGGCTTCGGACTCCTGCCCAAGCCCAGGCATGACCCCATGCCTTCGTGTCACTGGGTTCAAGCCGAGCCAACACGCTGCTTATTTACGTGGAAATTAAAGTAAAAATTACAATTCTTTTACTTACCACTTTTTTTCAGGTGATAACTTTTGGGCACTCATGTTGAAATTCACATCACTAGGTCATACGGTGGCACAGCTGGCTAATCCTCCACCTACAGTGTAGGCATCTCATGGGTTCTGGTTCTAATCCCGGCAGCTCCACCTCCCATCCAGCTCCCTGCCTGTGTCCTGGGAAAGCAGTGGAGGATGTCCCAAAGCCTTGGCACCCTGCACCTGCGTGGGAGACCCGGAAGAGACTCCTGGCTCCTGGCTTCAGCTCAGCTTGGGCCATTGTGGCTACTTGGGGGGTGAATCAGCAGATGGAAGATCTTTGTCTCTCCTTCTCTGTAAATCTGCCTTTCCAATAAAGATAAATACATCTTTAAAAATGATAATGTCTTCAAATATGTATTAATTATGTATTTAAAAGAGCACCAGAAAGTGGGAATATATAAAAATAACCGTATATATAAATAAATGTATATTTCCTTCTGCTGATTCATTCTTCAGATGGTTGAAAATAACCAGATCCAGGCCAGGACAAAATCAGAAATAAGAACTCCATGTGGGTCTCCCAAGCGGATGAAGGCACTTGGGCCATCCTCTGCTGCCTCCCAGGTGTATCAGCGGGGAGCTGGAGCCCCAGCTGGGCACTCAGGACTGGAGCCAGAGATGTGAGATCTGGCACCAGAGCCAGGGCTCCGATCAGCTCTGACACAGGACCTGCGTGTTCCGGGTGGCGGCATAGTGCCTACCCTGGCTGTGAACGTCTTTGCAACATGACTTTTTGGGGTGGAAACTTTAGTTATGGCTGGTAACACTTGGTGTGGCTGATGCAGCTCATGTCCTGTCCCTCTCCCCTACCTGATCCATAATCAAAGAGGTCCAGAAGCCCCGTCTCCCTCCCAAGGGAGTTATCCTTGATCTGGAACAGAATTCCCATCTGGATCTGAGATGGAGACTTGGCACCGGCCACTTGACCCTGCCCCAACGGGACTCCAGGAATCCGGGCCACTCCCTTCTGCCTGGGGAGCTGGGATGAGCCACGGTCCAGCCCCACCCAAGCAATGCCACACTGCAGCCCTGAGCAGTCCCCGACTCACACCTTCCCAGGCGCCCAGGAGTCTGCAACCCCAACCCCAATCACCCCAGGACTTTAGGCGGCTGAGTCTCTGTTCTGTGTAAAACCCAGGTGCCCTCCCTTCAGGGCACCAATGCCCTCCAAACACGGAGGGCACATCCTCCCACAGCCATGGCCCATAGGGTCCCTGGAGGTTAGGGGACCCAGCCCCTCCCTCAGCTGTGGGGGCAGCAGAGCTGCAGGGGTCAGGCTGTGGTGGGGAAGCCAGAAGGGGCGGGGACAGCTGGGACTGGGAGGGGAGACAGCGGTGTGGGCGGCTGGCGAGGCAGGGAAAGACTAGCCGAAAGGAAAGAGAAACGGAGAGGGAGGAAGAGAAAGCCAGGGGAATCGGAACAGAGTGAGTGTGAGGGGGAGAGACGGGGCAGGACAGAGAGAGAAAGAGAAAGAGAGAGAGAGGACGTGTGGGTGGCGGGGGTGTGAGGGGGAGAGACAGGGCAGGTCAGAGAGAGAGAGAGCTGGACAGAGAGAGGGAGGGGGCAGGACAGAGAGAGAGGGAGAGAGGGAGGAGAGAGATGTTAAGGAAGAAATTGTGACTCTGAAAGAGACAAGCTGGGAAACAGGGTGGTTGTGAGTGGACAGAATGAGAGAGAGAGAGGCTGGGAGAGACAGAGGTAGAAGGTGAACTGGGGGACAGGCATTCTGAAAGGGAGAGTGAGTGAGGAGGAGTGAGGGGTGACAGGAGACAAGAGACAGGAAGGGGACGAGTGAGAGGGGGGAGAAGAGGGCCGGAGGCCTGGGAGAGACAGTTCCCGAGGGACACGAAGGAGGGGAGACTCCTATTGCTGGGCACCCCCCAGCTGGGTAAGCGCCCTGGCTGAGCTGGGCTGGAGGGTGAGGGGCGGGAGGGGCTGGCTGGGGCACATTCCTGCTGCGGTGGTGACCAGCTTGATTCAGACAGCTGGCCCTGGGGGGACTGGAGATGGGCATGGGGCAGCAGGAGCCAGGTAGCTGGGGTGCAGCCGGAAGGAGGCAGGGAATGGGTCACATTCCTGGCCCCGGCACAATGAGCAGGAATAAAGGGGCCCCTATGATCTGGCCAGGCCCGCAGACAGCTGCCCCCTCCCCGCAGCTGCCTCTGCCGCCTACCTCCCTTGGCATGGCTCTCGGTATGCAGTCACCCCCAGCCCCCCACACCCTGAAACAACAGCCTCTTTCTCCTGAACCTCCTCTGACCTCCGACCCCTTGAACCTATCTCGGTCGCCAGCAGGGTCACCCACCGAAACACAGCCCCTTTCTTCCCCTCCCCATGGCCTTGATGGAGGAAGGCAGGCCCTGGAGCAGCCTGAGCCCTGCCAGCAGCGCCTCCACCATCTCCTCGCTCAGCACCCTCAGCACTAAGGTTTGAGCTTCCTGGTGGGGCCTGGGAGGAAGGCGAAACAGTGGGCTTTCCGTTCCCCCTGTTTCCTGGCGCTCAGTTCTCAGCCACCTGGAAGACTGTGGTTGTCAAGGACCAGCGATGGCAGTGGGGTCTGGCTGACCCCGTAGGCTCCCAAGTCGGCCCCCAGCCCAGCTCCGACCCTACCCTCCCTCCGATTTCCCTTTCTAAACCAGAGAAGCAACTTCCATTGCTTAACTTGGGGCTATTCCCTAGCCGTGAGGCCCCTCTAGGTGGTTGTGGGGGACACTAAGGGCCCAGAGGTACTGAATTGTCTCCACAGCCTGGAGTTCCCTTCCGAGCCTCATCTCCTTGCACTCCTGTTCGTATGTTCCCAGATCCCCCAAGTTCAGGGTCCTAAGACTCAATCCCGACCCCGGCATCACTTCCAAGGATGGCAGCCGGCAGGGAATCTGTGTACATGGGGGCGGGCAGCCTCAGCTGAGCAAAGTGGTTCGGGGTTTGTGGGGAGGACCTGAAAACTGCACTGTGCCTGTGTGTGGTCACGGGGGCAGTGTCACCATGTGGCTCCTTGGGCAAGGCAGGGACTCAGCTGACTGACTGTGGCTCCTCCCCACCAGTGTTTCCGGGTCAGGTGCCACACCCATGGCTCCCTTGGATAAGGTGTCCCTTCTGCAGAATAGACTCCAGATTCCCAAACTCCCTCCCGCAGCCTCTTCGGAAGGTCTTCGGAACACCTTCCTCCTCCCACACCCCCATCCCCACCCCTGTGTCTGTCAGTGGTGCACTGATGCCCCACCCCGGCTGCTCCCTGACCTGGGCAGGGCAGCTGACTGAGGGAGGGCCTGCGGCCACGCCTCCTCAGGCCATCTCAAGGCCCCTGTTCACTTCTGTCCCCTTCTCTCCTCAGAAGCCCACCCGGGCGGTCAATAAGGTGCATGCCTTTGGGAAGAGGGGCAATGCTCTCAGAAGGGACCCCAACCTGCCCGTGCACATCCGTGGCTGGCTTCACAAGCAGGTACAGTGAGTGGGGAAGGACAGGGCCACTGTAGGTGGGGGCTCTGCCTGTCCACTGCGGCTCCCCTTCTAAGTCCCCACCTCCGACCCCGTTCTGTCATCCCTGCCTCTCCCCTTGTCTGGTTAATTTTATACGCTGGCTCCTTCATCCGTTCACTCAACGACAACTTCTGTGGCACAAACCATGTTCCCGGTCCCAAGACACGCAGCATATAAATGACATGCCAGATGGGAGCAGAGGCAGATATGTAATTAGTAACTACAGAAGCCCGGAGTTCATTGCAGAGAACAGGAAGTGGCTGTAAAGCAACAGTGGACCGGCATGGGCATTTGGCACAGTGGTTTAACTGGGCATGGGATGCCCGCACCCCACTCGTGGCACCTGACTTGGAGTTCTGATTCTGCCCTATATTCCAGCTTCCTTTGTAGGCAGTGGGGCAGGAGATTCCAGATTTACTCTCAGGGTGTTGGCAAGCTCTACCACCCACGGAGGGGACCCGGTTGGGCTCTCGGCTTGGGGAAGCTGGCCGAATCCCAGCTACTGTGGAATTTTGGGGAGTGAAGTCGTGCATACAAGATTCCTCTTCTTCAAATACCATGAAATAAATCCTCAAAGAGTGAAAGCCCCTGGCTCCGTGGGCTGCATCACCTCATTCACACGTCCTCATGACTTCACGAGCCCTAACTGACAGATGAGCAGTGTGAGGGGCCCAGCGGGGAACAGCTTGTCCCAGGGCCTGGGTTAACAGCCACGGCCTTGGAGTCACTCCTGAGCTGGTGTGTCCGGGATCCATGGCAGCTCTGCTCCCACACACACGTCCCGCCACGATCCTCCAACACGTGGCTGCATCCCTCCCTGTTTTGGGGCGGCTGTTCCTGAACCCCCACCTTGCCTCTGTCTGTCTCCAGTCCCCCCTCAGTAGGTCTCCATCCATCTCCCCACATAGCCCTCTGTCTCTCTCTCTCTGGGTCTCTGTCTGTTGCTTTGCCCACCTCTGTCCCCGTGTCACCGTCTCCTCCCTCCTCTACCCACAGGACAGCTCTGGACTCCGGCTCTGGAAACGCCGCTGGTTCGTCCTCTCGGGCCACTGCCTCTTCTATTACAAGGGTCAGTGCCCAAGCTGCTCCTGGGGATGGGTCCCTCCCTGCTCCCCGTGTGACCCCAGCCCCCTGTTTGTAGACAGCCGCGAGGAAAGTGTTCTGGGCAGCGTCCTGCTGCCCAGCTACAGTGTCAGGCCAGATGGGCCGGGCGCCCCCCGAGGCCGGCGCTTCACCTTCACGGTGAGTGGGGCCACCCCACCCCGACCCCGGGGGACTGGAGAGGGATGGAGATCCAAGGTCAGGGCCAGGGTCTCGGGTGGCGTCCTCCAGGCCCAAGCCCGGTGCCAAGGCCTGTCTTTCCCGCAGGCCGAGCACCCAGGCATGAGGACGTACGTTCTGGCCGCGGACACACTGGAGGACCTGCGGGGCTGGCTGCGCGCACTGGGCAGGGCCTCCCGTGCGGAGGGGGACGATGGGTGAGCAGAGGCCCAGGCCGGGGGCCCTGATCCTGAACCTCCATTCCCGAGGAAATCTTATCGCTTCAAACCTCCTGCCCTGGACCCCAGGCCAGTCAGGCCCCACCCCCAGAGAACTCTTCCAATCAGCATAGAGACTTTCCCTCCAGCCCCGCCCACCCTACCCAGCCCCGCCCACCCCACCCTACCCAGCACTGCCCACCCCACCCAGCACTGCCCACCCACCAAAGCCCCGCCCCCAGGCTCGCGCTCCAATCAGACTCTCCTTGCCATGCCATTCCCGCCCCTCCAGTCATCTGATTGGCTCCCTCAGAAGCCTCTCTCCAGAGGCGGCCACCTAAGCCAGGTCCGCTGGGAGGCGAGGTCAGGTTTTTACAACGTGACTGATGGTCTTTCAGAGTCGCCCGTTCCGGTTCCCAGGGTGGACCTGGATCCGCCTGGCTGGCTGAGGCCTAGCACGCATGGCTTCCCCACTCAGGGCCTCCGTCCCTCGGGTAGCCCACCGGCCCTCTTCCTGTGAGGAGGGCAGAGGCGGCCCCCATTCCACCAGGAGGTGACACCTCTGTGCCCCTGCTCTCTAGGGGGAGACCCAGGTCCCCGGCGCGTGCCCAGCCTGCGGAGGGCCCCGGCGGCCCGGGCGGCTCCCCGGAGGGGAGCAGAGGGGAAGAGAGGCGAGTCTCCGAGTCCCCGGAGGTGCCTCGACTCTCCAGAGGCCGTGGCCGGCCGCGGCTGCGCACCCCCAGCCCCACAGCCGACCTGCAGCCCGGACCGCGCGCCCGGAGGGCGGGAAGCCCGGAGTGAGTCCTGCTGGTCTGGTCGGGAGCGGGAGGGGCGTGGTCTGCGGGAATGACGGGGGCCTGCGGGAGGGGCGGGGCCTGCGGGAAGGGCGGGGCCTGTATGCGCCCGAGGGCGGGGCCTACGAGGGGCGTGGTCTGGCGCCCTGAGGGCGTGGCCTGCGGGCGGGGCGGGGCCTGGCGTGTTGTCAGGGGCGTTGTGAGCAGAAGGGTTATCCACCCTAGGGGTCCTCTCCTGGAAGTCGTTCTAATGCAGACACCAGGAAGCGATAGTCAGTGACTCAGGATCCTTCTGAGGGCCTCTGAGGCCCCGGGGAGGGAGGTCCTTGGGGCTGCCCTGGCGGGTCGTGGGTGGGTGGGTGTGCCCTGGCAGGCGTGGGTCGCGCGCTCCAGCTGACTCAGTGTCCCGCCTCTCTCCTCCTGCAGCCTCTTCACACCCCTGTCCCGCCCTCCGTCCCCTCTGAGTCTCCCGCGTCCCCGCTCGGCCCCCGTGCGGCGACCTCCTCCCTCCTCAGCAGAAGCAGCACCCCCTGTCCGACCGCACACCCCACTGAGCCGCATCGATGTTCGGCCTGCTTTGGAGTGGGGCCCCCAGCGCCAGAGCCTCTCCCGGCCCTCGACTCCCCGCCGAGGACCCTCGTCGGAGCCTGCAGGAGGAAGGTCCTCCAGGAGCCCCCAGCCCTGCAGTCCAGAGCCCAGAACACAGGCGAGCGGAGGGCAGACGCCTCTCGGTGTTGGGGTGTGTGCTCCTTAGGCATTGGGGGTAATGTGGTACGTGAAGATCACCCTTGGCTCAGCGGGGACGGAATAGACTCCCATCAGGCAAGGCGGTGTCCTGCCGGGCCTTTTCTCCTTGAACACCATGGGGATTGCAGTCCAAGACAGTCTGACAAACTCAGTCTGAGAACCTCCCCAGTTGGTCCCCTGCTGTTTTCTCTGAGCATCAAGGGAGTGTAGCTCAAAATATACATAACTGTTACCAGCCCTTGGGGCTGTGTGGCCAGGCGAGAACATTTTTTTTTTTTTAACAGATTCTTCTTTTTTTTCATTGGAAAAGTGGATTTACCGAGAGAAGAGATGGGGAGAAAGATCTTCCATCCGTTGATTCACTCCCTGAATAGTCATAACAGCCTGAGCTGAGCTGATCTGAAGCCAGGAACCAGAATTTCTTAAGGATCTCCCACGCGGGTGCAGGGTCCCAAGACTTTGGGTGTTCTCCATTGCTTTCCCAGGCTATAAACAGGAAGCTGGATGGGGAGTAGAGCAGCTGGGACGGAACCAGTGCCCATATGGGATGCTGTCACTTGCAGGCAGAAGATTAGCCAATTGAGCCACTGTGCCTGTTCTGAAAATTCATTTTTCAAACAAAAAGATTTACTTATCTAAAAGAATGAGAGAGAGAGGAGGCACTTCCCATTCCTTGGTTCACTCCCCGCCAGTGGGGCTTGGGCCAGGCCATTGAAGCCCCCCACAGGGTGACAGGAAGTCAAATCCTTGAGCCATCAGCTGCTGCATTCCAGGCTCCTGGCAGGAAGCTGGATTGGAAACACGGAAGCCAGGATGGCGGCCAGCACTTTAATAGGGCTGCTGACGCTGCCCGTCCACTCTGTCCTCTCGGGGAGTCCCTCCAACAGCCTCTGGGTCGCCCTGGTGCCACCAAAGGCCTCCTAAGACACTGCAGCTCTGGCCATGGCTGCCCCAGTATTGGCTGTGAAGGCAGGCCATGTCTGAGCGTCTCTGTTCTCATACTCGTTCCAGGTCCCCTCCGGCTCTGCCACTTACCTGCAGCTCCCTCCGCGCCCCCCTGGGACCCGGGCCTCCATGGTTTTATTGGTAGGTATTCTGGGACACCCCCAATCTCCACAGCACCCCCCTTGCTTTCTGTCCTATGTAGGATCTACTCCCTGACCTACAGTGCTTAAGGAAGACTGGGGATTTTTTTTTTCAAGATTTATGTATTTTTATTGCAAAGTCAGATTTACAGAGAGAAGGAGAGACAGAAAGAAGATCGTCCATCTGTTGGTTCACTCCCCAAGTAGCTGCAACAACTAGCCAGAGCTGAGCCAATCCGGAGCCAGGAACCAAGAACCTCTTCCAGGTCTCCCACGTGGGTACAGGGTCCCAAGGCTTTGGGCCATCCTTGAATGCCTTCCCAGGCCACAAGCAGGGAGCTGGAAGGGAAGTGGAGTAGCTGGGACATAGACGGTGCCCATGTGGAATCCTAGTGCATGCAAGGCAAGGACTTCAGCCACTAGGCTACTGTACCTGGCCCGACTGGGAAATTTCTTTTAAAAGATTTATGTATTTTTATAGGAAAGGCACATTTACAGAGAAGAGAGACAGAGACGTAGACATATGTGAATATATATTTCTAGGGCACAGTGATGAAGGGCTTTCAGCTGGCAGGGGTGACTCTTTTCCTGGTTTCAAGGCTCGGGAGGGCCTGAGGAGCCCTCTGTGGCTTTCAAGAAATTCTCGTAGCAAGAGAGGGGTGGTGGGAGGGGCTGTCATTCTGTAAAAGTAGGCCTTGTGGGGACCCCTGTCCAAGTGTGCTGTGGAGTGGCCACACACAGCCATGGGGAGGGATGCTTGGTGTGGCTGGGTTGAACGTGCAGCGGCTGGGATTTGAACCAGTGCTGGTGTTGCAAATGGTGGCTCAACCCTCAGCACTACGAGACCAGCCCCCTGTAGTTCATTAAAAAAAAAAAATCACTTATTTTTAATGAAAAGGCAGATTTACAAAGTCTTCCATTTGCTGTTTTGCTCCTCAAATGGTCACAACAGCCAGAGCTGAGTTGATCTAAAGCCAGGTGCCTGGTGCTTCTTCTGGGTCTCCCACGTGGGTGCAGGGTCCCAAGGGTTCAACCCATCTTCTGCTGCTTTTCCAGGCCACAGACAGGATGGAAAGTGATGCAGCGGGGACACGCACCGGTGCCCCTAAGGGATCCGGTGCTTGTGAGGGGAGGATTAGCCAATCGAGGCATTGCACCGTGCCCATCGTTATGCCCTGCGTAGGGTGCAGTGCGCTGTGCAGTTTGCAAGACTGTGATTTCCCTGGGACATCTCTGCTCTGCACGTCTTGAAACCAGTGTTCTACTTCCTGTTCCTACGAGATTAGCTGTTACCTCATATAAACAGAATTGTGCAGCATCCATCTTGGGAGGACTGGCTTTTTTCCTGGAGCACAGGCTCTGCAGGCTTCCTCCTTGTTTCGCGAAGCAGGATTTTCTGTTTTTAGGAATGGTATCTATGGGGACAGAGCCCATTGGATGGATTCATGCATCCCTGAATGGACACTTTGTATCTATGTTCGACTACTGTCGGTAATTCTGCTGTGGACTCGGGTGAACAAACACCTCTTCAAGATCCTGCTTTGCATTCATTTGGAGAAAAGCTGATGGTTTCCAAAGCCATTCAAATGGCTACTGATGTCCTCACTGCATCGTCAGTAATGCCGTGGAGTATCACCGCTCACTTATGTCCCTCCACGTCACATCTGGCAACCCTGCGATTCCCCTTCACTCTGTTGGTCCTGTGGGCAGAGGGACACAGATCTGCTGATAAGGGTGGTCTGTGTTTCTACTTCCTGTCCTTCTCGTTTCCTTTTTCACAGCTCTGGTCAGTAACTCCAGTGCTGTTTCCAACCCCGGAGGTCACAGTTGACCTCTGATATTTACTGTCAGTATCTGACCCCATTGAGCCCATCTGAGGTCTTTTGGGGCTTAGTTAAAGCTTAGAAGGAAGCTAATAAGCAGAAGGTTGTGCATTAGCTGGGGTTGAGGAGGTGGGCGTGGGTGTGTTACAATGGCGATCTCTGTGTGCCCTTTGACCTTTGATTCTCTTCCCCCTCCTCAGCCAGGTCCCCCCTTGGACTCAACCTTCCAGCAAAGTATGGAGACAGATGTAAGTTCTCCCAGATCCTGAGTTCCTAGGGGAGAGAATGTTCTAGATGGTGGTGGGAAGGGGCTGAAGAAGGCTCCATGGAAAGCTTCTGTCCCTTTTTTTTCCTCCAGACTCTATTGACCAAGTTATGTGGGCAGGACCGTCTCCTGAGGCGGCTGCAGGAAGAGATAGACCAGAGGCAGGAGGAGAAGGTGCTGGTCCAGCGCTTTCCATGACCACGGGAGTCAGGATCGCTGGCGGATGGCGAGGATGTGGCGGTGGGCAGGAGACACTCTCCTGGGCCTGGGTGTGGTTTCGCAAGGCTCACTACCTGCCTCTGACTGCAGGAGCAGCTTGAAGCAGCTCTAGAGCTGACCCGGCAGCAACTGGGCCAGGCGACCAGAGAGGCTGGGGCTCCCGGGAGGGCCTGGGGCCGCCAGCGCCTCCTACAGGACCGACTGGTCAGTGTGAGGGCCACCCTCTGTCACTTGACTCAGGTGAGCTTCAAGGAAGGGGCTTGAGCTCCCAGGAGGTCCGTGTTGGGGAGACCTGGGGTCAGAGGAGAGGAGGTTCTTTATGTTCTAGCCACTGGACTGTCCCAGACAGGAGACAAGCAGGCAATCACAGCTCAATTTAGCATTTGAAGAGGTTGTAGGGAGAGTGATGGACCCAGCCTGCTGGGACTGGACTTCCCTCTGGGGCTGGGGAAGGGAGCCAGGGGTCACTACTACCTGCGAGCTGGAGCTGGGCCAGGTGGGAGCCAGTAGCCAGGAGCTTCTTCCAGGTCTCCCACACAGGTGCAGTGTCCCTAGGCTTTGGGACATCCTCCTGCTTTCCCAGGCCACAAGCAAGGAGCTGGATGGAAAGCAGAGTAACTAAGACACAAACTGGCACTCATATAGGATCCTGGCACTTGAAAGGGAAAGATTAGCCAATTGAGCCATTGTGCCAGGCCCTAAACATTTCTCAAGATTTCCATCAGCTTTACATAGATGAGTGACCTTAGAAAAGCTACTTAACCTTTCTGGGCGTTCAGGTGCATCCCCCAAATACCAATTTCTTTGTAAGATCGTTGCGAAGGTTACATGTATATATGTAAATGAGTTAATGAATACTTAAAATGTAGTGAAGTAACTGTCACGTGGCTATCATGATGACTTGCACATAAAGCAGACAAATATTGACCTACTTAGTTGGTTGTTGGGATGGCTAAAGTGGAAGCGCTCACTCGGGAGTGCCTACCTGCCGAGCGTGCAGTGCGCGTGTGCGAAGTGGTATTAGCTACATGGTGACGGTCGCTGGTTGTGAGGCAGTTGGTGCTGCCCAGGGGCACGTGGTCGCTGTGGCTTTGACTGTCCCCACAGTTCCTTAGCTCCATAGACTCTGCATGCTGGTGGGGCTCAGGCAGCACCCTAGGAGACAGGGGTGTCCCCTTCAGTCCTCATGGGCAGCTCAGTGGAACTCTACAGGTGCTGGGCTTGTCTAGCCACCCCTGGGAATGGGTGCCCGGGTCTCCCCAGATGGCACACTGAAAGATCTTGTGGGGGAAAAGCGCTAACCTGTATCTCCTGTGTTCTGGGGTCCAAGGACCGAGAGCGGGTGTGGGACATCTACAGTGGCCTGGAGCAGGAGCTGGGCACCTTGCGAGAAACGCTGGAGTATCTACTGCACCTGGGGTCACCGCAGGTACCTCCCTCCGCTGAGGCCCCAAGCCCCTCAGCTCCACTCCAAGCGCCTCCGGAAACATCTTGTCCTCTAGGTGGGGGATCCTCCCTGTCTGTCCTTGCTGAGGGCGCTGTGGAGCTCAGGCCCTACCTTTGGGTCAGAGTCAGCCGGAGCCACCCTCCCCTCTGGTCCCAACCTCCTCTTGCTCTGGGGCCAAGCCTTGCTCATGTCATCACAGCCTCTCAGCCTGGTCTCCATGGGACATGTGCAGCCTTTGCCATCTGTGGCCTGGCTTTTGTGTTCCCTGCACCCACTGGACTTCCAGGTTCCAGACCCAATCTTTACGTTCAAGCTCCATTGCTAAAACGTTAGCCCACTGCTGAGCTGCAGACACAAAGCCATGGGGTTCGAAATCATGTATGTTTACTGGAAGACCTTAACTTAAATATATATATAGATTCATTTGTATTGAAAAAGCAGATTTACAGAGAGAAGGAAAGACATGGAGAAAGATCTTCCATACACCGGTTCATTCCCCAAATAGCTGCCACAGTTTGAGCTGAGCTGATACAAAGCCAGGAGCCAGGAGCCTCCTCCAGGTCTCCCATGTGGGTACAGGGTTCCAAGGCTTTGCACTGTACTTTACTGCTTTCCCAGGCCACAAGCAGGGAGCTGGATGAGAGGTGGAGCAGCTATGACACAAATAACTGTCCATATGGGATGTCAGCTCTAATAGGCAGACGATTAGCCAGTTGAGCCATATTGCCGACCCCAACCTTCACTCCGACTACTAAGTACCTCTTCACGGATTTAAACCCCACTGTCTTCACTCTAAGCCCCTCCCAGTTCCTCCTAATTTCTACTACCTGCTGGAGTTAAATACCCCTGGACAGCAGCAAACATAAAGGGAACAGTGTTCATCACCCAGGAATCTGAGGTTAGCTTAACGCTTGGAAATCAGACCACACGGTTCACCATATTAAACAAAATAAAGGCATGGATGCAAGAAAACACACTGTCATGAGAAAGACTCAGTGAGAAGCGGGGGAAGCCCCTTGATCTGCTGGCTGTAACAAGCCTACGGCGAACAGGACGCGAGCGGTGAGCTAGTGAGACCGTGACCTTTGCTCTCAGCAGCCAGGGTGTGCACTCTACTCTGGAGGGATCAGACAGCACATGTGTATTTGTTTGCTTTTAAATACAGAGTTACCGAGAGAAAAGGAGAAGCAGAGAGAGAGAGAGCTCTTTTCCTCACTGGTTCACTCCCCAAATGGCCGCCAAGGCCAGGGCTGGGCCAGTCTGATGTCAGGACCAGCAGTCTCTGACGCCTCTTGCATCTTTCCACCTCTGAATAGAAAACTCCGTCCTTCCCCTAGGACCGAGCCTCGGCCCAGCAGCAGCTGTGGATGGTAGAAGACACACTGGCAGGTCTGGGGAGCCCCCGGAGGCCACCCCCTCATCCCGAGCCTGATTCCCCGTCCCCTGCGCTCCAAGGGGAGGAGTCGTCAGAGAGGGAGGTGAGACATCACACACACACACACGCACACACACACACTGCTTCCTCTCCCCTGGCCCACCCCACCCCTCCCGCCTGTCTCCTAGGTTAGCCCTTAGCAGGGTGCTGGCCTTGCACTTGGCCAGATAACCAGCGTCAGGCAAGGCATCTTATCCACAGGAGCTCTTCACTTGGCTGTGCACCACTCACACTGCACAGCCAGGTTCCAGGGTCTCCCGCAGCCACAGATGCTTGGGCTTCTTGAACAACACTGGGCAGTGTTGGCAAAGTGGCTGGAAAACTGTCTCGAGATGACTTGTGGTTCCTGACCACGCGGAAAAGCTCTTCAATGGTCCTCCTTGCCCGTACTGTTCAGGAAAGAATGATTGGACAGGAAGTCCACACACCTTCAGTGCAGACACGTATTTCCTGGGAGTTCCGTCTGGTTGAATCCATGTGTGTGATGCCATGCTGACCTCTTGGGACTATTTTTTTTTCATTTGTTTTTATTGGAAAGACAGATTTACGGAGAGGAGAGACAGAAAGATCTTCCATCTGCTGGTTCATTCCCCAAGTGAGCTGATTTGAAGCCAGGAGGCAGTAATTTCTTCTGGTGCCATATAGGTGCAAGGTCCCAAAGCTTTGGACCGTCCTCTACTACTTTCCCAGATCGTAAGCAGGGACCTGGATGGGAAGTGGAGCATCTGGGACATGAACCAGCAACCAATGGGATGCCAGCACTTGGAGGTGAAGGATTAGCCAGCTGACCCATTACGCTGGCCCCTCTTGGGAGCATTTATGACCCTACTGATCATAACTCTCGTCTCTCGGGGTCCTGCAGGAGCAGTGCTGATGGCTGGGCAGTGTCTGGCCCAGAGTCAGCCCTTGGGAAGTAGGAACCGCAGGGTCGTGGCTGGGCTAGAGCCACTGACCATCAGACAGTGGGTCTCAACCTGGGTTCAGATCCCAGCTCAGCTAGCCTTGTCATCAGTTGTTGACCGTGTGTGTGTGTGTGCGCGCGCACGTGTGATCTACTTTATGTATTTGATTGAGAGAAGAGAGAGATCTTTCAATTACTGATTCACTCTCCCTATGTCCTCAATAGTGGGGCGTAGGCCAGACTGAAGCTGGCTGCCAGGAACTTCATCTTGGCCTCCCATATGGGTGGTAAGAATCCAAGCTCTTGGGCCACCTAACTGCCTCCCAGGCACATTAGCTGGAAGCTGGATTGGAGGTGCACAGCAGCTGGAATTCTAGTACCAGATGTGGGCATCCCCAGCAGTGGGTGAAACTACTGTGCCATTGCTACGGCCTTGAAAAATGGCTGTGGTCGTAACAGTCTGTCCCCCTCTCCTGGCCCTTCCAGAGCCTGCCAGAATCCTCGGACCTCAGCTCCCCACGCTCTCCAGAGGCGGACTGGGGGAGGCCGCCGGGGGCTGACAAAGACCTGGCAAGCCCTCGTGCAGGTGAGCATGCTGCTGGGGCAGGAGGCCCGTGGTGTCCCCAACCTCACCGAGAACATTCCATTCTTGCAGGTATTGGGTCTCCAAAAGTGTCCCAGGTGTCCAGCCCAGAGGGTCCCTGCTCTGCCTCTCCACAGCCAGGAGCCAAGGTAGGCCATCTACAGGGTCCCCTTAGGGATGTGTCTTTTTTTTTTTTTAAGATTTATTTTACTTTAATTGCAAAGTCAGATATACAGAGATCTTCCGTCCCATGATTCACTTCCCAAGTGACCTCAATGGCCAGTGCTGCGCCCATCCGAAGCCAGGAGCCAGGAGCTCTTCTGGATCTCCCAGGCTGGTACAGGGTCCAAAGGCTTTGGGCCGTCCTCGACTGCTTTCCCAGGTCACAAGCAGGGAGCTGGATGGGAAGTGGAGCTGCCGGGATTAGAACCGGCGCCCATATGGGATCCCGGCGCGTTCAAGGCGAGGACTTTAACCACTACGCTATCGCGCCGGGCCTTAAGTTTCTTTTTTATCCATTTATTTGACAGGCAGAAAAGCAGTGACAAAAAAAAAAATGTGTATTGATTTATTTTGAAAATTGAGAATTACAGAGAGGGTGAGACAAACATCTTCCATCTGCTAGTTCACTTCCCAAATGGCCACGGCGGCCAGGCCATAGCTAGGAGCCAAAAGCCAGGAACTTCATTCAGCTCTCCCATGTGGGCCATCTTTCCCAGGCCTCCAACTGGGAGGGCATTGGAAGCAGATCACACACAGCAGCTTTACCTGCAGCACCACAATGCTAGCCCCCAGAGAGAGATCTGAGTGACTGGCTTCCTCCCCAAAAGTCCACCTGCAAGAACTGGGCCAGGCCAAAACCAGGAGCGGGTCTCTGGGAAGGCTGCAGCGATTCACCTGCCTTAGCCCTTCCTGCTGTTTCCCTGGGGGAACGCTGGCAGGCAGCTGAGCTTGGCAGTGGACCTGGCGCCCGGGCACTCAGAGAAGGAGCACAGGCTTCCCACAGGCATCCCCTGCCCCAAAGGCTGGCCCCAATGCCAGTGCACTGAACTTGCCTCGTCCCCCTTTTCTTTCAGTGGGTTGTTCATGGCCTCACAGTTCTGGAAGGGCGAATGTCCAGGACCAGGCTGTGGGCAGGCACCCTGAGCATCCGAATCCACCCCCACCTCCTCTCGCTCTCCAGAAGGGCACCCAGCCTGCGGCCAGTGCCTCCCCACGCCTGCTCTGTTCCCTCCATTCCAGCTGAGAGCAGCTGTGGGGGCCACCAGCCGCTTAGTCCCACTTTGGGGTATCCCCTTCTCACCTCTGTACATCACGAGACCCACAATGTCTCCAGATATGTGAATTCAGGGTCCTGGGGCCTGACAGTTTCTTCTCGTTGGATTTCGCCCCAGGCCCCGGTGGCACGCCCTCGGATGAGTGCCCAGGAGCAACTGGAACGCATGCGCAGGAACCAGGAACATGGACGGACCCTCTTGCGTCCGGCCTCCCCGCGACTGCTCACCCTGGGGAGGGCTCTGACTCCAGCCAGACGCCAGCCCGACCCAGAGCCAAGGGTGAGGGGCACTGGGCAGTCGCGGTGGGTCCTCTGCCGGGAGTTTGACTCTCAGTTTCCCAGTCTAAAATGGCAGCCCCCTGGCTCCCCTCTGGCTGTGGCCTCCAGGTCAGGAATTCTAATGCCCCAGTTCCTTTTCAGCCTGGCCTAGGACACACAGGAACCACGAAATGGCTGCGGAGCTCGGGGTCCTGGAGTAGGTAAGGACCCGCAGGGCGAGCCCAGGCGCCAGACGGGGAGGGGCAGGCAGTTCCTGAGGCCTCCCGAGGACTGCAGTCACGAAACACAAACCTAAAGACACCTGGGTTTCCGGGGCAGCTGTAAGACACTCACAAAGCGCTAGATCCAACAGTGACAACTGCCCTGGCCATACCCTTCCAAACCAACCCTTTGCCCTTTGGCATAGCGACTGGACTACAAATGCCATAGTGCCCGGCACGTGGGTGGAAAAAGACTACACATCCCATCATGCTGCGGGCGGCGAGGGCGCCGTGCCCAGTTTGATGCCTCCGGAACACACGTGCGGGGAACTACAACTCCCCGAAGCAGACGCGGCACTGCCGTCCTCACCGCACACGCCCCCCACTCAGCCCTTCTTTCTCCTAGTCCGAGGAACCCTGGCCCTTCCTCGCCGACGGCCGCAGGCCACCGGGAGCGGGTCCTCAGCCTCTCACAAGCCCTGGCCACGGAGGCGTCCCAGTGGCACAAAATCATGCTAGGTGAGGGGCTGGGAGGGCGCTGGGGGTCGCTGTCTGTTGGACCTGGTGGTGAGGGAGGAAGGGCCCGGGGGTGCGCGGTGCTGCACCCCGAACTGCGCCCTTCTCCACGCACCCCGTGCAGGTGGACAGCTGGACTCCCGGGGGGACCCGCTCGCCATGGTTTCATCGGATCCCAGGCCGCAGGCTACCCCTGCCTTGAGGTCCCCGGTGGCCGACGACCCCCGCCCAGGTAGTGGGCGCAGCGTGTGGGAGCCTGGCTGGGGCTCCGGGCCCTCCCCTACTGCGCTGAGCCCCGAGGAGGACACGTGGCCACTACGGGTCACTCTGCTGCAGTCCAGCTTCTGACCTCTGCCCAGGGGGACGCCGGAGCCCGGGGGGCACGGGGGTGGGATGTGCGTGTGGGCACCACCTGCTGCGGGTCTGGGGAGCAACCTGAGACCTGGGAGGGACCTATGTCCGCGGCCATGACTTGCTTTTCCAAACACTGTCTGAATTTGGATTAAACTTTGAACTTTTAGTCAACAGCGTTCTGTTTTCTGTCTGGGGTGTCACACTAGAGTCTTCAAGGGGCAGAACTGGACCCCTGTGTGTGAGGGAGGAGGGGCTGGGCTGGACCCCTGGGTGTGAGGGAGGAGGGGCTGGGCTGGACCCCTGGGTATGAGGCAGGAGGGGCTGGAACCCTGGGTGTGAGGGAGGAGGGTCTGGAACCCTGGGTGTGAGGGAGGAGGGGCTGGGCTGTGACCCCTGGGTGTGAGGGAGGAGGGGCTGGACCCCTGGGTGTGAGGGAGGAGGGTCTGGAACCCTGGGTGTGAGGGAGGAGGGGCTGGGCTGTGACCCCTGGGTGTGAGGGAGGAGGGGCTGGGCTGGACCCCAGGGTGTGAGGGAGGAGGGGCTGGGGCCAAAGTTGCAGGTCTCTGGCTTCCTGGTACCACCCCTAGGGCGGGGCTCAGTGGGTCTGGCCCCTATATATGTTCCTTCTGGCTCAGCATGCTTGGGAAGTGGAAGTAGGCCCAGGAGGAGGTCACAAGATGGCGTCTGGAGGCCGCTATGCCGGGAAGGTGGTGATCGTGACAGGGGGTGGGCGCGGCATTGGAGCTGGGATTGTGCGGGCCTTTGGTGAGTGGGAGTCCCTTTGCTGGGAGCTGGGTGCTGGGAGAGCAAAATTGGGAAGGGAGATACTGGGGCAGACAGAGGCGTGTGTGAAGGCAGGTTTCTGATCTTGCAGCCTGTGTTTTGCAGGGCTAACGCTCACACTGGCCATGGGTTGCGCGGCTGTGGCTGAGGCTGGGTGTGGGGGCTGGGGTTGGGGTCAAGGTGCCTCAGGTGGTTGGGGTGTGCGTGGGTCACCCTGTTGAGGACTCAGAGTCCAGCAGCATCTGGAGTGGCCAAGGGAGTTGCATGTCACACTGCCCTTTGTAACCTGGGGGACCTCATTAGACTTAAGGGTGGAAGGGAGAGATTGGCCCTGTCCGCGTGGCCAGGGGACAGCAGCCAAGGCCTGGACAAAGTGCACCCACCGGGAGGGGTTAATGGCACTCTTCTTGTTCCAGTTGACAGTGGGGCCCAAGTGGTTATCTGCGACAAGGATGGTGAGTTAGGGCCCAGAATCCAGCCCAGCCCTCCTCCCTCACACCCAGGGGTCCAGCCCAGCCCTCCTCCCTCACACCTAGGGCTCCAGACCAGACCAGGCCCTCCTCCCTCACACCCAGGGGTCCAGCCCCTCCCTCACACCCAGGGGTCCAGCCCAGCCTCCCTCACACCCAGGGGTCCAGCCCCTCCTCCCTCACACCCTGGGGTCCAGCCCAGCCCCTCCTCCCTCACACCCAGGGGTCCAGCCCAGCCCTCCTCCCTCACAGCCAGGGGTCCAGCCCCTCCTCCCTCACACCCAGGGTTCCAGCCCAGCCCTCCTCCCTCACACCCAGGGGTCCAGCCCAGCCCCTCCTCCCTCACACCCAGGGGTCCAGACCAGCCCTCCTCCCTCACACCCAGGGGTCCAGCCCCTCCTCCCTCACACCCAGGGGTCCAGCCCTCCTCCCTCACACCCAGGGGTCCAGCCCAGCCCCTCCTCCCTCACACCCAGGGGTCCAGCCCCTCCTCCCTCACACCCAGGGTTCCAGCCCAGCCCCTCCTCCCTCACACCCAGGGGTCCAGCCCAGCCCTCCTCCCTCACACCCAGGGGTCCAGCCCAGCCCCTCCTCCCTCACACCCAGGGGTCAGGGGTCCAGCCCAGCCCTCCTCCCTCACACCCTGGGGTCCAGCCCAGCCCTCACACCCAGGGGTCCAGCCCAGCCCTCCTCCCTCACACCCAGGGGTCCAGCCCAGCCCCTCCTCCCTCACACCCAGGGGTCCAGCCCCTCCCTCACACCTGTGTGCCCAGCCTGCGTTCTCTGCAGAGCCCCGAGGCCGAGCCCTGGAGCAGGAGCTTCGGGGTGCCGTCTTTATCCCCTGTGATATGACTCGGGAAGAAGAAGTGAGGGTGAGAGCAGCCTCACCGTCCCCTGCCCCGCCTGCTCCCTCACCCTGGAGTCCAGCCCCTGGGAGCCTGGACACACCCGCCTGTCTCCTCAGGGCCTGGTGGCTGAGACCGTCCGCCGCTTTGGCCGCCTGGACTGTGTAGTCAACAACGCGGGCCACCGTGAGTTGTGGGACCCACGGGCTGTGAACCCCCACATTACCACACCCCCTGCTTCCACCTTGGTCCCCTTGTCCACCTTGACGCCCCGTCTTGCCAGGTCAACCTACTTTCTTTCCAAGTCCACCAGGACAGCATGACAGTCTCCAAGCTGCGAGGCTCTCTGCCCAACTCCAGGGGCTGCAAGGACTTGAGGTGGTGTCCACGGGGGCGTGGCTTCCTCTGGGGCGTGGCTTTCCACATAGGGGAGTGGCTCACACGGGGCGTGGCTTCTCTCAGGGGTGGTCTCTGGGGCGTGGCTTTACAGCGGGGCGTGGCTCCGAGGAGGGAGTGGCTTCTTGTGGGGCGGGGCGTCTGTTTGCAGCTTGGTTTTCTCCTGGGCTGAAAGCCGAGCACCCCTTGCTGGGGCCAGTCTCTCAGATAACGGCTTCTGGCACCCCAAGCGGCGGCCTAACCGCACGCCCGCTCTCCCCGCTCCAGTTTCTGCCTCTCTGTCCCTCCATCCCGATCTGCTGTGGCCCTGAGTAGAGGTGTAGGGGTGGTTGTGAAATATATGAGACTGGCTTTGTGGCATAGCAAACGAATCCTCTACCTGCATTCGCTGACATCTCCTATGGGCACCGGTTTGAGTCCGAGTTGCTCCACTTCCCATCCAGCTGCCTGCTAATATACGTGGAAACGCAGCAGAAGATGGTCTTATGTATTTGGGCCCCGACACCCACGTGGGAGGCCGGAAGAGGCTCCTGGCTCCTGGTTTCCAACCAGCCCAGCTCCAGCATTGCGGCCTTTTGGGGAGTGAACCAGCAGAGAGAGGATCTCTCTCTGTCTGTCCCTTTCTTTGTAACTCTGCCTTTTACATAAAATAAACTTTTTAAAAGAGTTATGAGTCCAAGAACAAGGGCACCCAGTCTGCAGTTGCCCAAGGCATAGAACTGTAACATGATCTACGCAGCCCCCTCCCCCTGGCCGCCCAGGAAGGGGAGGGCTGATATCCCAGACCTGCCCCCGCCATGCTGCCTGTCCAGGGGCCTCCCGGCTCACCACCTCCCCCTCTGCCTCCCATCCTAGACCCACCACCACAGCCGATCGAGGAGACCACAGCCCAGGGCTTCCGGGACCTACTGGAGCTGAACCTGCTGGGAGCCTTCACCTTGTGCAAGGTGAGGGCTAGAGGGGCCGGGGCAGTGACTCCCACACTGGCAGGGTCTTGGGGGAGCAAGCTGTTTCCTGTTTCAAGAGAAGCCCAGGGTTTGCAGAAAGATGTGAGTGCCAACCCTTCCGCTGAGCTAACGCTCCCCATGTAGCTGCCTAACCCAGGCTTCTCCGGAACCTTCCCAAACCTTCCAGAACCCTCTGAACTGGCTTGGTAGAGGTGGGGAGTGGGTGTTGCCAGCACAGGTGGCTGGGGCTGTGCCGGGCACCCAGGGAGGCAGTGCCAGGGTGGGGCCGGGACCCCATGAGTCTCAGTGAGGCCCGAGGGCACCCCCATCCCTGGACCTGGGGAGGCGACTCCTGCCCCATGGCCTTAGTTCACGCTGTGTCCTGGTCTCATACAAACACCAGACAGGCAGTTCCCAACCCCCTCCTCCTGTGCACCCCCTTACAACCCTCATCTATGTGAACAGCCTGATTTCCCACCTTGTGGCCCGGTAAAATGAACGAAGTTACTACGTGGGTACTTAGCACCGACACCATGTGAGCATGGGTACAGAAGGAGCAACGAGCCAAACTGACAGGAAGTCCTGCCTTTGTGGAGTGGGTGCTTGGTGGGGGACAGACAGGTGAAGGTCAAATGTCACGGGGGTTGGCAATGTGCTGGCAAGTGACAGAAGCTCGGGGATGAGCATGATGGACATGTGTGTGCTCGAGTGTGCCAGGTGTGTGCATGGTATACTGGTCACGGCATGTGTGTGCACGCTGTACCCGTCACAGCACGTATGTGCACGGTGTATCTGGTCATGCCATTTTGCAAGTGTGCAGCTCACAGTGACTTAGCTCCTGAGCGTGTGGCGTGCCTGTCATGCTGCGCTGAGAAGGCTCAGCTTTCTGTTGTCCTGTTTCTCGTAGGCTCCTTCTTTTTTCTTTTTCCTTCCGCAAGGAGTCTTTTTTAAAGATTGATTTGTTTATTTGAAAGGCAGAGTCAGAGAGACAGAGAGAGAGAGAGAGTTCTTCCATCCGTTGGCTCACCCCGAAGGTGGGCCAGGAGGAAACGCGCAGCCGGGGCACAGTGTGGTCTCCCACGGGGGCAGCAGGGACTCAGGCCCTGGAGCCATTGCCCACTGCCTCCCAGGGTGCATGTCAGCAGGAAGCCAGATCAGAAGTGGAGCCGGCAGGAATCCAGCCCACCCTGCAACATGGGATGTGGGCTTCCCCGCAGCAAGTCTAAGGCCACCTCTCTATACGGGGGGAGGGGTCCAGCGCTGTGGTTGGTGGGTAAAGCTGCCACCTGCAATGCCCGCATCCTATATGGGCTTGAGTTTGAGTCCTTGCTGCTCCACCTCCAATCCAACTCCCTGTTGCTGCACCTGGGAAAGTGACAGAGGTTGGCCCAAGTGTTTGGGCCCCTGCACCCACATGGGAGACCCAGAAGAGGCTCCTGGCTTTGGACTGGCCCAGCTCCAGCCATTGTGGCCATTTGGGGAGTGAACTAGTGGATGGAAGATTCTGTCTCTCCTTCTCTGTCTATAACTCTGCCTTTCAAATAAATAAACACATCTTTAAATATATATAGTTGCTGTTTTAGACTGAGGGGTGTGTAGGCAGTTGAGAAATGCTTGTCTGACAGATGACATTCGAATCAAGACCCCAAGTCCCAACAAAGAAATGATAGATGTTTCTACGAATCACCCTGATTTGATCATTACACATACTATACATTGATCGAAGAGTCACACTGTAACCCACTATGATTATGCTTCAAGGAAGTGAAAAGATACAACATGATCACAAATTTGAGGGAGACCCTGAGAAGCTGGGTAGGACAGAGCAGGTGCCGGCAAAGGAGCCTTTGGTGTAAGGAACCTGGGGTAAGGTAGTGCTCACAGGCACGCAGCCAGTGCCGAGGGAGAGAGGGAGGGCAGGAGGGGAGGGCAGAGGGTGGGGAAGGGGCGCAGGGGGTGGGCAAGGGGCACAAAAGGTTCTAGCAGGTGACCTAGAAAGTCCCTTAGCAGAAGGTGGGGACCTGGCGCCCTCTGGTGGCCACGTAGCAGACGCAGCTGAGGCGCTCAGCACAACACCCTGGGCTTGCGTGGTGCTGGGTTCGTTTTGAAGGTGAACTTGTCAGCATTTCTTTCCAGATTAGCTGTTCAGGTGGATTTCACACAGAAAAGACAACCCCCACTGCAGCTGGCGGTCAGACAGAGCCTGGCAGAGGGCAGTGGAGAGTGGCATGCCACCTAACCCAACGCTGTGTGGCCAGTGGGCTGGGGTGTGGGGCTGCCACTGGAGAAGTGGGCTTGGGGCCTAGTGTCTTGAAGGGAGGATCTCAGGGGAGCCTGGATGCTGTGTGGGTGAGGGGGCAGGCAGCTCAGGCACCAATTCTGAGGTCCTGCTCCAGAGGCAGGTGTGTACTGGGGGCCCGTTAGGGAGCCCCTTCTCTGCCACGCTGGCCACCCCTGGCTGTGGTCTCCAGCTTCCTTCCTGGCGTGGCCCAACTGTAAAGCCACCCAGTTCACACACATCTCCAGTGTGTACAGGGTTCGTCCGTTTTCCTGCTGCCTACTTTTCAAAGGCGAGAGCTGACACTGGCTGCCAGCTGTCTCCTCTGGGGCCTGTGCCAATACCTGCACGGGGCCTCTTCGCTTTGGCTTTGTCACCTGTCAAGGGGGGCTCCTGTGGGCATCCTGGAGTCCCACGCTGAGGGCTGAGTAAGCCCTCGGCGACTGTGGCTGCCAACCTTTGCTCTGATCTCCTGCTGGCCCTGCCTCAGCTGCAGATTGGGCAAAAGGAGCATGGGGAAGTGAGGGGAAGCGTGAAGAGACAGGTGTAAGGCCCTGAGCAGCGGAAGTCGAGGAGAAGTAGGGTTGCCTTGCTCACCGTTCACCAGCAGGGCCTGTAAAGGCCCTGGGGCAGGAGCTGCTGATCAGATTGCAGGGGGTGTGCCAGCCCTGTGTCCCACTTGCCTGGTGAAACTTGTTCTGCCCACACTGCCATCCCCGTCCCCCACCCCAGGGCGTTGTGTAAGGTCACCAGTGAGTGCCTCATCCGTGGGCCCACGAGCTTGTACATATTGATGCAACACGGGTCAGAATGTTACCGAGGTGAGCACACACAGTTCCCCCGTGGTCAGGCACCTGCCCAGCTGTCTCACCTATCCGGTGGAGAATGCTCAGAGACCAGGCTGACTTCTGCCCCAGCTGGCATATGCCGCTGCAGCCTGGACCCTAGCTAAGGAGGCGGGAACTCCATCAGGGTCTGTGTCTCACACACCCCGGTTCTCAGCCATCTTAGGACTGACAAGGTCTGTCCCTGGTGTTAAACTTTTCCTTGGACAAAGGTTTTTGTCTGTATGTTGATGCTGCTGTCGCTGGACCTCAAGAAATGTGTGAATGCTGTCATGGTCATCAGCTTCCTGAGGCGGGCACGGCCTGCTCTGGGAGCCCCTGGCTGCTCCGTCTGCTTGGGGGTTCTGCCTTCATGTGCCTTTCCTCCCAGGCTGGCCGTGGCCACCTGCTGGGGGGCGGTGCAGGGCAAATGAGGGCACAGGCTTCACCCAGGCCACATGGGGTGGGGACCCTTGGGTAAGCGAATTTTCCGTTGGACGGGAGCTGGGGACGGGGCCAAGAGTGACAGGGAGTCGTGTTTGCGCTGAGGTCCAGCGTGGGAGAGGGAGGAACAGGCGAGGACTTGGTGCTCCCTGTACCTGGTAGCAGGAATGGTAGTGGCAGGCCTGGCCGTGAGGTGGAGGACTGGGCATGTGCCGGGGAGGGGACAAAGGAGGAAGGGAGCGAAGGGGTTGGGTGGGGAGCTGGTCTTATAGGACCAGGAACGAAGGAGCAATCCCACTGATACTGACTGCAATGAGGAACTCAGAGTGACCATGGGAAAGGTGGCCCTGGAGGCCCAATGGTCCAGTTTAAACGTAGTGGCGTCCCATGATCTGGCCTTGGTTCCTCTGACCTCACCTGGCCCCTGCTGGCCTCCTGGCCAGCCGACACACAGGGTCTGGCTCTGCCCACAGCTCTTGCCCATGCTCTGCAGCGAGAGCTCCTTGGCAGGTGTGGCTGTGGGACTGGGTGAAGCAAGGATACTTCTGGGCAGGGAAGGGCCAGTTCTGTCTGGGGGACAGAGATATGATGTCCAGGGGGACCCCCATGAGAGGTGTCTTGGGGGAGGGTTTAAGAAGTTTGGGATCCAGGGAAGGAGGTGCTCAGAGATAGGCCCAGGAACCCCCAAATTTTAGGCAAAATGAGTTCAGGTCAGAGTGAAGATGAGGGACAAGGGGACAGAGAAGTTCTCTGGATCCAGTGTTGGAAGAGAGAGGAGAGAGGGTCAGGCAGATCCAGGACCGTAGCAAACTGGACACATTAAATGACCTTGAGGCAGGTGGGAGAGGTTCCAGGCCGGAGGAACAAATATTTATGGAGGACTAGATGTTTGCCTGGTGCCCGGGCTTGGGCCCTGGTAAACCTCACTTGGGTTGGGGAGCGGGAGGCAGGTTGAAAGCTGGGTCGAGCCTGGGGAGAAGAGGATGAGACAGGGTCCCTGAGGGGCCCAGGGAGCCAGGATCCCACTTCGTCCTGTACCCGCATACCCAGTCCGGTGCTCCTAGCAGTCCCGTGTGGCCCGCCTGCCTGTCTGCCTATGGCTTTGGTGGCCTCAGGTTGCCTGAAGCACACGATGGTCTGTTAGGCGCACTGTGACAGCGCTCATTGCTCACTGGTCTCCCCTGTCATCACCAGGACCAGAGGCTGCTCTTGTTGAGGGTTGCCATGACGATGGACTCATGGGATCCCACACCCTGCCCTTGGGCACCGTGAGGGTCTCAAAATCACTGGTGGGCGGCTAGTGTGGGACGATGGCTGGTGGGGTTTTGCATGCTGGTGAGAGCACCCCAGGCAGGGTAAACCAGTCGGTAACACACGTCACACCAGGACAATGCCTTCCAGGCCGCGGGAACAGTTTGTCCAAGGCTCTGAGATTGGCACACTCTACCCCCAGGAGGAGGGGGTGCTCCACAGGGAGCTCACTGCATTCCTACTCACGGGTGCCCCTGGGAGTGCCCGTGCAGGCTGGCTAGTCTCCAGGGGCAGGAAGCAGCCTGGGCCAGCCAGCTCTGCTGCGTAAGGCAGGGGAGGGCGGGTAGTTTGGCCAAGGTCAGTCTCTCACATATACGTTGGTGGAGCTTCTCAGCCTGGGGGCCCCCCTGTGTCTACTTGGGGTTTGGGGGGTTGGGAGGCTCACTTCCCCTCCTGTTTCCCCAGCTTGCCCTCCCTCACCTGCGGAAGAGCCAGGGCAATATCATTAACATCTCCAGCTTGGTGGGGGCCCTGGGCCAGCCCCAGGCACTTCCTTATGTGGCCACCAAGGTAGGCCAGGCCCTACCTGGCTCTCCCAAGAGCAGGGGTTTGGGGGGGTGTTCGTGGGAGGAGCTGGGGAGACCACAGCCCCACTTGCCAACCCCCAGCTTTAGTCTGACCCCTGTGCTGTGCTGTGCGCCTGGAGAAGACAGGTGTGGGTGACCCTGGCTGGGAGGACAGGCCAGGGATCACCCCCATTTGCTAGGGCCTGGGGGTGCCTTTTCTACAGGGGGCAGTGACGGCTATGACCAAAGCCTTGGCCCTGGATGAAAGCCAATATGGCGTCCGAGTCAACTGGTGAGCAGGCAGTCTGGGTTGGAGGGGGAATGGCAAGATGGGGTGACTGCCCCCCACACCAGGCAGCATCTGGGTCAGGCTCCTCTAACACTTCCCCAGTATCTCTCCAGGAAACATCTGGACGCCCCTGTGGCAGGGGCTGGCAGCCCTGGCACCAGACCCCACGGCCGCCATCCGAGAGGGTGCTATGACCCAGGTAGGAGTGGGCGCCAGATCCCCCCAGGGAGTGCAGGGGGCTGGTTTGGGGGGCAGGCATGGGCCCCTCTTGACCTCATCTTCCCATTTTGTCCCCATCAGCCCCTGGGCCGCATGGGCCAGCCCGCGGAAGTGGGGGCAGCAGCCTTGTTCCTGGCTGCGGAAGCCAGCTTCTGCACTGGCATCGAGCTGTTTGTGACGGGGGGCGCCGAACTGGGCTATGCGTGCAAGGCTAGCCCAGGCACCCCTGTGCAAGTGCCCAGTCTCCCTCCCTGATTCCCCACACCCCCCAACCTGACTCCCCACCTCCCCACCCCACCCCTCAAACAGACTGCCACACCTCCCAGGTGCAGCGTGGGGTGTGCCAGGCCACCCTGCAGGTTCCCATAAATGTGACTCCACCACCAGGATGATTTACTTCCGCTCTGTGTACAGCGCCCAGCACCCTGGGGTCCCGCCCAGCGGCCCCTTAGCAGGCCACAGGGAGCGTGCTAATTAACTACCAGGCCCCAGGGGGCAGAGGCGATTACACTAATTAGGTAGTAATGGAGACAGCCAGGGGCTGGGGATTCGGGGTGCACGGGGTGCAGCGGTCCTCGCTGGCTCAGGTGGGCGCCCAGCGGCAGGCCCGGCGTCCCCAGCAGGTGGAGGGGGGAGGCACCGCAGGGCAGTCGTCGATTGGCCGTGGAGGGGGTGTGTGTGGCGGTCACGGATTGGCTGGGAAGCAGGGGCGGGGTCCCCCTGGGTTCTGTGGGGGGGACAGTCCAGGACTTGGGGGGATGTGGGGGAGAGAGAAAAAGTGGGGTACGGTAAGACACAGCAGGAGAGTGCCGGGGCAGGACGTAGCCCCATGGGGAATCATCCCCCCCAAATAAGCCCAGGAATTGGATTTTGGCCTCACAAGTGTGCAAGACGGGGCTCCCCGGGAGGGCTTAGAGGCTCCCCGGGACCCCAAGACTGGACCCTGAGTCCCAGGTCGGGTCGATCCGGCCTCTGGGGGAACCTTGCCAAAGGGTGCCGCCAGGAAACCCTGCTCTGAGGCCGCCCCTGGAGGTTGGCTGCCGAGTGCTGCTGGGGACGGCGGTGGGCTGACATTACTTTTCGGGGTTCAAGCTCCCCTTCCTGCAGCCCCACGGGTCCCCGAGCCGCTGGGCCTGTTGCAGACGCCCATGCAGGCATGGTGGGGCCGGAGTCCCCTGCCCGGCCTTTCCCTTCCTCCCTCTCTCCCTCTCTCTCTCTCTAACCGGCCTCCGGCTGCTTATCCTGGCAAGGCACTGTTCTCGGGCGCGGCTGGAACAATGTGGCGGTGTGTGATGTGGGGGGTGGGTCTCTGCGCGCATGCGCTCTGCGCGGCCCGGCTGCCCCGGGAGCCGGGGGTGCCCCGGGGCGGGGGGTGTGCGCAGGGCGGGGCCGGAACGTCTTTCTCCCGGGCCCCGCCAGGGCGGGCCCAGTTAAGCGCCGCACGGATCATGGCCGCAGTCGCACGGGGCCAGGTGGGTGCGCAGCCCGGGGTCGGGGCGAGGGGAAGTCCTGAGGGCAGGCGCACTTCCGGCAGAGACCACACTGCGAGTGCCGCGGGTCCGGCTGGGCGCCGTGGCTGCCCCCGCGCTCGGGTTCCACTGCGGGGCGCCGCGGAGGATGGGGTTACCCGAGTGTGGGCAGTGAGAAGACAGACGGATGGGATGGGGAAAAAAACACACAAAGTGGGGGGCTTGGAGGAGGGGTCCGTCACGGCAGAGGGGATGAGGCCGTGTGAGGGGGCGCCGGTGTGCGGGGCGTGAGGAGGGCGTAGGGTCCCCAATCCAGGCCCCCCACGGTCCATTCTAGAACGATCGAGACGACCGCCGAGGGCTGCGTTCCCGAAGAGCCCTTTTTCTGCTTTGCATGTCAGCCGGGGCAGCTCCTCTGGGGCCCAGGGACGGGGATGGTCCTGGCGGGGGGTGGGATGTGACGTGGCGTGACGTGATGAGATGTGGCCTGACGTTTGTCCTTTGGAGAGCCGGTGATGTTTTAGAAAGTAAGGTCACTCGGGGAGGAAGCCCTGTCACAATCCCCACAGCCACAGCACACGCCCGGGGACACAAGGGACGGATTCTTACCTTCTGATCTTCCCTTGGCAGGCAGGGAAGCACAGTCCTGGGATATGGCCCGGGGCCATGGAGGGGAGGATGTGATGGTGACGGTGGCAGTGCTGGGACAGTCCTTTCTGGATTTCCACAGGTGTCACGTTCAGGGTCCTGGCCCCACATACTGGGGGTGCAATTGAAGCACCCCTCCACCCCAAGGGACAGTCTTGAAGGCCATTTGACCCTGTTGTAGTGGAGGCACGGCCTACCTGTTGGTGGGGAGGACCCTGGGGTTAGAACGGGCTGGACAGGGAGAGCTGGAGCTGTGGTAGGACACCCTGGTCTCTGATGTAAGTTGAGGGGACAGTTCTCTTTGTGGGTGCGTCCTGGATTCTAACCGGACTTTGATGAGTCAGCACAGCGCTGCCCAGGGACCCTCCCCTCTGGCTCTCCCTTTTTGCTTCATTCAGTCCCAGCCCTTCGAAGTGCTTGTGGCTAAGTTGCTGACATCCCAAGTTCCAGTCCCAGCTCCATTTTGGATTCCACCTTCCTGCTAACGTGCGCCTTGGGGGGAGGAGGCAGGCATCCTGCCCCAAGGGCTTGGACCCCTGCCACCCATGTGGGAGACCCGGATGTAGCTTCAGGTTCCTGGCTTCAGCCTGGCGCAGCCCCGACATTAGACGGGGGTTAACTAAGGCCTGGAAGAAGCCATATTTCTGTTTCTGCCTCTTCAGTCAATAAAGGGGAAGTGGGGAATCACCTCTTTGTGCCCGTGAGCCAGTTGGACCCATGCTGGCCGCCTCTTCCTGCCAGCTGGGAAGAGGCTCCTGGAGTTGGAGGGTGTTCCTTCTTTATCCTCGAGGCCTTAGTGGCCAGGGATCTTGCCGTGTCTGGGGATCCTGCGGGCCCTCCCGGATCCTGAGGCCTGCGCCCCCTCCGCCTTGCCATCTGCAGGATGCTGTGGGGTCCCTGTGTTCCTCAGTGCTGTATCTTGCGTTCTCCTGCCCTCATGTCTTACCCTGAGTTTGTCTCGCGTTGTTGTGTTTGTGTTTGTGTTGGTGAGATTTATTTGTCTGAAGTTACAGCAGAGACACAGATCTCTTCCATCCACATGGAGAGGACAGCTAGGCCCCAACCAGGACCTGGCAGCGCCTGCTGCGTCTCCTGTTGGGGTGACCAAGACTCGAGGGCTTGAACCCTCGTCTGCTGCTGTCCTGGCACATTCGCAGGAAATTGGATGGGAAACAGCGTTAGCTGGAGCTCCAGCAGGCACCTGCTGCTGAGTGTGGTCATCTCCAAGGAGCAGTTTCACCAGCTGCCCAACACACTCGCCTTCCCTCTCTCTCTCTCCCTCCCCGCCTCTCTCCTCTCTCTCTCCTCTCCCCTTCTCTCTCCTCTCCCTCTCGTCTCTATGATTTGACTGGTTTGAGCAAGTCTGTGCCTTCATTTCCGTTCTGTTCAGCTTATGTTCATCACGTCTTGCTTTTCTTTTGAAGATTTTTTGTTTGCTTTTGTATTTGAAAAGTAGAGTTGGGGACCCTACACGGTAGCCTAGTGGCGAAAGTCTTTGCCTTGCATGCACCAGGATCCCACATGGGTGCTGGTTTTAATCCTGGCCGACCTGCTTCCCATCCAGCTCCCTGACTGTGGCCTGGGAAGGCAGTCAAAGATGGCCCAAGGCCTTGGGACCCTGTACCTGCGTGGGAGACCCGGAAGAAGTTCCTGGCTCCTGGCTTTGGTTCAGCCCAGTTCCAGCCCTTGCAATGCTTGGGGAGTGAATCAGCGGATGGAAGATCTTTCTCTGTGTCTCTCCTCCTCTCTCTATATATCTGACTTTCCAATGAAAATAAATAAAAATTTAAAAAAAGAAAGAAAAGAAAGGAAGGAACGTAGAGCTGGGCCCAGTGCAATGATTTAATTGGCTAATCCTCTGCCTTCAAGAGCTGGGATCCCATATGCGTGTCAGTTCATGTCTTGGCTGCTCCACTTCCCATCCAGCTCTACCGCTGGGGAAAGTAGTAGAGGATGGCTCAAAGCCTTGGGACTCTGCACCTGTGTGGGAGACCCAGAAGAAGCTCCTGGCTTCTGTCTTCAGATCAGCTCAGCTCTGGCTGTTGTGGCCACTTGGGGAGTGAGCCAAAAGATAGATCTTTCTCCATCTTTCTCTCTAGATCTGCCTTTTCAGCAAAGGTAAATAAATCTTGTTTTTTTAAAGATTTATTTTATTTTCATTACAAAGTCAGATATACAGAGAGGAGGAGAGATAGAGAGGAAGATCTTCCGTCTGATGATTCACTCCCCAAGTGAGCCGCAATGGGCCGATGCGCGCCGATCCGAAGCCAGGAACCTGGAACCTCTTCCGGGTCTCCCACGCGGGTACAGGGTCCCAATGCATTGGGCCGTCCTCTCCTGCTTTCCCAGGCCACAAGCAGGGAGCTGAATGGGAAGCAGTCGGCCAGGATTGGAACCGGCGACCATATGGGATCCCATTGTGTTCAAGGCGAGGACTTAAGCCGTTAGGCCACGTCGCCGGGCCCAAGGTAAATAAATCTTAAGAAGAAGAAGAAGGGGCCCGGCGGCGTGGCCTAGCGGCTAAAGTCCTCGCCTTGAACGCCCCGGGATCCCATATGGGCGCCGGTTCTAATCCCGGCAGCTCCACTTCCCATCCAGCTCTCTGCTTGTGGCCTGGGAAAGCAGTTGAGGACGGCCCAAAGCCTTGGTATCCTCCACCTGTGTGGGAGACCTGGAGGAAGTTCCTGGCTTCTGGCTCCGGATCAGCACAGCACCGGCTGTTGCGCTCACCTGGGGAGTGAATCATCGGACGGAAGATCTTCCTCTCTGTCTTTCCTCCTCTGTGTATATCTGACTGTAATAAAATGAATAAATCTTAAAAAAAAAAAAGAAGAAGAAGGAGGAGGAGGAGGAGGAAGAAGAAGAAGGCAGAATTACAGAGAGGGAGGGAGAGAGAAATCTTCCATGTGCTGATTCACTCCCAGGTGGCCAAACAGCTGGAGCTGAGCCAGTCCAAAGCCAGCAGCCAGGAGCTTCTTCCGGGTCTCCCATGAGGGTGCAGGGTCCCGAGGCTTTGGGCCGTCCTCGACTGCTTTCCCAGGCCACAGGCAGGGAGCTGGATGGGAAGTGGAGCCGCACCAGGTGTCAGCTTAGCACACTGCACCATGATGCTGACTCCTCTTCGTGCTTATTTGTTGCTTTATTCCAGCTCTTCCCTAAGGGCCCATCAGCTGCCCACAGGCCAGTGGCCCTGCCTGTGTCCCGTGTCCTCTGTCCACACCCACTCCTGAAGGGCTGAGCAGGCCGTGTCGCCACCTAGAGGCCAAGCCAGGAACGCCCACTGGGTGCAGCCTGTATGCTCAGGCACTGTCCCTGCTCCTCGCGCAAGGCCTCAGCTCAGGCCTGGGGGCCGCCCAAGGCTCACCTGCTGAGCTGTCATCCATTCTCCCCAGTCAGTGTCAACTCTGGCAGCACACAGTCCAGAAGCAGGCCAGGAGGTAGTTCCCTCAGCCTCGGAACCTGGTGGTCTCCCTGCATGGCTAAGAAAAGGGTCACGTGAGGTCAGAGGTCATGGGGAGGGGCCATGCCACAGCTAGACCACATCCTGATCCCACTTCCAGGAAGGGGTGGAGAGCAAAAGGAAGTGAGCCCTGGAAGCCTTGGTGCCAGTGGAAGCCTTGGTGCCAGCGGCTGACCCAGTGCCCCTGGTAATGGAAGGGAATGCGAGTCACCACCACAGGGGGTCCCAAGGTGTTGGGTCAGACCTCAGGTCACTGGAACCCAGCTGGGTGTGAGAGGGGAGGGGCTGGGCTGGACCCCTGGAATGAGGGAGGTGGGGCTGGACCCCTGGGTGTGAGGGAGGAGGGCTGGGCTGGACCCCTGGGTGTGAGGGAGGAGGGCTGGACCCCTGGGTGTGAGGGAGGAGGGGCTGGGCTGGACCCCTGGGTGTGAGGGAGGAGGGGCTGGGCTGGACCCCTGGGTGTGAGGGAGGAGGGCTGGACCCCTGGGTGTGAGGGAGGAGGGGCTGGTCTGGACTCCTGGGTGTGAGGGAGGGGCTGGTCTGGACCCCTGGGTGTGAGGGAGGAGGGCTGGACCCCTGGGTGTGAGGGAGGAGGGCTGGTCTGGACCCCTGGGTGTGAGGGAGGAGGGCTGGACCCCTGGGTGTGAGGGTGGAGGGGCTGGGCTCGACCCCTGGGTGTGAGGGAGGAGGGCTGGACCCCTGGGTATGAGGGAGGAGGGCTGGACCCCTGGGTGTGAGGGAGGAGGGCTGGACCCCTGGGTGTGAGGGAGGAGGGCTGGACCCCTGGGTGTGAGGGAGGAGGGGCTGGACCCCTGGGTGTGAGGGAGGAGGGCTGGGCTGGACCCCGGGTGTGAGGGAGGAGGGCTGGACCCCTGGGTGTGAGGGAGGAGGAGCTGGACCCCTGGGTGTGAGGGAGGAGGGCTGGACCCCTGGGTGTGAGGGAGGAGGAGCTGGACCCCTGGGTGTGAGGGAGGAGGGCTGGGCTGGACCCCAGGTGTGAGGGAGGAGGGCTGGACCCCCGGGTGTGAGGGAGGAGGGCTGGACCCCTGGGTGTGAGGGAGGAGGAGCTGGACCCCTGGGTGTGAGGGAGGAGGGGCTGGACCCCTGGGTGTGAGGGAGGAGGGGCCAGGCCTGGGTCTTGGCTGTGGGTGGACACAATCCCTGGCTCTCCTGCCCCTGGCCTGCCGTGGATCGCTAGAGCCCCCACTTACCTGTGTGGCTCCCTGCAGTCCTCTGCTCTGAGCTGCTCTCAAGCTGGGACCAAAGTTCCCAGGGGTGGGCCCCACCTCCCTTGGACTTCACCCCGCAAGGAGGAGTCTATTGAAGTTGACTCAGCACTTCTGGGGACAGGGACGTGACCTTGCGTGCTGTGGGGAGCCTCCGGGCCCCGGGTGGGCCACAGGGCCCCTCCCAAGCGCAGGAGGCAGCAAATGGGGTGTTGGCGCCCCAGCCATTTCCCCTTTCACTGCCCGCCAGCCTCATGGTCTCCCTCACTTCTCTCGCTTTCCCAGGTCTGTGCCCGAAGGCTGCTTCCTGTCCCTTGGCTTCTGTTGGGTCCCAGAAGATGTGCCTCCACCAATTTCAAGGTGACAGGAAGAGGACTGGATCCCTTAGCCAGAAGCAGTTGGGACCGGGGCTGGATGGGAGCATCTGTACAAGGCCCACAGCCTTGTACAGGGGGGTGAAACTGCATATCCCAGAAGTCTCTGTGCTTATGGACCTGTCTTCTCTATAGGTGTGAGGCCCAGGGGTTCATGGGAGTTGTAGTTGGTCACTTTGGAGCCTCTTCTCAGATAATCGTCTTTTTTCAGGCTGCGGATCTGCAGCTGCAGATAACACATGCGCCTCAGAAGAAGCCCAATGCCCGCGAGCCCCTGGTGTTTGGGAAGACGTTTACTGACCACATGCTCATGGTGGAGTGGACGGGGAGCAAGGGCTGGGGACAGCCCCGCATCCAGCCCTTCCAGAACCTCACGCTGCACCCGGCCTGCTCTGCCCTGCATTACTCCCTGCAGGTGCTGTGGCCATGACCTCTGCCTTTGCCCCGCCCACACTTCCTGTTCTGGGCTGTCTCCAGACTGCCAGGGTCTGTTTGTTTGTGTTCTTTGTTTCAGTGTGTTCTTTGGAGAGGCCAGAGGGAGCCCTGGGCCGAGTGGGTGGGGGGAGACCCTCCAGGAGGAGGTGAGGGGACAGCCAGGGGCAAGCCCCAGATGGCGGGGAGAAGCTTGGAACTGTGGGACGGGGACATGGCTGAGGGGACTGGAGGAGTCGCTGGGCCTTGTCCAAGGCCACTGGAGCTGCAGAGTCAGGGCAGCTCGGAGACGCTCCTTGGGCCACATCGAGGACTAGCCGGAGGACAGAGGCAGGAGGCCAGACTGGGGCACAGATGCAGGAAGGAGGGGCTGCAGGGTCCAGGTGGGTCAAGCGCTGGGGGTGTGTGGGGAGGGATGGGACGGGGTGCACAGAGCTGTGCCCAGGTGATGGGCAGAACAAAGGGTGGCAAGAATGTGAGAGGCAGGTGGCCTCTAGAGAGATGACCCGCAGGTGCCAGGTCTCATGGCTCAGAGCTGGGGAACCTTTGCCCAGCTCACACCTGCAGGATCCACGCCACAGTAACCAACAAGAAGATTTACACAGAGAGAGACTGTTCGTTCTTCATAAGATTTGCTCCCCTGATGGTCTCGGTCTCAATGGTTGGAGCTGGGCCAGTCCAAAACCAGGAGCCAGGAGCTTCTTCTGGGTCTCCCAAGCAAGTGCCAAGAACTTGGACGCTGCTCCACCACCTTCCCAGGTGCATCGGAAATGAGCCGGATCAGAAGTGGAGTAGCCGGGACTAGAACTGACACTCTGAAATCGGATGCAGGCACCCCAAGCTGCGGCTTAACCTGCCCCCATTTCCTTAACACATTCGCAGTATTTGCATCCATCCCCATTAACTGTGGAACTTTCCGTTTAAAAGATTTATTTATTTGACACAGTTAAAGAGAGAGAGGCTTACTTCCCAAACAGTGGTAATTGGGTTAGGCCAAGCTAAGCCAGTTTTTTCTGGGTCTGTCATAGGTGCAAGGGCCCAAGCTCCTGGGCTTCCTCTGCGCCTTTCCTAATCATGTTAGCATGGAGCTGGATCAGAAGTGAAGCGAAGAATCAGGTGCCCACACAGATCCCTGGCACTCTTGGAGAGCCTCAATCCACTGCACCACCACCCCTACGCCTGGAATGTTTTAAAAGCTAATTCGAGGTCTAGGGAGCGACAGACAGAACCCCTGTCCACTAGTTTATTCCCACTGGCTGTAACAGCCAGGTCTGGCCACACCAAAGCTGGGGTCAGGCACTCAATGCAGGTCTCGCACATGGCTGGCAGGAGTCCAGCCTCTGAAACCATCACCTGCGGCCTCCAGGATGTTAGCACAAAACTGGGATTGGGAGTGGAGCTGGGACTCCAAAAACCTAGACAGCCGGGCCTTGAACCAGTGTCCACATACTAATGCTACAGACCACGGCTTTAGCACTGAGCCGCAGTGCTGTCCCCAGAGGGGGTGGAGAGAGAAAGGGGGTTCCTGAAGCCTTCAACAGCTGGGGATAGGAGTGCTAGACCAAGAGCCCAACGCTCACCCAGGCCCATCCGTTGCTTCGGTGTGTCCGTCCTGCTCTGTTTTGCCGAGTCTGCGCCGTTTCCAAGGCTGAGCCCCCTCCCTGCTTCCTGTCCCACAGCTCTTCGAGGGCATGAAGGCTTTCAAGGGCAAGGACCAACAGGTGCGCCTCTTCCGGCCGTGGCTCAACATGGAGCGCATGCTGCGCTCGGCTAGACGTCTCTGCCTGCCGGTGAGGGGCTCTGGCACAGCAGACAGGCGGGCTGACGGGCAGAGGGTGCGGGAAGGTGGGAAGTGGGGCGAGGCCTGCAGGTCCTCCTGACGCCCCAGGATTCCCCCGCAGAGCTTTGACAAGTTGGAGCTGCTGGAGTGCATCCGCCGCCTCATCCAGGTGGACAAGGACTGGGTGCCCGATGGTGCTGGCACCAGCCTGTACGTGCGGCCCGTGTTCATCGGAAACGAGGTAGGTTGGTCCCTCAAATGGCTGAGGCTGGGCTCTGGGTGGCCCGGCCCTGCCCTCCTGGGTCCCTGACACCGCCGCCCCTCTGCCCCCTGCAGCCCACCCTGGGTATCGGTGGTGCTACGCAGGCCCTCCTCTACGTCATCCTGTGCCCTGTGGGCTCTTACTTTCCTGGAGACTTTCTGACCCCTGTCTCGCTCCTGGCTGACCCCACGTTCATCCGGGCCTGGATGGGGGGCGTCGGTGACTACAAGCTGGGAGGGTGAGTGGCACTTATCTTGGTGTGTGCTTCCAGCCCGTCTTTGGGTGCCCACTGTCCTTCTGGGCTTGCTTCAGGTGGTCAGGTGGGGCCAGGCCCTGGGGGTGATGTTATCAGCATGGTGGGCTCATCACCTCGAGCCCTATGTCCCTGTGAGTGGCAAGGCTAAAAAGAGAGTGGCTCAGTTCCCTGGGGGATGGGGAGAAGGGCCCTGGGGGAGCTGCAGGAGGCAGGATCTGCTCTGATACATGCAGGGTCACCCCCTTTGGGAAGACCCAGCTAGGGTTGTGTTGTGGGTGGACAGGGGTCCCTGGCCCCTTCTGACAGGTTGTCTGCCCCAGGAATTACGGGCCCACGGTGTTTGTGCAGCAGGAGGCCCAGAGGCGGGGCTGCGAGCAGGTGCTGTGGCTCTACGGGCCTGAGCACCAGCTCACCGAGGTGGGCACCATGAACATCTTCATCTACTGGACCCACGAGGACGGGGGTGAGTGACTGCAGCCCCCTGGGGGCAAGAGTGGGTGTGCCAGCAGGCCCCCAGGGGTTCTGGGATGCTTGTCTTCTGAGCAGAATGGAGGGCGGGGTGGAGTCACTCACTGCCTACACCCCTTCCCCGTGCCCTAGTGCTGGAGCTGGTGACGCCCCCGCTGGACGGCGTCATCCTACCCGGGGTCATCCGGCAGAGTCTGCTGGACCTGGCTCGGAGCTGGGTGAGAGGGCACAAGGGGGCGGGCTGCCTGTGGGGTGCCCATGTGGGTGTGGGGTGATGGAGTGCCCGTGGGATGGATGTGCAGGTGTGGGGCATCTTTGAGGTGCCTGTGTGAGCGTGGGGCAATAGGGCAACCAACCATGTGCGGGGAGACGGGGTGTCTGTGTGGGTGTGGAGCAATGGGGTGCCTGTGGGGTACCTGCATGGGGTGGGGTGCTGGGGTCTTAGTGGAAAGGTGTCTGTGTTGGGGCGTGGGGCAACAGGTTGCCTGTGGGGTGTCTATATGGGAGTGGTGGGCACAGGGTGCCCGCTGGGTGTCTGTGTGAGCATGGGGTGATGGATGGACTATGGGGTGATGGAGTGTCTGTGTGGGTGTAGGGTGTCTTTGGGTTACCTGTGTGAGCTTGAGGCAACGGGGTGCCCATATGAGCACAGGGAGATGGGTGTGGATTAGTGGGGTACCTGCATGGGGGTGGGGTGCTGGGATCCTGGTAGAGGGGTGTCTCGTAGGGGCAGGGCAACAGGTTGTCCGTAGGGTTTCTATATGGGGGTGGTGGGCACAGGGTGCCCATATGGGCATGGGATGATGGAGTGACTGGGGTGGGTGTATGGGCAGGGAGTGTCTTTGGGGTGCCTATGTGAGCTTGGGACAATGGGGTACCCATGTGGGTGTGGGGAGATGGGGTGTCTGCGTGGATGAGGGGCAATGGGGTGTATGTGTGGGTGATGGGTGATGGGGTGCACGCAGGTTGCCTTTACAGGAATGGGTGATGGGGTGCCTGTAGGGTGCCTTTGTGAGCATGAGGTGATGGGATACCCGTGGGGTGCTTGTGTGGGCATGGGGCAGTGGGGTGCCTGCGGGGTACCCATGGGGTGCCTGTGTGGGTGATGGGTGATGGGGTACCTGAGTGGATATGGGGTGATGGGGTGCACACAGGGTGCCTGTACAGGTATGAGGCGATGGGGTGCCTGTGTGGGCGTGAGGTGATGGGGTATCCGTAGGGTGCCTGTAGGGTGCCTGTGTGGGCGTGGGGCAGCTGGATTGCCTGTGGTGTGCTTGCAGGGAGTGGACTCCTCGGGGTGTCTGTCTCCCTCTCTCTGGGTCTTGGGGCACCTCTCATCCTCGGGAAGACAGGACGGCCCCCAAGGACTGGCGGCTGTTCCTTGTCGCCCAGGGGGAGTTCCGGGTTGTGGAGCGCCAGGTGACCATGAGGGAGCTGCGGCGCGCGCTGCAGGAGGGCCGCGTGCGGGAGGTCTTCGGCTCTGGCACCGCCTGCCAGGTGTGCCCGGTGCACCAGATCCTGTACGAAGGCCAGGTGAGAGTGTGGGCATTGGGGCTGCTGCAGGGTGGGGAAGGCGGCCGAGCCTGGGCCTCATGGCACCTTCCCCCCAGCACCTCCACATTCCCACCATGGAGAATGGGCCGGAGCTCGTCCTCCGCTTCCAGAAGGACTTGAAGGCGATCCAGGTGAGCTGTGACCCAGAGCGTCCTGTGAAGATGCCTCTGCTCGGCCCCTGGGTCCTTGCTCGACTTCTGGGCTAACGCTGTGGCAGCCTCTGGCCCCGAAAGTCCTGCTGGGACAGAGCCCTTTCCCATGAGCCTCTGGGGGGAGGGATGCCTTTCCCATGAGCCTCTGGGGGGGAGGGATGCCTTCCCCATGAGCCTCCATGCCCTGACCCCCATGCAGCGCCTGGGTAACCTGATCCTGGGTGGAGCAATTGCTTCCCATGGTCCTTTGCTGCCCCTATAATCCTAGAGACAACGTTCCCATGAGCCTCTGGGAGGGTAGGGATGCCGCTCCCGTGAGCCTCTGCTTGCCTCCCCAGATACCCTTTGAGGCCTGTGAACCCTGTCTCCCCTCCCCCGCCAAGTAGACTGTATTTCCCATGAGACGCTGGGGCGCAACTCCATTTGCCCTCCTCCTGGGGCGCCGCAGAGCCTGCTGGGAGTTGTAGTGCGGCTCCCCCTCACGCCGCCCCGCCCGTGCCCCGCAGTACGGAACGAGAGCGCACGAGTGGATGCTCACGGTGTGACCAGCACAGTCCCGCCTCGCCTCCTCGCCGACGACTCACCTCAAGTGCAATATGAATCAGACTGGGGGCGCCCAGACTCCTGGGTCCACGGCGCTCCCATGTCGTCGCTACACTCCCAAAGCCATAGGGGCCGACGCAGGGGTCTGCGCCCCCAGCCCTCTAGGGGATCACGTCCCCCAACTGCTCCGTTTCCGAGGGGGAGGTGGTCCACGCTGCGCACTGGCCCCCACTCCGCGCATCTCCGTTCTCTCGGGCCCGACCCTCGGTGCTGCCGTTGATTTTGTTTTTTCTCTGCTGCAATTTTGAAATAAAATGCCAAAGAACAAGCCCTGCGTTGTCGTGTGCGGAGAGCTGGGCTCGGGCAGGCGTTAGAGCGGGGGTGCACCCGCCCACCTCATTGTCAAGGTCAGGGGAATCCGGCGTGGCGATGGCCGTCTTCCTGCACTAACCTGCTCCCACACTTCCCCTTCTTGGGGTCACCCCTCGGGGCTGTTCTCTTCCCACAGCTCTGTGTCCCCTTGGCCCTGGCCTGGGGACACCCCTGCCGTCCCACCCCGCAGCGGACTGTCATGGGAGCTGGTGGGGGAGTCACTGTGGGCAAGCCTCGCCCTGGGTTGGCTCTGGTGCTTGCATGTGCCACGCTCACCCCAGCATGTGTTTAGAAAGCGCCCAGGCCTTGGGACCCTGTGTGCCACTTACCTGTGTGTGTGGAACCAGCTGGCACGCAGGGTTGGTGGTGCGCCAGCAGCCCATCAGTGAGCCATTGCTACATCTTCTGTCAGCAGTTGCTCAAGGGAGAACATCGCCTTGAGGCTTCGGGGAAACTTTCTTCTCTTGATTAAAAACAAACCAAGCGGCTAAAGACCTCATCTTGCACACACCGCAATCCCATATGGATGACATTCCCCACTTCCCATCCAGCTTGCGGCCTGGGAAAGCAGTCAGGGATGGCCCAAGGTCTGGGGACCCTGCACCCACGTGGGGGACCTGGAGGAAGCTCCTGGCTCCTGACTTGGGATGGGCTCAGCTCCAGCCATTGTGGCCATCTGGGGAGTGAATCATCGGATGGAAGATCTTCCTCTCTGTCTCTCCTCCTCTCTGTATATCCGGCTTTCCAATAATAAAATAAATAAATCTTAACAAATAAAAACCACCTTAAACTAATAGCTGTGTGACTTTGGGGCAGTGAGTTTGCCTTTCTGTGACTCAGTTTCCTCACTACAGAATGAGCCTGGGAGGCAGAGATGACTCCAGGCCTCGGTCCCTGCCGCCCCCATAGGCTCCCGGCCTGGACCAGCCCCGGCTGTGGGCCAAACCCTTGAGAATGAACCAGCAAAACAAAACAAAACAAAACAAAAAACAAAACCATTGGTCTCTGCCTTTCAAAAAGAACAAGCAAAGGCGTGGCGGGGTGGCTTACCTGGCTAGTCCTCCCCCTTAGGAGTGCTGGGATCCCACATGGGCACTGGTTTGTATCCTGGCTACTCCACTTTCGCCCAGCTCTCTTTCTTGTGGCCTGGGAAAGTAGCAGAGAATGACGCAAAACTCTGGGACCCTGAGTCCACAGAGGGGACATGGAAGACGCTCCTGGCTTTGGATTTAGCTCCAGCAACTGTGACTGCTCTTGGGAGTGAACCAGCAGACAATGTTGAAGTGGAAATTTCTGTCTGTAAATCTGCCTTTGTAACAAAAATTTAAAAAAATTTTAAAACCACGAATTAAGAAAGTAAACTGATTTACATGGTTGAGTATATGGTGTTTTTTTTTTTTCCAAAACTAAGTTTAAAGTTGGTTTTGCTTTTCAGTGTGGGAAAGGTGGTAGAGACTTGTGGCGTCTGGCGCCACCCGGCGGCCGTAGTGGGTATCGCGCCTCGCGGCGGAAACAGCAGGTGGCCGACTGAGAGTTGAAACAAGATTTGAGCGGTTTTCAGTGGTGAGCGGTTAAACCAACTTTTACGTCGTTGTACAAACTTAGAAGCAGAGTGAGGGTTTGGTGTTTGAGAAGACTCTCTGTGAGTTGGTGCTTAAGAAACCCCTGCTTGGGTGTGGATGAAAGAACGAAGTGGAAAAACCTGTTTACAAAGCTACATTCCCCACAAGCATAAACAAAAAAAGATAGATTAGTTGGGTTTGATGGAAATTAAAGTCTTGGGCACCAATCAACGTTATCCAGGGCTTGAAAGAAGGGTACAGATCTTACATTTGGCCAGTGGCGGATAGCCGAAATAAACAAGGTCACATCAAAAGGACTGGTGATAGTTTCAACCAGGGTTTGGGACTGCAAGCAGACGCGTCCCTGCAAGCTGGAAACAGACGCCAAACACCACGATCCTTAGGAAACTGCAACCCAAGACTTCAGTCAAAGCAGCGTGATGGAGAAGGGTATAGAGGTGATGATGGCGATGACGAAGGAGCTAGCTGGTGTTAACCAGGATGTGTGAGGGGATTGAAACCCTTTAGCGCTATCCATGGGAATGGTAAGTTGCTGTGGGTTCCATGGAAACCAGTTTCAAGTTCGGCCAAAAGTTAGCTATAGTAGTCTCTATGGCAGTATGAGTTAAGCCATGGCATCCAGCGTTGGTATCCCATATAGGTGCGAGTTCAAGTCCCAGCTGCTCCACTTCGTTTTCAGCTCCCTGCTTGTGGCCCAAAGCCTTGGGATCCTGGAAGGCCCTGAAGAGGCTCCTGGTTTCAGATCAGCTCAGCTCTGGCCATTGCAGCCACTTGGGGGGTGAACCGGCAGACAGAAGATATTTTTCCCTCTCCTCTCTGCAAATCTGACTTTCCAATGAAAATAAGCAATTTTTGGGGGCCCCGGCGGCGTGGCTTAGCGGCTAAAGTCCTCACCTTGAAGGCGCCTGGATCCCATATGGGTGCTAGTTCTAATCCCGGCAGCTCCACTTCCCATCCAGCTCCCTGCTTGTGGCCTGGGAAAGCAGCCAAGGACGGCCCAAAGCCTTGGGACCCTGCACCCGCGTGGGAGACCTGGAGGAAGTTCCTGGTTCCTGGCTTCAGATCGGCTCAGCACCAGCCATTGCACTCACTTGGGCAGTGAATCATCGGATGGAAGATCTTCCTCTCTGCCTCTCCTCCTCTGTATATCTGACTTTGTAATAAAAATAAATAAATCTTTAAAAAAAAGAAGAAGAAAATGGGCTAATGACATTAAGTATCTCTCCACCCTGATTCGGATCAGTGGTCTTTATAGAGCAAAAATTCACAGAGGGGTGCAGGGAGCTGGGCTAACACGGCACTATCTTTTTTTTTTAAGATTTATTTATTTTTATTGGAAAGGCAGATGTACAGAGAGGAGGAGAGACAGAGAGGAACATCTTCCTTCTGCTGGTGCCCAGGCCACAAGCAGGAAGCTGGATGGGAAGCAGGGCTGCTGGGACTAGAACTGGTGTCCATATGGGATCCCACCATGTGCAAGGCGAGGACTTTAGCCGCTGTGCCAGGCCCTGGACTCAACCATTCACACAGGCTGTGGCTTTCTCATCCAGACTGGTGTCACCAGTGTGTGTGTGTGTGTGTGTGGGGTCACCTCACCTGTGACAGAGCCCTGCTCCATGTGGCCTCACTCACAGCAGGCCTGTTCCCGCAGCTTCAGCTAGAGGTCATTTTACAAAATTGACACCAAAGCTCTCATTGGAAAAAAAAAAGGCGACGTCAAAGACATCCTTTTCTTAGAAAACTGCCGAATGTGCGGGGAAGTAGCAAGACAGAGTGTGCGCTGGGCCTACAGCAGCATCCTGGCTTCCGCCCACTGATGTTTCCTGCAAACAGCCCGTCAGACGTCCTCGGCGGCTTCCGCCTGCACCTTGTGCATCGTGCATCCCTGCCGCACCTGAGGAAACTGACCAGGAGTGTCCTCTAATGTCCCCTCCTGATCCCTAATCCCCCGCAGGACGTGGCCTTGGGGTAGCCCCTGGAAGCAGCCGGGAAGAAGCCAATGGACCTGGAAAGGAGCCGGTGCCTCGTGGTGGCACTTGGGCGAGCCAGCAGCAGAGGGCGCTCTCGCAGCGGCAGTGCGAACGCGCTCCCCCTGGTGGCCACGTGCGGAGGCGCGGGCAGAGGCAGCGGCAGGTGCTGACCTCCCAGGAGTGTGTGCACGCTCACAGGGTCCGCGCTGGATGGGAAGTGGAGCGGCAGACACTAGAATCAGTGTTTGCATGGGATACCGGCACGGCAGGACAGAGGATTAGTCTGTTGAGCCACAGCATCAGCCCTACTAGTAGCCAGCTAGCTCAATTTGATCCTAGCATTTTGTCATAGTTAGCCTGGCATTCTCACAGACCGGAAAGTTCACGTGCCTGAGTGGCGCTTGAGTTTCTGGAGGCCCAAGGTGTTTGTATTTCTATGCCTGCAGGCGTCACTGAACTCTCATCCCTGGAATCAAGCCCTGACCCTTTGTCTTGTCCTCTTGTGATACCCTGAGCTGGCAGGCCCATGGTCACGAGGGAGGCGCGCACTTTATCTCAGGTGTGTGGGTTCAGCAGCCACTCCGTCACGGTTACACACGGCGTGATGGAGCCGGGCAGCTGGGGCGTGGGCAGCAAGCCGGCCATCCCAGACAAGAGGAGTTTTTTTAAGTTTTAGGGTGTCCTGTGGCTGGGCCTGATGAGTTCCTTCTTTCTTTTTAAAGATATATTTTTTTTTATTACAAAGTCAGATATACAGAGAGGAGGAGAGACAGACAGGAAGATCTTCTGCCTGATGATTCACTCCCCAAGTGACTGCAACAGCCGGTGCTGTGCCGATCCAAAGCCGGGAACCAGGAACCTCTTCCAGGTCTCCCACGTGGGTGCACGGTCCTAAAGCCTTGGGCCGTCCTCGACTGCTTTCCCAGGCCACAAGCAGGGAGCTGGATGGGAAGTGGAGCTGCCGGGATTAGAACCAGCACCCATATGGGATCACAGGGCATGCAAAATGAGGACTTTAGCCATTAGGCTACCACACTGGGCCTTCTGATGAGTTTTTGAGAAGAGAACTGCAACCTCCTGCAGAAGGTGCCCACATGACCATGGATCTGACCTTCATCATGGGCACAGGGGTGGGTGCAGAGATCCACTGTGTGTGGAGCCTGGATGAGCCACAGTGCCCTGGTACTCTGCCCAGTGTGGACCCAGGCGCTGAGGCCGACAGAGCTGTCTCCACCCAGAGCTGCCGCTGGCGGGTTGCTCTGACGTCAGAGCAGGTCACTGTGCGGGGTGAACCTGAGCCTACTGGCACATTCTCGCACGAAAGTAGCTACCTAGATGGAACCAATCGGAGCAGGAGCAGAGTAAGAGCTGCTGGAATAGCAATTACCAGTCAGAGGATTGGAATAACAAACTTCGGCCGTGGGGAGGAGGCGGGCACGAGGGCCAGTCCGGCGGCTGGCATCTGTGATCCAGTGTAGCCTAATCTCAAGGCACACCTCAGCGTTGCCAACCAGCTTGTGCGCTGTTCAGGGGACAGCCCCCTTTTCTGTCTGACAGCGACCTGGCCTACCTGCTCACGGTGGGGACCTGTGTCCACATGCAACTGGCCAGCTCTGTCAGGCCTGACAGGGGCCAGCGTGGAGAAGGGCATGGCAGAGGGGTTGGGGTGGAGGTCCAGGAGTGCCCCTCTGCTCACCGCCCTGGCATTGCCCACAGCAAAGCTTGATGCGACAGAAGTGACTTCCATATTTAAAAACTTACACTAGGGAGTGTAGCAGGTGTGGGATGCTGGCAGGTGGCTGAGCGGGCCTGCTCTGTCCAGTCCCTGCCCACTGGCTCAGCGTGCTCTTTGCCCAGCGTGGGTGGCCAGTGCACCAGAGACTCGGTGTTAATGCAGGGCTCTAGGCCGGCGCATGGTGGGACACAGGCTGCCGCTGTGCCATGCGACACTCATACCTCAGGTGGACAGCTGCGTGGACAGCTGCGTGACCCCTCCTTTGAACCTCTCCTGTCAGTGGAGGGGCAGAGTCTGAGGTCAGCCCCGGGTAGGGCTCCCCCGGCCCTCCGCTCCCCCATCTCATGCAGGACCCCCCTCCCCCCGGGTTCAGGGTCAGTGCGCTTTCGGTTTAGTTTTCCACACAAAGGGCAGAGGTTGCAGGAATGGGGCCCAGGCACGGGTCCTTCCTCAGGCTGCCCCTAGGATGGTGCAAGCTGGCGGGCATCCACCGAGCTGATCTGCTCCTGCACTGCCCTGGGGTGGGGGCGGTCTGGGCAACGGCTTTGATTTCTCACAGGGCTCTCTCTGTTCCAGCACCTGGTTCCTCCCCAGGGGAGGAGGGTCAGTCTAACTGTATCAGTGACCCTGAGGCACACAGGGGAGCCAGGGGTGTGAGAGGGGCTGTGCGACCAGTTCAGGAGTTTGGCGCCTCTCCAGCCCTCCATCAGCCAGGAGGCAGCAGCTATTTGCACGGTCGGTCCAGGGCTGGGGTCTCTGACACTGATGGGGGGAGGAGCCACCCCATGTCATCCCGTCCTGGGCAGTGTACCCTTTGAGGGAGCAGCTGAGGCCAGGGCTGGGCCAGGCCCACTCCCACAGAGATGCCGGCATGCAGCCCACACAGCCTGAGCCGTCAAGGCCACTCGGCCGTACGTCCGGCTGGTTTTCACGCTCCAGGACAACGACCCCAGACGAGCTTGTCTCTGGTCACACCATCCATGAGACCTGCGTAGAGCCCTTCTTTCTCTTCCTTAATTATGCTAACAAAAACAGAGCGTGAAGCATTGGGCAAGGGGGTGTATTAGGTATGTGTAAATGTATGTTTTTCAAAATCAGTGATCCTCCAGGAACGTGTAGGCTTTTTTTCTTTTTTGGAAAACGTATTCATTTACTTATTGTTTTTTTTTTTAAGATTTATTTATTTTTATTACAAAGTCAGATATACAGAGAGGAGGAGAGACAGATAGGAAGATCTTCCGTCCGATGATTCACTCCCCAACGGCCAGTACTGTGCCGAACCGAAGCCGGGAACCTGGAACCTCTTCTGGGTCTCCCATGTGGGTGTAGGGTCCCAAATTTTTGGGCCATCCTTGACTACTTTCCCAGGCCACAAGCAGGGAGCTGGATGGGAAGTGGAGCTGCCGGGATTAGAACTGGCGCCCATATGGGATCCAGACGCTTTTAAGGCGAGGACTTTAGCCACTAGGCCACGCCGCCGGGCCCAGAAAACTTACTCATTTACTTATTTGGAAGACAGAATGACCAAGGGAGGAACAGCCAGAGAAAAAGATCCTTCAGTCCCCGAATGGCCGTGGGAGCTGGACCTGGTCTGGTCTTGGCAGGAGCTGCGTCTGGGTCTCCCACGTGGGCGCAGGGTCGATCCACTCGGGCCATGTCCCACTGCTTACTAAGGTGCCTCAACAGAGAGCTGGTTTGAAAGTGGAGCAGCCAGGATTTGAACCGGTGCTGATGTGGGATGCTGGTGTTGTCGGGAGCGGCCCAACCCTCGGCACCAGTACAATGCCGACCCCTTGTAGTTCACTTTTTTTTTTTAAAAAAAAAACAAATGAATGTATTTATTTCTGTGAGAGAGAGGGCCAGATGGGGCTTCCATCAGTCAGTTCGCTCCCTCAGAGTCCCCAGGGGCCGGGATTGAGCCAGGTCACAGCCAGGAGGCAGCAATAGGTTCTGGGTGTTCCTTGTGGGCAGCAGGAAGACAGCTGCCTGAACCACCCCCACCGGCCCCCAGTGTCTGCCCTGGAGCAAGGAGCCGGACGCAGTGACAGACCCCGGCGTGCGGCGGGTGTGGGACACACGTCTCATGTGCTAGAGTCAATTCCTGTCCCTGATTTTTCAAAATGTGATGGGAACCCTGAACTGACTCCTATGGTTATAACTTGCAAAAAAAAAAAAAAAATCAAAAAACAAAACAAAACAACCAAAAAAAAAAAATCAAGTTACTGAGGCCAGTGCAATGGCCTTGCAGCCTGAGCCTCTGTCTAGCAGTGCGGGTTTGAGTCCCAGTTGCCGCTTCCCATCCAGCTCCCTGCCTGTGGCCTGGGAAAGCAGTGGAGGACGGCCCAAAGCCTCGGGACCCTGCACCCGTGTGGGAGACCTGGAAGAGTCTCCTGGCTCCTGGCTTCGGATCGGTGCAGCTCCAGCTGTTGGGGTCTCTTGAGTAATGGACCAGCAGGTGGAAGATTTTTCTCTCTCCTTTCTGTGGATCTGCTTTTCTGTTCTTTCCTTTTCTCTTTTTTTAAAAATGTTTATGGAAAGGCAGATTTACAGAGAAGGAATACAGAGAGAAGGATGTTTCCTCTACTGGTTCACTCCACAAGTGGCTGCAATGGCCAGGAAGTTCAGGGTCCCAAGGCTTTGGGCCATCTTCTGCTGCTTTCCCAGGCCACAGGCAGGGAGCTGGATGGGACATAAACCTGTGTCCATATGGGATCCTGGCACGTGTAAGGTGAGGACTTTAACCACTACGCTATCGCGCCAGACCCTGCTTGACAGCTATTGCTAACACTTTCGCTGATCTCAGCTCCATATAAAGTTATGACTAAGAGAAAACTTTGCACAAATGGATGTCAGACACGTTTTGGAAGCACTCAGGCACTTGCTAGTTTATGACATTTGAAAACTGTGTTTGTCAAATATCGTGGCTAACTTTAACGTGTCAGAGAACACACCCAGGTGTAGTTCTACAGGAACAGAAAGCAACCATGGCACGTGGCCATGGTCCTCTCCCAGGCACAGGGAGCTGTGCGGTCAGAGGTATCTATGGTTCGGCCTGCTGGGGAAAGTGAGCAGAGTACCTCATAATTATTTCTCTTATTAAAAAAAAAAATTTGCAATGCAGAGACAGTTCACTTCCCCAAATGACCATGACACCTGGAACTGAGCCAATCTGAAGCCAAGAGCCAGGAGCTTCTTCCGGGTCTCCCACACAGGTGCCAGCTCCCAAGGCTTTGGGCTGTTCTCGACTGCCTTCCCAGGCCACAGGCAGGGAGCTGGGTGGGAAGTGGGGCAGCTGGGACTGGAACCGGCGTTCCTGTGGGTTGCCAGCCCCACACGCAGAGGCTGAATTTGCCTGGGCCTCGCGGTGACCGCAGCTTAACCGCTGGTTTCATTGCTAGGTCAAATGCCTGCTGCTGTATTTCTTCACTGTTAAACGATGGTCAGAGATATGTTCTCCCACCCCCACGTCTTATGAAACTTGGGTCCTAATTTACCCCGCGTAGCACAAAAGAGGGGGTGCGGCTGATGGTGGGGTGGGGCTCCCTGCTTGGCTGATGGCTGTAAGCACAGCCCTGCAGGGAGAGGGCTCAGGGTGAGGATGGGACAGAGAGGTCGCGATGGGAGGGGCAGCCCCCCCACCTTGACGCTCTGGGGCCGCACAGACTGGGAACAAGCAAGGAGTCAGCCCCCACCTTGGTGGGGTCCCAGGGGTGGGACCTGCTCTACTGGCCTGCAGGCTACAGAGAAGTTTTTCTTTTCTTTAAGATTCATTTTATTTAGTTGGAAGGCGGAGCTACAAACCAATTAGTTTACACCCTAAATGGCCACATCGGCCAGGGTCGGGCAAGGCCTAAACCAGGAGCCAGGAGCTCCCTCTGTGTCTCCCACATGGGATGCTGGCACCACAGCACCAACTGTACCCCAACGCCCGCCCTGACTGGGGGCTTTGTGGGTGTGAGTGTGGGTCCCCCCTCCTCCCACTTCTGGGAAGGCCTGGGTGGGGGATTTTGGCTGTGGAATTCCCCTAAATAAACCCTTCCACAAGTCGGAGTTCTTGTTTGTCAGAAACACAAATGACCCCTACAGCCCCGGGATCCGTACCTGCGTGCGAAGGCCGTACCGCTGGCCCCAGCCAAGGAGCTGCTTCTGATAAGGGTCACAAGGACGCAGACGTGAGGCTGGAGCCAGCTTCTCCCGGTCCCTTGTACACACATTCATTTTCTCCTCACACACGAAGGTCATGTCTACCTGGCTGCTTAACAGAAGCAGCACTGGGCGATTCAAGCCCACGTGGGAGACGTGGATGGAGCAGCAGTGTCCTGACTTCCGCCTGGCTCAGCCCGGGTTGTTGGGGCCGGGTGGGGAGTGAACCAGCAGGTGGAAGATCTCTCTCTTGTTTTCACTGTCACTCTGCCTTTCAAATAAAAAATCTTTGTTAAAAATAGCACCTAAAGCAAACAAGTCTTCGAAATGGGAGAGAGAAATAGCAACCATCTGCTGGCCTGGGTGCCGTCAAAGGGGCCAAGCAGAGCCCAGGACAGGTGCGGAGGAGGGAGAAGCAGGTGTGTTTCCCGGTCCACTCACCCCGCCCTACAAGTTTCGCTGAGCATCAAAAGAGACTGGACCCTAAGGGTGGTGCCGCTTGGGGCTGGCAGGGGAGGGCAGGGTGGGTGAGGGGAGGAAGCTTCTTCGTTTGCATTGAGTCAGGATATCTCTGACCCACAGGAGGTGGTGTGGTGAGGTCACCAGTATCAGCTGCTCCCCACCGCCACCCCATAGCATGCAGCCCTGACCCTGGGCTCTGGTGCGACCTTCCCCGGGGCCTCTGACCTCAGCCTCCTGACTGAGCAGTCAGTCCCATAGGTTAAGGTCATGGGCCCCACAGGATAGTCCCCTGGTTGTCACCTGCGCTCCCGCTGGGGTGCCTTGCAGCAGCCAGGGCCTGATGGGATCTGGTGGGGGTGGGCTGGGTAGGCAGGGGAGCCCTGGTCATCCGCTCTCCCTCACGCTGGGCTCAGGCACAGGTGCCTTCCACGGCCCCTCCCCTCTTCTCCACCTGCCCAGGGACTGTGGCTGCGGCCTCTAGGTTCCTGGGTACTGCTGGTGGGTAACCAACTGCCCCCGTGCCTCCCAGCGTAAACAGCTCTGATGAGCACACAGTTATTAGCCCACAGACTCATAAACTCTCTCTCTTTTTTTTTTAAAGATTTATTTATTTTATTACAAAGTCAGATATACAGAGAGGAGGAGAGACAGATAGGAAGATCTTCCATCTGATGATTCACTCCCCAAGTGAGCCGCAACGGCCGGTGCTGTGCCGGTCCGATGCCGGGAACCTGGAACCTCTTCCGGGTCTCCCACGCGGGTGCAGGGTCCCAAATTTTTGGGCCGTCCTCGACTGCTTTCCCAGGCCACAAGCAGGGAGCTGGATGGGAAGTGGAGCTGCCGGGATTAGAACTGGCCCCCATATGGGATCCAGGTGCGTTCAAGGCGAGGACTTTAGCCGCTAGGCCACGCCGCCGGGGCCCCATAAACTCTATTTTATATTCACTTTATTTGCAAGGCACTGAGAGAGACAGGGACATCTCTTATGGGCCAGCCTACTTCCCAAAGGCTTGCACCAGCCAGAGCTGGCCCTGCTGGTCTCCGGCAGGGCGGACTAGCTGCATGCTGGCGGTGGAGGCAGAGCTGGACTCAGGGGCGGGCCGAGGTGGGCGCTCTGAGCTCTGGACCTAAGGGTGGCCGCACTGTGCAGCTCGGTCTCAGCGAGGCCGGTGGCCAGGCCTGGGCTGGCAGATGTGTGTCCAAAGTCATTCCCAGAGTGGCTGGGCATGGGACCTTGGGTCTTCCGGGACTGTGGGCTTCTGGGTAGGCAGCTGGGGCATCCTTGGGGTTGGGCAGTGAAACGGAGAGAGAGGGAAGGCTGGGAGAAGAGAGGGGAGGAGGCGGGTGAGGGATGGGGCGAGGACAGGAGAAAATAGGGGAGAGGGGAGAGGGCAGGGGTGAGTAGGGAAGGGAAAGGAAGGTTGAGGAGAGAAGAAGGGTGTGGATGTAAAATAAAATCAGTTGTTGAAGCTGACCTGGGCCAGGGCGTATAGATCCTCTCACCCAACACGTTGGCGTTCGGTGACTTGGCCGGGTATATTAAGAATGTTGATAAAAAGAATAAATATGGGGACAGAAGGAGAATAAAGAAAGCCTTCCAGGCCGGCCAGGAGGAAGGAGTGGAGTACCCAATCTGCTGAACAAACAGCTCTTTGGTCACCGAGTTCCGGGGAGCTGGGTCAACAGGCAGGTGCCTCCCCAACTGGGTGTGGGGAAACCTTTGTTCATTCAATGCCAGCCCCACCAAGATGACAGGCAGGCAGCACGGGGCAGAAAGCCAGGCGCTTTCCTTGGACCCTGCCCTGCCTGATGTGGGGAATGGGCGTCCAGGGCGGGCGTCAGTGTGGGTCTCCAGCTGGGCCCACACAGTAGCGCTGATCCGTCAAGCCAACGTGGACAACGCAAGTCACGTTCCTCACCGGGAGAGACCCGTGTGCGGCTGCGTGAAGGGAGGAAACGAGGGGTGGGGGGTTGGAATTGGACATTGTCTGTGGTTGGAAATGCCAGGAGAGGGGATGGCACTGTGCCACAGAGAGTTAAACTTCGACCTGTGGACACCAGTTCCAGTCCCAGCAGCCCTACTTCCCATCCGGCTCCCTGCTTGTGGCCTGGGAAGGCAGTCGATGACAGCCCAAAGCCTTGGGACCCTGCACCCGTGTGGGAGACCTGGAAGAGACTCCTGGCTCCTGGCTTCGGATTGGATCAGCTTTAGTCATTGCAGCCATTTCAGAAGGAAACAACTGAAATAAATGACCCTTAAATAAATAAATGTTTCTACTTTAAAGCAAGTGGTTTCTGTGTTGTTTTTTTTTTAAGATTTATGTTTATTGGAAAGGTATATTTATTGAGAGGAAAGACAGAAAGATTTTTCTGTCTAATGAGTTCACTCCCGAAGTGGCCGCAACGGCTGTAGCTGGCCTGACCTGAAGCCAGGAGCCTCTTCCAGGTCTCCCATGGGTGCAGGGTCCCAAGGCTTTGGGCCATCCTCCAAGGCTTTCCGGGCCACAGGCAGGGAGCCGGGTGGGAGGCAGAGCAGCCAGGGTTTGAGCTGGCATTCATACGGGATCCCAGATCATGCAAGATGAAGACTTTAGCCACTAGGCTGCCACGCTGGGTCAAATTTTCAACCTTTTTTTTTTTTTATTCAGATGGGCTTATCTTTTCTTTCCGGTTTTGTGTGAGCTTTCTGGCGCTTAGGTGGTGTTTATCTGCGGAAGGAAGTGGCGCCATCACCACAGGGCCCCTGTCATCTGTCCCTGCCTGACACTCCAGCCTGCAGAACACACGAGGAGGGGCCGTAGGGGTGGGCTGTATGTCTGTGTTTCGGGCAGCGCTGGAGTCGCGGGTAGCAGACACGTGGTGAGGTCATTGCCCGAATTTGCAAACACGATGGTAACATGCATGACTTGCTATTTTTAGTTGTGCAGAAGAAAGTTGATTGTTTCAAAATTAATAGATCATTAACAAGCAAAGCAAACATTTGTGAATCTTCCAGGCCATGCACACATAACAGCTGACCAGATGCACAAAGGTGCTGGGAAAACCAGCCTGGGGCCTGGAGGGTGGGGACAGCTGTGGGGTTTCACTGGGAACCCAATGCTGCCAGAGCGCGGGAATGCGTTGTCCCTACAGTGAGATGGCTCGGCTGGACCTGGAGGCTCATTCACCCCAGAGAAGCTTCCAGAAGCCCTTTGGATGGCTCCAGCCCTGTCCCAAGTGACAGGGGGCTGCACCAACTCCTCTGCCCTCCCCTTAACCTCTTCCTGCACTGTCCTTCCTTCATTCTCCTCAGGTCTCCCTTTAAAATAAATTGTACCTTTTAGTTCTAGTTTGCATCAACCCAAAATATTCATTTTTTATTTGAAAGACACAGAGATTTTTTTTTTAAAGAAAATTTGTTTATTTGAAATTCAAGGCAGATTTATAGAGAGGAGAAACAGAGAGACATATCTTCCATCTGTGGATTCATTCCCCAAATGGCTGCAATGTCTGGAGCTGAGCCAATCTGAAGCCAGGAGCCAGGAACTTCTTCCAGATCTCCCACACAGGTGCAGGGTCCCAGAGCTTTGAGTCATCTTCTACTTCTTTCCCAGGCCATGAACGGGAAGCTGGATGGGAACTGGAGCAGCCAGGACATGAACCTGTGCCCATATGGGACGCTGGCACTTGCAGGTAGATTCAACTGTTGAGCTAGTGTGACGGCCCCAGAGAGAGAGCTCTACTGGCTGGTCCATTGCCCCCAAGTGTGCACAACAGTCGGGGTTGCTTCAGGTGGGAACCAGAAACCGGGAACTCCAGCTGGGTCTTTCATGCTGGGTGGCAGGGCCCGGGCACTGAGCCCCCAGCCGCTGCCTCTTATGTGGGCCAAAGTCAGGAGCTGGACTGAGCTTCCAACTCAGGGCTAGGAGGGACGGGCTCCTGACATGTCTTCATCATGCTCATTTTAAACCTTTAGTTATGCATTTGGAAGAATTACAGAGAGAGAGATATCTTTCATCTGCCAATTTATACCCAAGATGGGTGCAATGGCCAGGGCTGGGCCAGGCAGAAGCCAGGAACCAGGAGCCAGGAGCTTCTTCCAGGTCTCCCAAGCGGGTACAGAGGCCCAAGCACTTGGGCTTTTCTCTACTGTTTTCCCAGGCTATTAGCAGGACACTGGATTGGAAGTGGAGTAGCTGGGATTTGAACCTGCATCCATATGGGAAGCTGACATTACATTACTTGCTATGCCACATGCTGGTCCTCACGATTTGGGGGCTGCATCTGAATGGAGATGAACTGGAACCAAAATGCACTAAGCTCTAGGGACGGAAGGTGCTTATTTATCTAGTTTTTAAAGGGGTGCTTGTCAAGTGGTGAGGAGGGTCCAATAGTTGCTGGGATTATGAACACGCCTTACCGGGAGGGAGGGGCCCCTGTCGTAGGCAGCTCCCCTTCCCGGGAGGTAAGAGGCAGGACCGAGGGAGGTGGCAGGCAGGAGGGGCTGGGACTGACGGGCTCTGCCTCACATGTCTACCCTGGGTCTCGAAACTCTCCTTCTGGGCACCCTGTGGCTGTGGGGACCCTGTGGTCGTGGGCACTCTGTGGCTGTGAGCACCCTGTGGCTGTGGGCACCCTGTGGCTGTGAGCACCCCGTGGCTGTGAGCACCCTGTGGCTGTGGGTACCCTGTGACTGTGAGCACCCCATGGCTGTGGGCACCCTGTGGCCATGGGCACCCTGTGACTGTGAGCACCCCATGGCTGTGGGCACCCCGTGGCTGTGGGCACCCTGTGGCTGTGGGCACTCTGTGACTGTGAGCACCCCATGGCTGTGGGCACCCCATAGCCATGGGCACCCTGTGGCTGTGGGCACCCTGTGGCTGTGGGCACCTGTGACTGTGAGCACCCCATGGCTGTGGGCACCCCGTGGTTGTGGGCACCCTGTGACTGTGAGCATCCCGTGGCTGTGGGCACCCCGTGGCCATGGGCACCCCGTGACTGTGAGCACCCCGTGGCCATGGGCACCCCGTGGCCGTGGGCACCCTGTGACTGTGAGCACCCCGTGGCCATGGGCACCCCGTGGCTGTGGGCACCCCGTGGCTGTGGGCACCCCGTGGCCGTGGGCACCCCGTGGCCGTGGTATCTAAGATGCTGCATCTGGTTGGCCTGCAGGAGTGTGAAGCCACTTTGTCCACACACTTTTGTTTCCGGGCCTTGGGTCTCTCCCATGACCGTCTGCGACCCACAGCTTGTTTATTTACTTAAGTTTTTGGAAAGCAGCAAGCTCTCCCATCTAAGGGGTTCACCCCCCGAGTGACTGCACCAGCCAGGGCTGGGCCAGGCTGGAGCCAGGAGCTCCACCCACGTCTCCCACGTGGGCAGCAGGAACCCAAATATTTGTGTGTGTGTGTGTATGTGTAAGATTTATTTATTTATTTGAAAGGCAGAGTTACACACACAGAAGCAGAGCCTCCATTTGTTGGTTGACTTCCCACATGACCACGTCAGCCAGAGCCGGGCCAGCCTGAAGCTCAGAGTCCGGAGCTTCTTCCAGGCCTCCCACATGGGTGCAGGGTCCCATCTCCTGTCTTCCCAGAACCACTAACAGGGAGCTGGACCACAAGTGGAGCAGCTGGGAACCCAACTGGGACCTGCACGGGATGCCAGCCCCACAGGCATATCACGGTCCTGGCCCAGGAACCCAAGTATTTGCACCGGCATCTGCTGCCCCCCCCCCCCCCCCGGTGCCAATGAGCAGGATGGTAGAGTTAGGGTTGAAGTTGGTGCCAGTGAGCAGGATGGTAGAATTAGGGTTGAAGTTGGGAATCAGAGCCCAGCACTCTGATGTGGGAGATAGGCATTCCACGTGGGGCTTTTTATTACCGTTTAATTTTTTTTAAGAGTCATTTATTTGAAAGGCAGATTTACAGAGAGAAGGAAAAGAGACAAAGTTCTCCATTCACTGGTTCCCTTCCCAAATGGCCGCAATGGCCAGGGCAGGGCCCGGCCGGCCGGGAGCCTGGAGCTGCATACTGGTCTCTCCAGGCCCTGGCGGGGCATCCAGCGCTTGAGCGGTCCTCTGCTGTGTGTCCAAGGGCCTGGGCAGGGCGCTAGCTCGGAAGCAGAACAGCTGCGACGCTGACATTACTCTGGCATCGACTCTCGCCTTGCAAGTGGCAGAGAGAGACGCAGGGATGTCTCGTCGGCTGGTTCATTCTTCAAACGCTGCCGATAGCCCTAGCTTTAGTGAGACACAACCCCGGGGACCCATGCCCTTCAGCGGTCACTTGCTGACTCGTAGGAATGTAGATGAGCAGGAAGCTGGGGGGCAAGTGCAAGAATCAGGACTGGAACCAAGACACCCCAGGATGGGATGTGGGTCCCAAGAAGCGTAAGCGCACACCCCACATCTCTTTTGTCAGAAATAATCCTCTCACTTGACTCTTGATGTGGAGAGCCACAGCTGGAAACACCAAGACCCACCCTGTAGGTGCCATTCAAGGCTTCCACCTCACTAGAAATGAACAGAACACCCTAGAAATCTCTACAGTGGGCAGGCAGGGAGACCAGGCAGCCTTGCTTGCTCAGTTGTGATACCGAGTCAGGGAGCTCTTACCCAGTTCCCACACACCACAGCTGAACAGGTGCAAAAACTACATCTCCCATGAGCCTGTGGGGGCTGCTGTGCCACTGTTAAATGATCCCAGTTCAACAGTGCTCACAAAAGGGTGGGACCTGGGTGACTAAGAAATCCTGCCTTCTCTTTCTCTATTTTTTTCTAAAATCTTGCCCTCTTAAAGATCAGGAACAGTATCAATGTCTGAGAATTTCAAATAAACTGAGGCCCAGGGGGAGGCCCAAGACTGATGGGGGATGAGCAGGTGGCGGTGGGGTCAGAGGTCAGGGGACGAGCGAGAAGCAGACACACATCCTCTTAGAGACATTCACACGGTATCTTTATTAAACCAAGTAAGAAAAAAATAAATAAGATAAATACCTCAATAAATAAAAAGAAGACCCATCAGTGGGCTGCCAGTAGCAGCAGCAGCAGCCTCAGGAAGTGTAGCTGGGGCTTTGGCCCAGCAAGGGCCCCACCATGCTCAGGGGGTCTGGGGAGTCCACGTCGGGGGGCTCAGGGGCTAGGACGTCAGGTGGCAGGGGTGGCACCAGGAGGTCAGGAGGAGGGCCTGGCAGTGGCAGGAAGCGGGCTGGGCCCCGGGGGGCTCGGTCTCTGGCAGACAGGCGCAGCGGGAGGCCGTGTGTCTCTGAGTGGTACACGTTGTACCCATCCTCCAGCAGCTGCTCCCGGAAGCTGCAGGCCTTGTGGTCGAAGTGGAGCTGCGGGGAGAGGAACAGGAATCAGGGGGTGTCCCCTGAAGCCCCCATGGTTAGTCCAGCCCCTCCTCCCTCACACCCAGGGGTCCAGCCCCTCCTCCCTCACACCCAGGGGTCCAGCCCCTCCTCCCTCACGCCCAGGGGTCCAGCCCAGCCCCTCCTCCCTCACACCCAGGGGTCCAGCCCAGCCCCTCCTCCCTCACACCCAGGGGTCCAGCCCCTCCTCCCTCACACCCAGGGGTCCAAGCCCTCATATAAAGGCTTTCTTAACCCTGGGGCCTGCCCCCTGCCCTGTCCCCAGAGATCATTCCAGCTCAGGGGTAAGTCAAGTTCCTCTCCGCTTAGCCAAGTAAGGGTCTGGATGCCACCCAAGGTCATGGTCACTTTAGTGGCCAGAGGTTCCCTGAGCGTCCCATGCCTGGCAGGAGCCAAACACATGAGCCCATACGGCTGGGAGCAGAGGTTTCCACGTCATGAGACATGGCCGCTCGGACCCCTGGAGGCCTAATTCCTCACGTCACAGCGGCCAGGGCGACAGCATCGGCCAGTAGGGGTTGTGTGAGGTCAGAGAGAGCTCGGGCTTAGCTGCAGACCCTGACGGCAGCCCAGGCCGTGAGGGCGACGCCCGGAGCCTCACCGAGCCGTACAGCGTCCCGTCTGGTCTCTGGCACAGGAACCTGGATGTGTGGACCCCCAGGATCTGAATGACGCCTGGCTTCAACGCTTTCATTTCTAAGAGACCTGCATGGAGAGAACCAGGTCAGGCCTGCGGGTTGGGGACCCCTCCCTGGCACATACCCGGCTCCCCCACTCACTTTCAGGGCTCCGGCGGGCAGTCCCTGCCACGGTGCCGTCTGCCCGGATCTCCAGGTGTACTTCCGATTCCTGGGCGTCATCCGTGTAGAGGTGCCTCTGCCGGACCTGGCCCCCGAATTGGAGGAGAGGGCTAGAATCAGGGATGGGGCGTGCCTGGCCAACTCCCAAAAGCAGGGCGGCCAGCACAGGAACCCGCAGCCCTGGAGGCTGGAGCCCGTCCATGTCTTTGCAGGGCTCAAGTCCTGGGGGTGCGGGAGGTGTGAGGATGGGCTAGGCCTAGGTCCTTGTGTGTGTGGGTCCTGGCCAACAGGGCACCCTGTCCCCTGGGACTGGGACAGAAGCTCCAGGATTTATAGTGGATAGGCCCGCCCTGTCACCCTCTGCAGGCCTGATCCATGCTATTTGACACACTTGGCAGCAGCCAGGATTCCACGGTGGCTGGGACCGCCCACAAGGGATGATGCAACCAGGGGGTCCTGTAGTCGGCCTGATTCGGGGGGCTGAGAGAGGAAGACCTGATACCTCAGGTCTCCAGGGAAAGGGGGCCTGCTGTGAGTGTGAGGGAGGAGGGGCTGGGCTGGACCCCTGGGTGTGAGGGAGGAGGGGCTGTGCTGGACCCCTGGTGTGAGGGAGGAGGGGCTGGGCTGGACCCCTGGGTGTGAGGGAGGAGGGGCTGGGGCACAGCGGGTGCACACTGCACCCCAGATGGCTCTCTGTGGCCCATCTTCTTGCCCAGGGAACCCACTCCAGAAGATCCAGGCTCAGCAGCAAAGCAGGGATCCCTGGCTGGCCGCCTGTGCTGGGGACCTCTTGCTGGGCTCCTGGTCCCCCACAGTCTCACCAACAGACCGGAACCCGAGCTCAGACCCTGTGTTTTCTTGCTGCCCCCACCTCACTGATGCAATCCTCACTTTTTTTCACCAGAAAAGATGACGCCAGGCAAGGACAGGTGTTCCAAGATCGTCCTGGATGGGGGAGTGGGTGGGAGGAGCTTGGCTTCTGGAGGGCAGCAGAGACAGGCCTGGGGGGTGGACAAGGTGACTGCCAAAGCAAGAGGGCTGGGTGGCACTGCCCAGGGCCCCAAGAGTTCAGAGCTTGGACCGCTGGTCTGAGGGAGGAGGGGCTGGGCTGGACCCCTGGGTGTGAGGGAGGAGGGGCTGGACCCCTGGGTGTGAGGGAGGAGTAGCTGGGGTTGGACCCCTGGGTATGAGGGAGGAGGGGCTGGGGCTGGACCCCTGGGTGTGAGGGAGGAGGGGCTGGACCCCTGGGTGTGAGGGAGGAGGGGCTGGGCTGGACCCCTGGGTGAGGGAGGAGGGTCTGGGCTGGACCCCTGGGTGTGAGGGAGGAGGGGCTGGACCCCTGGGTGTGAGGGAGGAGGGGCTGGGCTGGACCCCTGGGTGTGAGGCAGGAGGGGCTGGACCCCTGGGTGTGAGGGAGGAGGGTCTGGGCTGGACCCCTGGGTGTGAGGGAGGAGGGGCTGGACCCTGGGTGTGAGGGAGGAGGGGCTGGGGCTGGACCCCTGGGTATGAGGGAGGAGGGTCTGGGCTGGACCCCTGGGTGTGAGGGAGGAGGGGCTGGACCCTGGGTGTGAGGGAGGAGGGGCTGGGCTGGACCCCTGGGTGTGAGGGAGGAGGGCTGGGCTGGATCCCTGGGTGTGAGGGAGGAGGGGCTGGGTGGACCCCTGGGTGTGAGGGAGGAGGGGCTGGGGCTGGACCCCTGGGTATGAGGGAGGAGGGGCTGGGCTGGACCCCTGGGTGTGAGGGAGGAGGGGCTGGGCTGGACCCCTGGGTGTGAGGGAGGAGGGGCTGGGTGGACCCATGGGTGTGAGGGAGGAGGGGCTGGGGCTGGACCCCTGGGTATGAGGGAGGAGGGGCTGGGCTGGACCCCTGGGTGTGAGGGAGGAGGGGCTGGGCTGGACCCCTGGGTGTGAGGGAGGAGGGGCTGGGTGGACCCCTGGGTGTGAGGGAGGAGGGCTGGGCTGGACCCCTGGGTGTGAGGGAGGAGGGGCTGGGTGGACCCCTGGGTGTGAGGGAGGAGGGGCTGGGCTGGACCCCTGGGTGTGAGGGAGGAGGGGCTGGGCTGGACCCCTGGGTGTGAGGGAGGAGGGGCTGGACCCCTGAGTCTGATGGTGGAGAGGTTGGACGCCCAGGTCTGCGGGAGGCGGCGCGTCTGGAGGAAGCGGTGGCCGTGCGCCTGGTGCCTTGCAGGTTCCTGAGTTAGTGGTACCTACAGTTGGATCGGTGGAGGTGAGAGGGGCCGCAGCTTGGTTCTGGGGGCTCCGTGGGCGGCACCAGCCGTGGCCGCGCCTGTGCCCGCCGTGGCCGCGCCTGTGCCCGCCCTGCTTGCTGGAAGACAGCCAGGCGGCGCTGGAGGACCCGGCGCTTCCCAAGAAGGATGGCTCCGGCTGCGAGCGCCGTCCGGGAAACCGGTTCCCATCCCTCGGGCGGGTGCGGCGCCAGAGTGGAGCATCTCCCGCCCCGCCGAGAACAGGTGTCCGCGGTCCTCGCCCCGCAGCCGGGCAAGACCGGACCCGGCGCCGGCAGGGGCGGGGCGGAAGGTAAGCGCCGGCACCGGATGAGCGGGCGGAGGAGGGCTACGGGCCGGAACTCCTGGGCCCAGCACCGCCGCCTCGCGCGCCCTGGGATGCGGCTGCGGCTCAGGCCGAGGAGCCGAGGTCGCGCGGGGTCTGGGCGAGCCGGGACTGGGGTTGCAGCGGGGACCCGGGGCGCGCGGGCGGGGGGCCAGGTACGGGGCGGGGCTCTGCCTTGCAGCCACCTGCCCCGCGCCCTTGCCCTGCTCGGCCCGAGCCCTTGCAGCTCAGTCTCGGGGCGGCGGCGCGGCGGTGGCGCGGAGGCGGGCAGGGCTGCAGCCCGGAGATCCCAGAGGAGCGCTGTGGACCTGTCCGACCGCTCGGAGCTCCGGTGACGGGGCAGCGCGGATGCCAGAAGCCTCGAGCCGGGCCTCAGCTTCAGGCTGCTCCCCGCGGAGTGCGCTCTGCCTCGCCCCGGGCAGCGACACCCATCGCCGGGCCCGGGGCCTCTGAGCATCTCCATGCTGGACGCTGCCTCTCTGGGACAGGTACGCTTGATCGAGCAGCCTGGGCGCGCTGTGGGGACACTGGGATTTCTAGGCCCTGGGCCACCGCTCAGCCGGAAACCATTCATTTCCCCCGCCCTGGGGCGCCCCCTCCGTCCTTTCTTCTCCACCCCAACGCGTACTGGCTGAACCCTCACCTTCCTCTTTCGCTGGGTCGCGCAGGCTCCTTCACTGCCGCCGCTGACCCATTTTCCTCCCTTGCAGCCATGTGGCCGCCCAGCCGCCGGCAGCTCTGCTTCGGCTTCTGGCTAGTCTGTGGGCTCTCGGCGCTCTGCTTTCTCCTTCAACTCCACCAAGACCTCTTGCGAAAGGGCCTGGACCTGTCGCTGCTGTGTCCCAGCAGCCACCTGCTGTCCGCTCCAGTGGCCATGGTCTGCCTGACGTGCGCCCCGTCGCCATCTTCGGCTGCCTCCTCCAACGCTTCCTCTTCCTACGCCCCGCAGCCTGAGTCCCTCTCGGGCACCTGGACCATCTACCCAGAAGGCCGCTTGGGCAACCAGATGGGACAGTACGCCACCCTGCTGGCCCTGGCGCAGCTCAACGGCCGCCAGGCCTTCATCCAGCCGTCCATGCACGCTACGCTGGCGCCTGTGTTCCGCATCACGCTGCCCGTGCTGGCCCCCGAGGTGGACAGCCGCACGCCCTGGAAGCCCCTGTTGTTGCACGACTGGATGTCGGAGGAGTATTCGCAACTGCGGGAGCCCTATCTCAAGCTGTCGGGCTTTCCCTGCTCCTGGACCTTTTTTCACCACCTCCGTGAGCGGATCCGCAGCGAGTTCACGCTGCAGGAGCACCTCCGGGCCGAGGCCCAGCAGCTGCTGAGCCGCCTGCAGCTGGGTCGCTCCGGGGCGCGCCCGAGCACCTTCGTGGGCGTACACGTGCGCCGTGGGGACTATGTGCATGTGATGCCCAGTCGCTGGAAAGGTGTGGTGGGCGACCGTGCTTACCTGCAGCAGGCCATGGACTGGTTCCGGGCGCGGTACGAGGCCCCGGTTTTCGTGATCACCAGCAACGGCATGAAATGGTGCCGGGAGAACATCGACGCCTCGCGGGGCGACGTGATCTTTGCCGGCAACGGGCTGGAGGCGGCGCCCGCCAAGGACTTCGCCCTGCTCACCCAGTGCAACCACACAATCATGACCGTAGGCACCTTCGGATTCTGGGCCGCCTACTTGGCAGGCGGGGATACAGTCTACCTGGCCAACTTCACCCTCCCGGACTCGGAGTTCCTGAAAATCTTCAAGCCTCAAGCTGCCTTCCTGCCCGAGTGGGTGGGCATTAACGCTGACCTGTCCCCACTCCAGGGGTCCAAGTCCTGGAGGTTCGGGAGATGGTGGGGTTAGTCTCAGCCTCCTCCAGCCCCATGGCCCTTGTGTCCCTGGAGGCCTGGAATGTGGTTTCTTCAGCAGGTGGGTGCACCCACAGCTGGGCCTGGAGACCAGTGGCTGGGAACATTCCAGAACCAACACAACCTTCCCCTTTGCCCCCATAGCTGTCAATGCATGGAGCAGCCCAGGGCAGTTCCTGAGGCCAGAGGGCCATTTATTCTTCCTTGACCAGATGTGGAAGGCTTTGAGAAGATTGCCGCCCACCAGAATGGGGGACCCTCCTTCTAGTGTGGAGGGAGATGTTTAAAAGAGGTGTTACTTTCCCTTCTCCCTCCAGCCCTGGGAGGCCTCAGAAGACTGAAGGGTAAGCCTCAGCAGCTCTTCTAGGGTCAGCAGCTGGGTTCCAGGTCCCTGGGCAGATGTGTGCAATGATTCTAGACAGAACCTTCCAGAAGGGGACAAGGAACCCCAGAGAGAGGGTCAAAGACTCTGACGCAAATCCAACTATCCCAACCACTCCAGGAAGGTAAGTGACAGAAAACCAACCCTGGAGCTGACCTGACACACCTGCCCTGAGTCCACAGCCTCTGGATTAAAAAAAAAAGCTGATGCTGCCGGGTACTGGGTGGAACTGGTGCCCACAGTCCCTGCCCTTGACCAGGCCCTGCACAGGTGCACTGTGGCAGCAGCGACTCGGCGCTTCCACAGCAGAGACCCAAGGACACTTCAAAACAAAACCAAAAAACAAAAAACTCAAGCACTTAACCAAAGATTGCAGCAGCACATGCTGCCAGGCTGGGCTGCCCCGGGCAGGGGGCTGTGGAAACCAGCAGGCATGTGGGAGAGTGGCTGGTCCGCCTGGCATCAGGACCCTGAGGCCTCAGAAGCAAACCAAGGGCTCTGGCTTTGGCCAGCGTCCAGGAAGACATTTACAAGTTGGGAAGAATGCAGCCTTTAACCCAGCCGTGGCACAGCATCCTGCCAACGGGGTCAGGGTTCATGACTGGCCAGCCCCGAAGCCCTGTCTGCAGGGGGAAGGACAACCCAAAGAGAGCTCTCCTGCAGTCCTTTCCAGCCACCTGCTCGTCCCGCTGATCCCAGCAGCCCCAGCCTTGGCTTTGTCTTCTCAGGGACTTCCACAAGCGTGGCATCCTCGGCTGCTGTGGGTCCACAGGGTCTTTGCAGCTGTTTCGGGGAGGGACGTGTTTGTGTGTGTGTGTGTAGCAGTCTAGCTGCCTGCTAATGCATCTAGGAAAGCAGTACAAGATGGCTCTAGTGCTGCAGCTCCAGCACCCACGCGGAAGACGCAGAAAAAGCTCCTGGCTTCTGGCCTCGCCCAAGCCAGTCCCAGCCATTGTGGCCTTTTGGGGGGAGTGAATCAGCAAATGAAAGCTCGCTCTCTGTCCCCCTCACTGTGCCTTTTTGCAACTCTGCCTTTAAAATAAATAAGTAAATCTTTTTTAAAAAAATAATAAAGCATACGAACAGTAAAGGTAAGGGTGTGGGCCTTCTGGGTCTCCCATCACTCCAGATGTCTTGGGGTTAACTGGCTAGTTGCTGCTAGAATCATACGGAAAAGGTGAGGCAAGAAAGAGTTGAAGTTCCAGTTTCTTGCCCCTCCCTCTAAGCTCTCTTATTAATGAGTTCTGGCGTCCAGCCCCAGAGACTGGGGAGAGGATGGAGCGAAGAGAGTGATAATTAAACCACATTTCCCATAAAGCTATGGGGGTGGATGTGCTATGGAGAAAAGCCCCTGGGCCTTCCGGAAGTGTAGTCCCAGGGCTAGGCAATGGTTCCTTCCCACGCCTTGGTCATTTTTCCAACAGGTGAGCGGGCATTAGCTGGGCCCAGAGCTTGCAGGCTCTGGAAGCCCTGACAGGTAACATTCCCTTTCACAGAATCTGGGAAAAATTCTAGCCTGAAAGGGAGCCGCCTCTGTGGCGTCACGGAGTGATGGGCGGGACCGCCCTTTGTTGCCGTCCAATCAGACCCCGGGTTGCGTTTCTGGGTGGGGCCGCGGCAGGTGGCCGGGAATGTTCTAGAGAATTGGAGCTCCCACGTGGGAAGCTGCAACCGCCCCGACCCCAGGAGCTGCTCGCAGAGACAAGTGGCTCAGGCTGCCGGCCACAAGCTCACTTCCTCCCTCGCCAAGACCATCCCTGCTTCTAGGCGTGGGGAACACCAGAGCTTCAGAAGGACTCGGCTCTGGCCGCCGAGTTAGACGCCCTCCGAACTTGTGAACTCCACCAGTGTTGGGGGGAGCAAGACGGGGAGCTACTGTTTGCTAAGGAGAAGGGTGCGCCCTGCAACTTGGGGGTCTGTTTTGGGGAAGGGTGGCTGTCTGGGCGACAGCTTGGAGTCTTTGTGAAGTTCCCAGCGTATGGATTCGGGGTGTCTTCTGTTTTTGTTTCATGAAGTTTCAGGTTTGCTGATAGGGGAGGCTCTGCATCGGGTGGGTGCTTTGGTTCAGGCCTTGTGTTTTCAGTTTGAGGTGACAGCTGAACTTTGGGGAGTTGAGAAGCCCCTGTGAGGTCGGGTTCTGGGGCTTTGAGGAGGGTCTCTGTTGCAAGCTAGGTGCTGTGAGAATCCCAACTTTTGGGGTACCCTTGGATTTGGAGATTGCCGCAGCCCGGAGGCATGTGATGGACACAGGAGGTTTCAGGAAGATCTTTATTTTGCAGTTTGGGGAGTAGGTGGAGAGGGGGAGCCTGTGGGGTCCCCTAAATTGGGTTTTGGCCTTTCTCCGTTTAGCTCTCACCCGCTCTTGGCTCCGGGGCAGAGGACCCCGCCTCGTGGTGTCTGCGGGCTGCATGCTTGGGCTGCCATGGGGCCCTGCTGTGCCCTGCGCTGGGCAGCTCTGGCTGGCTGCCTGCTTGCCGTCAGGGGCTGTGTCACGTGTGATGACAGGGTGAAGGCGGCGCTCGAGTCCCTGGAGAAGGAGTACCTGCCTAGCCATCTGGAGGCTCAGCATCACAAAAACGTAATGAAGAGGGTCCACGAGGCCCTGAAGCAATTCGAGGACCAACCCTTTAAAGAGGAGTCCTACATGGGTGTCCTTGGTGAGGCCAGGGTCTGGGAGCCGAAGGGTCGGGGGCAAGGGATCCTCACTGGAATGCATATTTCTGGGTTTCCCAGGAGCTATAAAATATCGGTTTTCCACTCCTTAGTCTCAAATCATTACTAAAACTACAACTCCCAGAAGGCAATAGGACCACATGCCACAGTGGCATCATGGGTGTTGTAGTTTCTAACATGAGGCCAATCCAGTGGGATAGTAATGATGGAATTTGGGGATCCACTGCCCCTCCCAACAGATGAGAACTACCTGGACCAAGTAGCTTGGAGTTTCTTGAAAGATCTGAAACGCATCACAGACAGCGATGTGAAAGGTAAAGGCGCAGAGGGCCTAGGGGGCTGGTGGTGAAGCCTTCACTGTGGTCGGGCTCTGGATTGGAGTCCAGCTGTGTGGTGCTTGAGCATGAGGTTTCGCAGTGTCCTCAGCTCTACCGTGGGGTCCCCTAGTGGGGCTTTCAGCCCTTATGGGGTGACATTAAGATGCTGTTCAGCAACTTCAGTGCCAGAGGGGGGCGCTGTGGCAAGGTACACCTGCGAGTGGGTGGGGCTCTTCTTCGCAGGTGAGCTATTCGTCAAGGAGCTGTTCTGGATGGTGCAGCAGCAAAAAGAGCAGTTTGTCCGCATGGCGGCACAGTTCCAGCAAGAGGGTGAGGGCTGGTGAGGGTGAGCCCCCTCCACCCACAGCCCCCGTTATCCCCCACCCAGGCCTGCCCCTCAGCTCCCATACCTCACCTCCCCCAGACCCAGGTCCTCTGTCTGTGGAATGCAGAAGCCCAAACCTCAGCTCCTCCCTCACCCCACACTCCTTAATTCAGAAATCTGATTTCTCTTTTCTCTCTGCTTCTTTTCCTTCCGAGGCAGCTTATTGTCCCAACAAGTGCGGTGAGTTGAATTCCGGAGGTGGGCTCTCTAGTCCTCATCCTTGCCTCCCCGCAGCCCTCTGTTGGGGTGTCCCCAGTTGCTCCACTGTGCACACTGGAGAGGTGGTCCCCCACGAGTGTGGCTTTGTTCCCGCTAGGACTCCTTGGGTAGTGGGCTGAGTTTTGCTCTATTTCACAGAACTTCTTCGGGGAGGGGAGGGAAGGGGTGACCCCAGCCCTTTGTGCCCCCACCTGTCTGGAAGGTCATACCTTGACCTTGGCCCCTGCAGGGACCATGTTACAGGTTATGATCTGGTGCAGTACCTGCAAGAAGCAGATTCATCCGTGCCGGAAATCCAAGGAGTGTGGGGGTGAGCAGGCCGGCCCGCAGGGGCTGAGGCGGCCACAGACCATGGAGTCTGGAGAGGGCTCGGAGGGCAGCCAGGTGGCTGGACGAGGTGGAGGCGGAGGGTGGGGAGGGATGACGCAGCGTGAAGGACAGCTCTCGGGGCTCCTGTCCACAGAGCGCAAGGTGGATGTGCATCTGTTGGAGGACATGATCCTGGACTGCAAGCTCCCCTGGCATCAGGCTTCCCAAGGCCTCACCGACTACAGCTTCTACAGGGTGGGGGTCCCCCAAGTCCCTGCAACCCCAGGAACCCTCAGCCCACTGTCCTGCACTCACGTCCCTCCTGACCCTGTGGTCAAGCACCTCCCGGCGTGGCCCAGTGACCTCTCCCTGCCCCTCCTGCATTGAGGTCCTGCGGACTTCTCCCTGTACTCCCCCCAACCCCGCAACCGGCATCCCCCAGGCCCCTGTGACCCGTTAATCTTGGGTCTAGGTTTGGGTGAACAAGTCTGAGACCTTGCTGGCCAAGGGGAAGGAGCCCTTCCTGACCAAAACCTCAGCGAGTCCGGAAGATGCAGGCAGTTACCGCTGCGAACTGGGCACTGTGAGCTCGGGCCCGGCCACCATCATACATTTCCAAGTCACAGGTCCGTGCCAGGGTGTTGGGCAGAGTGGCACTCGGGGGGGTGGGATATCAGCCTCTGGAGGCAGGGCATGGCCAGAGCCGAGGAGGGGTCACTTTGGGAGGAGATGGGGGGTTTCAGGACGCGGCGGGGATTGCCCTGGCAGGTGTAGGCGGTTGTGTTGGGGTAACATGGCAGGTGCACCGGGGCCCTCGGGCGGCACCTGTGGAACTGCCAGTACCTCCCGCTCTGCCCCTCCTCTCAGTGCTGCCCCTAAAGGCCAAGGAGGAGGAGCAGCCGCCAAACGTCGTCGTTAATACTGAAGGGAACGCGGGAGAGGCGATCCCGGCAAGCCCGGGGTCCTCGTCCCCAACCCTCCAGCCCCCGCAGCCCGAGAGCATGCTGAGGAACCGCCTGGTGGGATTGCTCATCTGCTGCATCGCGGTGCTGATAGCCGGCGTCGCCACCGCGTGAGCCGCCCGCTGACAGGCAGGGCCCGCAGGGAGAGGCAGGGCTCGCTTTTGTGCGGCGAGGAGCCGGGTGGGCGCAGCCCGGGAGCCCGGGGGAGAGATGGGGGCCGGTCAGGGGGAGGCTGACGGGGGCGGGGCTGGCCAGGGGGAGGCTGACGGGGGCGGGGCTGGTCGGGGGAGGGGCTTAGTAGGGGCGGGACTGGCCAGGGGTAGTCTGGAAGGGGGTAAGACTGGCCTGGGGCGGGGCCTCCATCAGAGTAGGGCTGGCCGTGGGCGGGGCCTCGAGCTGGGTGGGGTTGCCTTGTGGGTGGGGCCTCGAGCAGGCGCGAGGCTTTTCTCAGTGGGCGGGACTGGCCTTGGGACACGGCTTTTATTGGGGCAGGGCTTCCAACTAGGCAGGGTTTGTCTCAGGGGCGGGGCTTCCGGCTGGATGGGGTGGCCTCAGGGCGGGGCTTCAAGGTGGGGTGGGACTTATCTCAGGGGTGTGGCTTTTCTTTGGGCGTGGCTTACAGCTGGGGTGGGGCTTGTGGTGGGAGAGGTTTATCCCAGTGGGTGGGGCTTGTGGCGGGAGGGGTTTATTCCAGTGGGTGGGGCTTGTGGCGGTAGGAGGGGCCTATCCCAGTGGGTGCGGCTTGTGGCGGTGGGAGTGGTTTATCCCCGTGGGTGGGGCTTGTGGCGGTGGGAGTGGTTTGTCCCAGTGGGTGGGGCTTGTGGCGGTGGGAGGGGTGGTCTTAGGGTGGAACTTTCCCTGGCCGGGTCTCTAGAGACTGGGATAACTGCTAGAAGAGGAACAGTTTTGGGGGCGACGGGAAGGGCCTCCCTCTCTCCAGGACTGCCTAACCCCATGCTCCCCCAGGATGCTGTGCCGGGGCAAGGGGATCACTAAGACCCAGTCCTCCCACCTGGACCTGGACGAGAAGGCTTCTTCCTCCAAGACATCACAGAAGGCCGCCGACTGACAGAGTCAATATTTAACTGACTGACAGAGTTAATAAAGATTTCTACGTATCTGACTCACTCCTCTGGACTGCTGCTGGCCTCTGGTTCCCCAAGAGGGGGGACTCTGGGGATGCGGGAGGAGGGGCTGGACACTATGACCCCTGGGGCCCTCGAGTGGCCTAGCGGATGGCGGTGCAATTCCAGCATCAAGGGACAGGCCGGGCCAGCCCTGCGCAGGTCTCCTCCCCCAGGCCGGAGCTCCTCACAGGACGCCCCCTCCCCGCTCTTCCTGCCGGCCTTCCTCTCGCCTTTTCCTGTCCCCCACCCAGTGCTGGGAGCCGGGGCAGAGGCAACGGCTTTACAAGAGCAGAGGGATCAGGAACCTGCCCAGGCCGGCGGAGCCAGGGTCTCCCGGGGCTGCCGGACCCGACGCAGGGTGAGAACCCCTTGGACCCAGGAGTCAAGCCCAGCTCGTACCCCCAGTCCCAGAACTGGGGACCCCTGCCCCATCCGGCTGCTGCAGGGGGCCCTGGAGTCCTGGCCCACTCCTCTTCTGCTCTCTCTTAGCGTTTTTTGGGGGACTTTATCCTGTTCCTCAGGGCCATGCTGTCTGGTGAACGGAAGGAGGGCGGGAGCCCCCGCTTTGGGAAACTCCATCTGCCCGTGGGCCTGTGGATCAACTCCCCCAGGAAGCAGCTGGCCAAGCTGGGGCGGCGCTGGCCCAGCGCGGCCTCGGTCAAGTGAGTGGCACCTGCGGGCGGGTGGAGGTGGTGGGAGGGAGGGAGACCCCGCCTGGGACCCCACGCTTGCCCCCATCTGCCCCCTGTTCCTCCTCATTGCCTGGGACCCTGCACAGGTCCCCACCAACCTCCTGTCCCTCCCCACCGCCTGGGACCCCGCGCCAGTCCTCACCTGCCCCCTGTCCCTCCCCACCACCTGGAACTGACACCTGCCCCCATCTGCGCCCTATTCCTCCCCATTGTCTGGGACCCCAAGGCCTGCCCCCATCTGCGCCCTGTTCCTCCCCATCTCCTGGGATCCTGCGCCTGTCCCTCCCCACAGCCTGCATCCCCTCCATCCCCGTCGCTGGTGACCCTGCCCTTGCCCTCGGTCAGGCCGGGACCTAGCAAGGTTCCTGTCCCCTCGGGTTCCTGTCCCGCCTGGGCGAGTGAGCTGGCTGGCGCGGGAGCCTGTGAGGCCGGATGGGCACGGGATGGGGGACGTGGTTCCACTTTCCTTCCTCCCGGGCCTCCCATCTCTTAGGATTTCCTCCTGCTGGCCCCTTTTATTTAATTATTTCCCCTCTCTCCTCTTGCCCCTCTGTCTCTGCCCGCCTCGCCCGCCCTGCGCCCCGCGCGTCCAGGTCTTCGTCTTCCGACACGGGGAGCCGCAGCAGCGAGCCGATCCCCCCGCCGCCGCCGCACGTGGAGCTGCGGCGGGTGGGCGCAGTGAAGGCGGCCGGGGGCGCTTCGGGGAGCCGCGCCAAGCGCATCTCCCAGCTCTTCCGGGGCTCGGGCACCGGGAACACGGGGTCCGGCGGCGGCGGCGCGGGAGGCCCGGGCACTCCCGGGGGCGCGCAGCGCTGGGCCAGCGAGAAGAAGCTGCCCGAGCTGGCGGCGGGCGTAGCCCCCGAGCCCCCGCTGGCCACGCGCCCCACGGCGCCCCCAGGGGTCCTCAAGATCTTCGGTGCGGGGCTGGCGTCGGGCGCCAACTACAAGAGCGTGCTGGCCACGGCGCGCTCCACGGCGCGCGAGCTGGTGGCCGAGGCGCTGGAGCGCTACGGGCTGGCGGGCAGCCCCGGCGGCGGCCCCGGAGAGAGCAGCTGCGTGGACGCCTTCGCGCTGTGCGACGCGCTCGGCCGGCCCGCACCGGCGGGCGTGGGCAGCGGCGAGTGGCGGGCCGAGCACCTGCGCGTGCTGGGAGACTCGGAGCGCCCGCTGCTGGTGCAGGAGCTGTGGCGGGCGCGGCCGGGCTGGGCGCGGCGCTTCGAGCTGCGCGGCCGCGAGGAGGCGCGTCGGCTGGAGCAGGAGGCCTTCGGGGCGGCGGACGGCGATGGTGAGGGGCGGGGCCGGAGGGTGGGGCGGGGCTTGTGCTGCCCCGCAGCAATGGACTGGGGCGGAGCATGTGGTCGGAGGGCGGGGCTTGTGCGGCCCGGCAGCAATGAACTGGGCGGGGCCAGTGGGATGGGGCGGGGTTTTTCTGCTGGCTCCGGGCTGGGGGCGGGGTCCACGGGAAGGCCGGTTCAGGTGGAGGGCGGAGCTAGGTCAGGGCCCAAGTGGAGGATTGGGAGGGACCTGGTGGTCCCCCGCTCAGGGTTTTGGGAGCCTGGTTGGAGGCGTTGGGGTCCTGGGATGGCGGGGTCCCAGCGAGGCTTCAGATCAGGGATAGGGCTTCCTGTAGGCGTGTCAGTTTGGAAGGAGGTTAAGTGCATTGAGGAGAGGCCCTGCAAGGCAGTCAGCCCCAGGGCCTTATTGATGGACTCCTGCCACGGGAAGGGGCGGCTGTGCAGAGCCCATGGGAGGGGCTTGTGATGCCAGGGGCGGGGCGAGGCCTCGGATAACGACAAAATATGCGTTCTGAAAGGCCCTGGAGTGGCCGAGGCCACAGAGAGGCCAGCCTCGATGAGGGACCTTAGGCTGGCTTGGTGGCCACACGTGGCGCCTGGGAATGGAAGAGGCTGCTGCCTGGGGGCCTGGTCCCTGAGAAGGCCTGGCCTGGCCAAGAGAGGGGAAAGCAGCAAGTGTAGGAGGTAGCGTGGCAGGGTGGAAGGCTGTGGTTTAAGGGCCAGCCAACTTTCCACCACTTCTGTGCCTGAACCCCCAGGGCGGAGGTGGGGGGAGGCAGTGACACTAGCAGGCTTGCATTCTGACTCCCCACCCTGCCACTAGGGGAAAAAAAGTATTCATTGAGTAAACTACTGTAAGGCACACATTTAGTTTTAGGACCCTGGGTAATACAGTGGGTAGGTGGACAGGCGAGGGTGCCCTAAGCCTGGGGGTCAATTCATTTCCTAATAGGTACCGGGGCCTGTGCTGGGTTGGGTCTCTAGAATTTTCCCCAGTGGCAAGGACCTCCTTGATTCCCAGCACGCCCAGGCTCAGCCTCCCTGTCTGTCTCTGCAGGCACTGGTGCTCCTTCATGGCGACCACAGAAGAACCGCTCCCGGGCTGCATCGGGCGGGGCGGCCCTGGCCAGTCCTGGTCCAGGGTCGGGATCCGGACCCACAACTGGGTCCGGAGGCAAGGAGCGCTCGGAAAACTTGTCTTTGCGACGTAGCGTGTCAGAGCTTAGCCTGCAGGGGCGGCGGCGACGGCAGCAGGAGCGCAGGCAACAGGCGCTTAGCATGGCTCCAGGGGCAGCCGATGCCCAGATCGGGCCAGCAGACCCTGGAGATTTTGACCAGTTGACGCAGTGCCTCATCCAGGCCCCCAACAACCGCCCCTACTTCCTGCTGCTTCAGGGCTACCAGGATGCTCAGGTAAGGCACTTCCTCCGTTAGCAGCAGAGCCCTTCGGCTTCTCCCCAGGAGGGCTAGAGAATGGTGACAAAACTACAACTCCCAGAAGTCCCTGGGTCTCAGTGGCCTCCGGGTAGCCTGGGAGGTGTAGTCCCAGCAAGATACAGAGTAGCTCTTCATCACGGTTAAGAGATTTGAGGAGGGCAAGGTTGGCCTTGCCCTGGAAGGATTTGTCCTTCCTGAGAGAAAGCATTCTTTAAAATTTGCTGTAGGAAGATCCTTTGCAAACGTCATGTCTTAAGGGAGAGAAATGGGAGAATGGATATTCGTGGGAGGGGGGCCCACTGCCATTATATGTACCTGAACAATCCCAGCTTGTCTTGGTGGGGTGCATGGACTCACACTCAAAAAGGTGATGGTTTACCCTGGGGCAACCCAAACACTGTCCTGGAAGCAGGTGGTACTGACAGTTCTGTTTGGACAACAAAAGAACTTGGTTGAGTATCAGGAAGCCAGACATGGGACAGGGGCCATCAGAAGTGTCTGTGCATAGAAACGAAAGGTGTCTAACTATTGGGGATATTGAGAGACACCACTGTTGGCAGGAGAGCCTCTGGCGTGGGTGTGGAATAGAGAGAGGGACCTGGAGGGCAGAGGCTGGAGGTCCGTGAGGGGGAGGCTCATGGGGCAGTCCATTTTCATAACGGGAGTGTCCTCGTGCCTGGCCAGTGCTTGGACTGACCGTTAGGGGACAGGCCACTATAGGAAAAAAAAAAGATTGGAAAGGTCTGTTCAGAGAAGGTGAGACAATGGGAAGTGGCATTTTGAGGGTGTGAAAATGGCAGAGTTCATTAGAGGGGCGTTGAGCGCAGGCAGGAGCTGGGTGAACTCCCCGCGTCCGAGGTGCGAGCGCGAGGCGAGTCCTTTGGTGTCCCCAAGGGTCTGCCCGGAGGTCTGGAGGTGTCCGTTCCCACCAGCTAGGGGAGGAGAAGGGGGCGTTGCGAGCGAGACATCTCCTTGGGAGCTGCGTGCTCAGGACAACTTCACTTTGCCATCAGGACTTCGTGGTGTACGTGATGACGCGTGAGCAGCACGTGTTCGGCCGCGGAGGCACCTCGTCAGCCCGCGGAGGGTCCCCGACCCCGTACGTGGACACCTTCCTCAACGCCCCAGACATCCTGCCACGTCACTGCACTGTGCGCGCGGGCCCGGAGCCCCCAGCCATGGTGCGCCCATCCCGGGGTGCCCCGGTCACGCACAACGGCTGCCTCCTGCTGCGGGAAGCCGAGCTGCACCCGGGTGACCTGCTGGGGCTGGGCGAGCATTTCCTGTTCATGTACAAGGACCCGCGCTCTGGGGGCTCAGCCCCTGCGCGGCCGCCCTGGCTGCCCGCGCGCCCGGGAGCCACGCCGCCCGGCCCCGGCTGGGCCTTTTCCTGTCGCCTGTGTGGCCGCGGCTTGCAGGAACGGGGCGAGGCGCTGGCCGCCTACCTGGATGGCCGCGAGCCGGTGCTGCGCTTTCGGCCGCGCGAGGAGGAGGCGCTGCTGGGCGAGATCGTGCGCGCCGCGGCCTCGGGCGCCGGGGAGCTGCCCCCGCTCGGGCCCGCCACGCTGCTGGCCCTGTGCGTGCAGCACTCGGCCCGCGAGCTGGAGCTGGGCCACCTGCCGCGCTTGCTGGGCCGCCTGGCCAGGCTCATCAAGGAGACCGTCTGGGTGAGCACCCCAAGCCGCCTCCCAGCCCCAGCTACACCCCAAGTCCCTTTACCAAGCCTGCCCTCCTCACCTTCACCTCAGTACCTAGCTGGGCGGGAGGAGACTACTTTTCCTAGGATCCCGTCAGGGGCTCAAGGGTTGTGTCTTCACTCATGGGGCGTGAAGAGAGGGAGGTGCCTCTCTTTGGAGCTGTGGGATCAGGGGGTAAAACTGGGAAGGGGCAGGGCATGGGAAAATGGAGAAGTCTGTCAAAAAAGATATTTCTAGAAACCCTTCCATCCTTACTCTGATTTTATCGTTTCACAGGAAAAGATTAAGGAAATCGGAGACCGTCAGCCAGAGAAGTAAGCACATTTAGAAGGTTCTGGTGGGATGCAGGGGCGGGGCTTAGCACACACCCTGCATCTCCTCCATGCTTCCTTCTGGGATTCTCCCAGCTGCGATGTGGGGCTTTTTCTCCAACTTGGACCCTGATCTTGGAGTGGGGACACTATCCTGGGGTCACAGGAGATCCCTCCCTCTCCCCCAGCCACCCGGAGGGGGTCCCTGAGGTGCCCCTGACTCCTGAGGCTGTGTCTGTGGAACTGCGGCCGCTCATGCTGTGGATGGCGAACACCACGGAACTCCTGAGCTTCGTGCAGGAGAAGGTGCTGGAAATGGAGAAGGAGGCTGACCAGGAAGGTGAGTACTGCTCCAGGCTCAGGCCCCTCCAAGCCCCCTCAGGGGCCACTCCGCACCCGGGCCACTCCCCACCCCCAGGGGCCACTCCGCACCCCTGGGGGCCACTCCCCACCCCCAGGGGCCACTCCGCACCCCCGGGGGCCAGGACTCCTGGCAGCCAGCTTCCTGTTCTGCCTCACCCCTAGGCCTGTCCTCAGACCCGCAGCTCTGCAATGACTTGGAACTGTGTGATGAGGCCATGGCCCTCCTGGATGAGGTCATCATGTGTACCTTCCAGCAATCAGTCTACTACCTCACCAAGGTTGGCCTTTGCTTCCGAGACGTCACTTCCCCACGGCTATGGTGACATCACTTCTTACTGGAGCCAGCATTCTGTCCTTCTCTGGCTTCTCTTTTCTTCTGTCTTTTCCATGATCACCTCTTGACACACACACACCTCCCTACCTTGGCTCTTGTCACCCTTACCACTTCCTCAAGTGCCTGGCACAGAGAAGTAGTGTGGAGATATGCACAAGATTCTGCCACACTGGGCACTGCCATGTCAACAGTGCCCTTAGTCAGGCCTTCACTGCTGTTGGCTCTGAAGCCACTTCCTTGTTTTCCTCCGGGTGCCCCGTGTGCAGGGCCTGCTGTCTGCCCCACACTCCCCGCTGCTGCCTGTGACCCCCATACTGTGTCTGAAGAGGGAGAGGAAATCCCTGGGGACGGACAGCGTCCACTCGCACAGCCCTGATTGTAAACGCTTTGTCCCTCCATTGCTCCGCTTCCTGCCAAGCGGGGTTTGCTTGCCTCTGTCTCTGACCTCATTTCCTGTTCCTGGCCTGGCCTTATTTTCCGCTGGCTGGCTGCCAGCCATCTGCCTCCCACTTCCTGGCTTTTCATTCTTTCGCTTTCCTTTGGGGATTTGGAGGACTTGGTTCTTTGAAGGAGGCCTTCTTTTAGTGTGTCTGTCCTTCTGGAGCTGATCCTGCTGAGGAACTACAAGTCCCATGATGCACAAGAAGTTGCCTGAACTCTTAAAACACCTTTCTTGGGACATGATCCATAAATGCCAGTAACCCATTGACCACGGCAGATGTTTGGCGCAGCAGTGAAGATGCTGCTAAAGACGGGTGCATCCCATAGTGGAATTCCTGATTTCAGTTCACTTCAGGTTCCCAATTCCAGCTTCCTGCACCCTGGAAGGCAGCAGGTGGCTGCTGCAGTGGTTGGAACCCCTCCCTCAGTGGGAGGCCTGGATTGAGTCCCAGGCTCTTGGTCTGGAATGCGCAGAGTGAACCCAGAGAGCTCTCCTTTTCTCTCTTTCAATCTTTTGTCTCATGAAGACCCTAAGGTATTCAGTTAAAAAAAAAAAATGGACTACAGCTTCCAGAAACCTCTGGTCAATCTCCATATTAGGTTCATGCTCTACCATCCTGGAGCTTCGAGGGAGTTGTAGTCCAATCACTTGTTGTGCCTTTCTGTCTCCTCAGACTCTGTATTCAACACTGCCTGCTCTCCTGGATAGCAACCCTTTCACAGCGGGGGCAGAGCTGCCAGGGCCTGGCGCGGAGCTAGCGGCCATGCCTCCAGGCTTGAGACCGACGCTGGGCGTGTTCCAGGCAGCTCTGGAACTGACGGGCCAGTGTGAGCTGCACCCAGACCTTGTGTCTCAGACTTTTGGCTACTTGTTCTTCTTCTCCAACGCATCCCTCCTCAACTCACTGATGGAACGAGGTGAGGCACTGGGCACTGGCGAGGAGGTAAAGACGGGAGCTCCTGAGGTGTACAAGGTAGACACAGCCCAGGCTTAGTCCTCACCTGTGGATGCTGAGAACTTGTTCCGGCTCTCAGGCTGAAGGGATAGGCACAGCCTGGGAGGAATACAGAGCCTACCCATCTGATGTCTAATAACTTTCTCTCACAGGTCAAGGCCGACCTTTCTATCAGTGGTCCAGAGCAGTCCAAATCAGAACCAACCTGGACCTTGTCTTGGACTGGCTGCAGGGAGCTGGGCTGGGTGACATTGCTATGGAGTTCTTCCGGAAACTCTCCATGGCTGTGAACCTGCTCTGTGTGCCCCGCACCTCCCTGCTCAAGGTGACTGGTAGAACTACCTGACCTCTGATATCTGCCTCCTCAGTCCCAACTCAGCTCTCTTGCTCTGTGTCCAGCTCACTCTTGGAGATCCCCCAGGACCTGTTTCTCCATGGCTGCAGCTCAGACACCATTAGCTAGATGGAAGCCAGTACCAGCGACTCCAAAACTGGGTTGTATCTGAATCCCAGTGAAACTTACTAAAAAATAGTTTCTAGGGTCCCTCCCTTGGACATGCTGAGTCAGGAGGTTTGGAATGAATCCAAGAAATTCATGTGATGTTGATAACACACATTGAACACAAGCTGCACACCAGGTTCCGTGATGAGCTCTCCTGATTTAACACTGATAAGGTCCTGTGAGGTCGCTTATTAACTGCTTTTCAGATGAGGAAATAGAGTCACTTGGTTTCACCTGTTGATTTAGCAAATATTTGCAGTGCATCTAGGAAGGCCTGGGAAGTAGTCAAAGTAGTTGACAGTGCTGCGTGGTCCTAACTACATTCCAGGTAGCTCCCTTCCGCTTAATTCACAGATGAGGAAACTGAAGAACAGTGGCTTGTTACAGGGCGATAAGCCCCCCTGGGATTTTTGAACCCCAGTCTGACTTGAGTCGCTCGTGGGAGTCAGGTTGATGATTCTGATGCCAGCCACTCAGCTACACAGACTGGCAGATACCAAGAGCAGTCATGCGCAATAGGAAATTCTCACACCCACACCAGCTTTAATAATAGAAACTTGTGGCGAATCTTGTGTTCTGTGTCCTCACCCAATTCCTCTATCCTTTGATTTTTTTTTTTTAAGATTTATTTTTATTGGAAAATCAGGTTTACAGAGGAGAGACAGAAAGATCTTCCACCTTCTGGTTCACTCTTCAAGTGGCTGCAATGGCCAAAGCTGAGTTGATCTGAAGTCAGGAGCCAGCAGCTTCTTCTGGGTCTCTCAAGCGGGTGCAGGGTCCCAAGGCTTTGAGTCATCCTCTACTGCTTTTCTAGGCCACAGGCAGGGAGCTGGACGGGAAGTGGAGTAGCCAGGATACAAACCAGCACCCATGTGGGATCCCAGCACATGGAAGGCGAGGACTTTAGCCACTAGACTACCGCTCTGGGCTCTATTCTTTGATTCTAAAGCAAATCACATTTGCAAACGTTGATTTAAGCACATTCTTCCTCACTGTGCTTTCGATGACAAGTTGGCAGGCCCCAGAAAACACAGCCAAGCACCTCACAGAGGTCCATCCATTTAGGTTTTCTCCGCAGTCTGCCCCTTAATGACTGCTGACTTCTCTGGTCTTCTCACCAGGCCTCATGGAGCAGCCTACGAACCGATCACCCCACAGTGACCCCTGCCCAGCTGCACCATCTGCTGAGCCACTACCAGCTGGGTCCTGGCCTCGGGCCCCCACCAGCCTGGGACCCTCCGCCTGCGGAGCGAGATGCTGTGGACACAGGTGAGCAGACGCGAAGGGCAGGGAATCCAGGCTGCTGTCCTTCTGCTTTCCTCAGACTCCATATCCGCAGTCCCGCCCGTATTGTGGGGACCAGGACCTGAACGCAGGATTTAACTCCCTTTTCTCCCAGGATCCAGGATTTCGAGCGTCTAGTGCCGTGTTTTATTCTCAGGGACTTAGTTCCCCGACCAGTTCCTTCCACACCCAGGACCCCTCCACCTCAGGAATGGCGACACTAAGTCCTGCTACTCCTCGGGACCCTTTCTGAGGCGCCCGTAGTCTGCCATCCGCCTCAGGGACCACACGAGCCGCTGCTCCAGGAGCTGATGGGGGCCGAGGTGTTGTGTTTTGTTTTCAGAATCTCATCCCGTCTTCTCCGGTCTCCTAGGGGACATCTTCGAAAGCTTCTCTTCACACCCTCCCCTCATCCTGCCGCTGGGCAGCTCGCGCCTGCGCCTCACGGGCCCCGTGACGGACGACGCTCTGCACCGTGAACTGCGCAGGCTCCGCCGCCTCCTGTGGGATCTTGAGCAGCAGGAGCTCCCGGCCAATCACCGCCACGGACCTCCCGTGGTCACGCCTCCTTGAGGGCCAATAGCGAACGAGCGCGCGAACCTTGAAGAAGACTTGGTCGGCGGCTCCTCAGGGGAGCCCGCCCGAGCGCAGAGCTTCCTGGGAGTTGTAGTTCTGTCCCAACCCCTCCTTCCCCTTGCCCCCCGGTAGAAGGCTGGGAGTAGGCGTTTGCGGGTAGCAGAGGATGGGATGGTGGGAACACAAGCTGGGGATGTAGAGCCAAGGAGTAATAAAGGTATCTGTGGTATTGGCAACGCTTCGCCTGTTCAGACTCGGGGCTCTAGCGACGATTTTTCCCAGGAATGAGGAGGCAGCAGGACCCTTGCCTGGAGCGTTGGGCCCCTGCCGACTGCAAGGAGGTATTTATAGGCACGGCCTCAGCTTGCCCTCTCGCCTGTAACCCAACCCTGGAGGCCCGAGAACTCCAACGCGTCTCCGAATGCCGCCCCACGTTCGTTCCGATTGGCAAGCCCCCAGGCCTACTGGTGGGAACCAGACGTCGCCCCGCTGCCTCCAAGTGCCCTCTAGCCTGACTCCGGGTCCCCCTTCTGCACTGTTGGACACCACAAGCGTCCCTGTTCCCAGCACAGTTCCTCCCTCGGGCCTCCAGGGTCCAGGCTATGTCCCCTGAGCCCCCTCCTTCCTGAAGATCCCGCAGTCCAGGCCACCCCTCTGCCGAACCTGACTCCTGCTGCTGCTGCTGCGTCAGGGAAAAAGCGAGCGACAGGTGCCACCTGCCTGCAGCACCAGGACACCACCACCTGTCGCTGCTGCTCACCCAGCAGCTGCTTCTGTCAGTCCGCCCGAACTCCGACCGTGGCTCCAGGAAGCGGAGGAGGAGCGAGCCGCCGGGGAGCCCCAAGGCCGCCCCGCCCCAGGCCCTCCCAGCCAGAGTTCCCGCCCCAGTTCGCAGGGTCCCAGACGAGGGGCCCCCCTTGGCACGCCCCAGGGAGGTGGCGGTGGGGGGCGGGTCCGAAATGTCTCAGGCTAAACGGGCGGAGCCTGTGGTCTCCCGGCGCAGACCGTGGGACCCGGAGCACAGCGGCGCTGAGCCCACCTGGTGAGAAGCCCCCTGACGCATGGGGAGGCACCCTCCTTAACTCTTCGGTCCCTTCCCCAGACACTGGTGGCTGACACCGCACTCATTTCCTTCCCAGCTGTGGGTCACAAGGCGCCCTCCTTTCATTCCCCAGGGACTGTGAGGTTTCCCCACCCTCCCCTTTTTGACCCAGGTTCCTGGGTTCTAGTGCTCGGAGATTGCTGAGCTCACAACTCAGATGCCCAGGAGCCGGAAGTTCCAGCTTGCAGCCCCCCTTCAGGTTTGGGGCCTGGGGCACCAGCCCCTCCATCCCAGAAGTTAGGGCTCCGGGTTGCAGCCGTCCCTAACTCCCTCAAGCCTTTCCAGGCCGAGTCCGCAGGCAGGGGCAGCCTTCGGACCTCCACTCTGACTGTCCCCCTGTGGGCGGCCCTCCCTCCAGTCCAGGTCCCCATCCAGCCCTGACAATGACCCTGGCCGCCTCCTCCCAGCGCTCCCAAATCATTCGCTCCAAGTTCCGTTCTGGTGAGAGGCCTTCTTCATGCAAGGGAGCCAGGGGGTGGGCCGGGGAGGGACCATCCTGGGGTGGGAGAGGGACCCGCTAGGCATGTTTTTCTGTGCCAGAGGTCACTTGTGCATCCTGGAGGCCCCGGCAAGGAGTCTAGCTGTGGTTACTTAGTAAGTTAGTGAGTGTGCAAGTAGCTCATGGAGACTGGGAGGGGAGAGTGGGTGTGCAAGGGCCTCGGCACTGCACCAGTTGAAGTCTGAACATTGCAGAGGGGAACCTCAAATGCCTGGTGAGGGAGCTCAGGAGGAGGGACGATGAGCTGTGAAGTCTGGCCGGTGTCCAAGGCCAGCTTTTAGCACCCAGAGGCAAGTGTGCAGGGCGTGCGAGTGGGTTAGAGCTGAGCTCAATTTCTGAGCACACTGAGTGTGCAAATGAGAGCTCATGCTGGGTGCATCAGGGGGCACAGGGAGCCAAGGGTGAAGTGTGTGGGAAAGGAGTTGAGCGTGCAGGAGGAGGAGCCAGGGAGACGCACACGCAGAAGGGTGAGTGTGTGGAAGGGGCCGAGGTGGAGCAGCAGGGGAGAGGTGCTGAGCAAGGAGCCTGCCTGCCAAGATGGCCGTGCTAGCCGGGTGGGGTGGGCATGGGCATGGAGGCGGCAGGTGGGGCTGGGGTGGGGGAGGGCTGCCTCCTGCCTGCATGCTGTTCACTGGCTGGTTCCTGGCCCCACAGCGCCTCTGGCCCATGGCGCTGCGTTGGCAGGGAGCAGACGGGAGGCCGGGAAAGGGAGCCAGCTGCCCGCCCACCCGCCTGCAGGGGTGTGCAAGGGGGCTGGGTTCCCATCCGCTCCTGGACACTCCCTTCCCGCCTTCCTCCTCCCCCGTCCCTCTCCAGCCCTGCAGCTGCGGATCCACAGGCGGAATCAGGACCCCAGTAAGTGGTAGCCCTGGAAGGGAGGGGGCTGGCAGCCAGAGAACCCCCTCAGCCGTCCCTGCAGCTCCGTCCCCACACGGAGGTCAGCCCACCCGGTCCCATCCCAAGGACCCTGGGCAGTCCTCCCTGGGACACTCCACTTCCTGTCCCCAGCTCTGCTAAGACAGGCACCCCAGCCCCCCTGTCTGGCACCCGAAAAGCCTCAGCCTGTGGTTTTCAATGCCTCCCCCCTCACTTAGACCCAGCCCCCTCCTGACAAACCCTACAGGCCTGTACTCCTAGGCCACCACACCCCTTCGTGACCCCAAGCCTGACTCGTGGACATGGAGTGGGGGCAGCACCTCCACCTAGGGGCAGGGGCCTCTCTCCCACACAGCCCGGCTCCGCCCTGCCTTGGCCAGGCGCCCCAGGCCTCTCAGCTGCCTCACTCTTTCTCCAGCCTCAGGCCCGCCTCTGGCCCTGCCTTTGGGACCCACCCCTTTCTTCTGCAGCCCTGAACCCCATCTGGGTCTCTGGAGCTCCCCAAACGTGAGTTGGCCTGGAAATGAGGGGATCCCCCTTGCCTCCCCCCAGGGTCCTCCTTGCTGCGCTGACCCCAGCCCCCTTTTTTTGCTCTTGTCGGGGAGCGCCAAGCTCACTCCACACTTGCCCGTGACTGGGAGAGGCAGTGGGGCAGGAAGTTGGGGCCCGAGAGGCAGCACCGGATGGTACCCCTGCTTTTGCAGGAGTCTCCCAGCATTTCTGAAGGCCGGCGTGAGCCTCCAGAACAGAGACAAGGGGCCAGGGCCGACCCCCAGGCCAGGGGCTCGGCCCTGGTTCCCCCTGTTCCGGAAGGCACCAGCTCACAACACCCACATCCTAGGTATGACCCCCTCCCCCCGTTTCTGTTATCCCAGAAACAGCAGCAAGCTCCGGGGTCCAGGGTGGGCTCCTCTGGGTCCCAGGAGTCTCCCAGCCCCCTACCCCACCTCCTCGCGTCGGGGTCTTTGAGGACCACGCGCACCTTCTCTCTCTCCCCTCACCCCGCCACGACCGTCTCCAGGATGAAGCCTACTCCCCTCACGCCCTCCCCACCTGGGGTCCCCAACCCCTGGCCCCCGTCGCACAAACTGGAACTTCAGACCCTCAAACTGGAGGAGCTGACGGTGAGTCGGGGCTGGGAGGCTGGGCCCTGCCTTGGTGGGGACGGGTGGAGCCCCGGCTCGTCTTTCGGGGGTCCCCGGAGTCCGCACAGCTCCGCTTTCCCTGCCTGCTCCCCCACACCCCCAGGTCTCCGAGCTCCGACAGCAGCTGCGCCTGCGGGGCCTCCCGGTGTCGGGAACCAAGTCGATGCTCCTGGAGCGCATGCGCGGCGGCGCCCCGCCCCGGGAGCGGCCGAAGCCGCGCCGCGAGGACAGCGCTCCCTGGCCACGCCTCCGGCCCAAGGCCTTGGGGACGGCCCGCCGCAAGGGCCCGGTGAGGGCGGGACTAAGGATGCGTGGGCCAATGAGGAGGAGCTAAAGCGGGAGGAGGCGGGAAGTCTAAAATCTCATAACCAATGAAGCGCCTAAGGGGCGTGTGGGTAGGGGAGGGCGTGATTCAGAGCCACGGGGGGCGGGCCTTAAGGAGTAGAGGGGGGCCAATGACAGAACAAAGGGCGGGGCTCCACGAGCGTAGGGCGGGGACAGATCCTGGGGGTGGAGCCAAGGCGGAGTGGGTGGGGTTTGCGCCTGGTGGGCGTGGCCAGGACGGCCCTCTCCTCGCTCCCAGGTGAAGCCGAGCGTTCTGTCTCTGGGGTCGCCTCTCCCACGTGCGGCTCATGTCCCTGTGAGTGCCCCGGCTCCAGCTCCGGCTCCAGCCCCTGCCCGGGCCGCTGCCTCAGCACCGGCCTCAGCGGCCCTGACCCTAGAGGAGGAGTTGCAAGCAGCGATCCGCAATGCTGAGGTAAGCATGTGCAGGTGCAGGCGGGCTGCGGGTGTGCATGGGTTGCCCGTGTTGGGCAGGAGTTCCAGGCTCACACCCCATCTGCCCACCCATAGTTGCTTCCGAACCGGGGCATCGATGACATCCTGGACGACCAGGAGAGGCCTGACGGTACGGGGGCATCTGGGACCCCTGGAAGTGAGGGGCAGGGGTTGGGACTCCACCCTTGCTCTCCAAACTCGCGCCTCCTTCCTTCCTTCCGTCCCTGCAGACCCGCTCCCCCCCATCCCGTTGGACTTCCCTGGCTCTTTCGACGTCCTGTCTCCCTCCTCGGGCTCCGAAGGCCTCTCGTCCGTGTTCTCGTCCTCACTCCCGTCCCCGGCGAACTCCCCGTCCCCCTCTCCCAGGAGCCCCACGGACTCCTTGGACTGGCTGGAGACTCTGAGTGGGGGTCCCCCCTTGGGCTCCGGCCCCCCGGCCCCCAGCATCTTCTCAGCTGACTTGTCCGACTCCGGTGGCACCTGGTTATGGGACTTGCTGGAAGATCCGTGGTGACGACTGCTGGTGTGCTTGGCACCCCAAAGTCCTACAGAGCCGTACTGAGGGCTGGGGGGAGGGGGCGGGCCTGAGAGCACCAGAGCCCCTCCCAAACAGACCCGGATCAGCGCCAGCCCCTCCCCACCTGTCGCCCCCCATGGCTGCTGCTGCTGTGCCAACTGCCTGCTCCCTGCCTGCCCTCCAGGCAGCCAGCTGGTCTCTGTGGGGGAGGGGGTAGGAGGGTTGCTGCCCAGGGCAAACATGCTGCCTGCTGCTTCCTTGAGAGACTTCTGGAAATTTCTGTCCCCGCCCCCAGCCCTGGGTGGCTGCCTTTAGTCTGGGGATTCTGGGTGGTCCTTGGACTTTTTGGATGCCTGGATCCTCTCTGAAGTCAGCTTCTGGAAGCAGAAGCTGTCAGGTGCCAGGGATGTATCAGAGAGGAGGAGGAGGAGGGAGGTTCCAAGCTCCAGGTACCTCCAGCCCCAGGGCAGTCCTGGGAAGCCTTGCAATAAAGTGTGCTATTTAATTAGTTGATGTATTTAAAAAGGCAGAGGGACAAAACCAGAAAGATTGTCCTTCTGCTCTGGTTCACCCGCCCAAGTGGCTGCCACCACTGTGGCTGTGCTAGGCCAACACTCAGAAACTTCATCCAGGTCTTCCATATGGGTGGCAGGGGGCCCAAGCACCCGGGCCATCTTCCACGGCTTGCCCGGGTGCATTGGCAGGACAGGAAGTGGGACAGCCGGCATGCTGACAGGATGCTGGGGCCGCGGATGGCAGCTCTGTGTCTGCCACACTATGATGGCAGTGCCAACAAGGTGTTTTAAAGATGGCCATTGAAAAGATCATATGTTATTGTCCCAAATGCCAAAGAAGGGGTCCTCTGTAGTATAGAGGGCCACCTGGGGGACAGTGAGACGGGAATGGAGGGGAGGGAACCAGGGACAAGAGCCTTCGTTGCTTTAATGGAGCATCTGTTTTAAAGTTGTGTTTACTGATTTGAAAGGCAGATTACAAAGAGAGGGATGCATGCGTGTGTGTGCATTCCTCTCCCGTGTGCACACACACACACACACACACATACACATCTCCCATGTGCTGGTTCACTCTCCAGATAGCCACAAAGGCCCTCAGGGGCGGGCCAGGCTAAAGCCAGGAGCCTGGAAGTCTGTCTGGGTCTCCCGTACGGAGTCAGGGACCCGAACACATGCAACATCTTCCATTGCTTTTCCAGGCACATTAGCAGGGAGCTGGACCAGAAGTGGGGCAGCCGGGACTTGAACTGACGCCCCTGTGCTGTAACCCACTGTGCTACCAGCCAATACTCACTGTGGCTTCTATGAGCGCTGCAGGGTAGGAAGGGGTAGCAGTGTGAAGTTTGTGCTTCAGTGGGCCCTGGAACCTGTCCTAAGCTGGCACCCTGGGGTGCCAAGGCTGGGAGAGAGTGGCTGAGAGTTTGGGAGTTTGGAGAGGGGGCTGTGGGGCTGCTCCTGAGAGAGGCCTTCACTGTCCCTCAGCACTCATGGACAAGTCCAGTGTTGCCCCAGGTGGGAGCTCGGGGGGCCTTAGGATCCACTTAGGGAGGGCCTGGTGTGATGGCTCAATGGCAAGCACTGGGATCCCATATGGGCATCCTGATTGTGTCCTGGCTGCTCCACTTCCCTTCCAGCTCCCTGCTTGTGGCCTGGGAAAGCAGTCAAGGACGGCCCAAAGCCTTGGGACCCTGCACCCGCGTGGGAGACCCAGAAGAAGCTCCTGGCTTCGAATCGGCTCAGCTGTGGCTGTTGTGTCCACTTGGGGGGTGAACCAGCAGATGGAAGATCTTTCTTTTTGTCTTTCCTTCTGTGTATCTGCCTTTCCAATAAAAATCAATAAACTGTGAAGGGGGGGGAAGGGGAATGTGGGGAACAGGTGCTTAGTCTTGGGGCCTGGAGGCAAGACTGGCTGCAGGGCGGGGGGGTGGCGATCTGCAAGCTGACGGAGGGGGGGGAGGGCTGCAGTGGTAGGGGCCAGGTCAGGTCAGATTCACCGCCTGGTCCTCGGTTTGTGTCTTTGGGGTGCCCATCTCTACTTGGGGGAGGGGTGCTGAGACTTGTGCAGGGAGGACCGGGTTGGGAGGAGGGACAATGGCACTTGTGGTTTTGTTACTTTGCTGGGCGGATTGTGCAGGGCTGGGTCTCCTGACAAGAACTAGAAGCCCAAGAGGTCAGAGTGCTCCTAGGAGGATGGAGGGCAGATTGCACCTTGGGGCTGGGGAGGGGGCGGGATGGGGGTCTCACGGGTCTTCAAGGCAGCCTGAAAACTGATTAAGAGTAGGGGTCTGGGCCCAGTGCAGTAGCCTAATGGCTAAAGTCCTCGCCTTTCACACTCTGGGATCCCATATCAGTGCCGGTTTGTGTCCTGCTCCGCTTCCCATCCAGCTCCCTGCTTGTGACCTGGGAAAGCAATTGAGGATGGCCCGAAGCCTTGGAACATTGCTATCTCTCCTCTCTGTGTATCTGCCTTTCCAATAACAATGAAATAAATCTTAAAAAAAAAAAAGAGTTGGGTCCCATTTGGAAACTTTTCTGGCTTTATCCATCTCCATGGTAACCTGCCCTGTCTCTGCCCAGCTGCCCATATGCCCCGCTCCTATCCCGGCCTCCACATCCTCCCTTTGGCTTCTCCTCCGTTTGCTTCATTCCTCTCACCTCTCCACCGACCCCAACACAGGCCACCCCTTGTCTCAGCAGCGCGGCTCCTCTGTGTCCAGCAGGGGGCAGTCTTGGGCTGAGCATGGTCTGGGACAGGGGCACCAGCGGGAGTTCTGTCCAGGCGGTCTTTTGGTCCCTAACACACACAAGTCTGACAGTAACACTGGGAGCTCCCACAGCTCTGGCTGCCTGACCATGAGGCCCTAAGGGCCAGGGCAGACACTACATGACTGATCCCTTGGGGGAAAGGCAATGTACATCTTTCTTTAAAAATATTTTATTTGGGCCCAGTGCGGTAGCCTAGTGGCTGACGTCCTCGCCTTGAATGCACTAGGATCCCATATGGGTGCACGTTCATATCCTGGCTGCTCCACTTCCCATCCAGCTCCCTGCCTGTGGCCTGAGGACGCAGTGGAGGACAGCCCAAAGCCTTGGGACCCTGCACCCGCGTGGGAGACCTGGAAGAGGCTCCTGGCTTCTGGCTTCAGATCGGTTCAGCTTTGGCCATTGCAGCCATTTGGGAAGTGAACCAGAAGATGGAAGATCTTTGTCTCTCCTTTCTGTAAATCTTTATATTCTATTAAAAAAATAGAATAAATCTTTAAAAAAACTTTAAGAATATTTTATTTCTGTGAAAAGCAGAGTGACAGAGAGCAAGGGCGAGACAGAGAAAGAGCTCTTCCATCCACTGGTTCACTCCTCAAATAGCTGCGGTGGCTGGGGCGAAGAGCCTGGGGCTCCTTCTGGCTCTCCCATGAGGGTGTCGAAGTCCCAGCACTGGGCCCTGGCCTGCCTCACTCCCAGCTGCATTAGTAGGGAGTTGGGTGGAACTGGAGCAGCCGGGAGTAGAACCAGCTCCCATATGGGATGCTGGCATCGCAACCCCAACGCCTATGCTAAATCTTGACTTGCATTCATGCAAATGCATCAATTTTGCTCTCCAAGGTCATTTTCCCACCGGCTAATTGCTTCACCATGACAACGCAGAATTCTCTAACGCACAACACACACACACAGCACATATTCAGTGCTTCCATCCCAGTTCACGGCACGGGTGGGAAAAAAAATCACACTGTAGGGACACAAAGATGCCTCAACCCGCCGAACTGAAGAAGTGGCCTGTGGTTTCCCCACACGTGAGGGTGAATGGTGTCCCAGGTGCTCTCATGGCTGTTAGCAGGCGGTGGGAATCTGTGCGCCTATTCCAGGGAGAAGCCACGGGGAAAGTGCGCATCCCGGCTTCTGCCATAGTCTGCTTAACAGGAGCGGAGGACAGCGCGTGCTTCAGGGCTCAGGTGCCCGGCGTTAGTCCCGGCTGCGCCCCAAGTTCAGCTCCCTCTTGTGAGCACCGGAGGGGTGTTCGCGCCTCTGCAACTCCAAGGGGGAACCCCGGGCCAGGTTCCCCCGCTCCGCCTTGGTTCTCACCCAGCTCCAACCACAGTGCACATTCGGGATTGAAGCAGGGGCCTCTCAAGTTATCATTTTTTACAAGCGAGTGAAGTTAAGCTGATGTTTTTTGCAGTGAGGGTCACCTCCCGGGGAGGTTGAAGGGGGCAGGAAAGAGCTCAGATGTTCCCTGTTCCTGCGTCTCAACCCTCCCAGCACATGCGCATCCACGCCTGGCCAAAGGCAGGTGCTTATTGCTTTCTCGCTCCCCCCTCCCTTTGTTCCTTCCTCCTCTTCCTCTCGGCCCTCTCCACTTCTTCCTTCCTCCAGTTCTCTGGTTTTTTTCCGCTGCAGCTGCATCCCAAAAGCAGGACAGGAAAACACCCGGGTCTAACTAAGGGTGCCGGCCCACTGGGGTAGCTGAACTCATTTCCGTCCAGTAATGAAGGTCACTTTAGAGAAAGAGAGAGGGTGCCCACACCCACCCACATTGCCTCACTCCCTAATGCCCACCACAGCCAGGGCTGGGTCAAGATGAAACCAAGCCAAGCATGCTTGGAGTTGGTTGTGCCCGCATGGCTGGAATCCCCCGTGATGTTGTGACCACGCCCTCACCGTCACAGCACCCTTGGGTGGCCCAGGCCGCAGGTTCAAACTGCACGCAAGACCCCTGTTCCACAGACATCAGAAGGGAGCCTTCTCGCACCTCCACCAGCCCCGGAATGCAATGGAGGCACCTCCCTGGCTCTCTGCTGCCAAGCCTGTCTCCACAGAGCAGCCGAGTTCATTGAGCCAGCAGATGGGATGGACTCACATCCCTAACCACTTCCCATTGGGTTTAGAAAAGCAGGTTAAGTCACTGCCTGTGATGCAGCTGTCCTGTATGGTTCTAGTCCCGGCTGCTCCGCTTCTGATCCAGCTGCCTGCCAATGCACCTGGGAAAGCGGTAGAGGACGGCCCAAGTGCTTGGGCCCCTGTCCCCACGTGGGAGACCTGGAAGAAGCTCCTGGCTTCAGCCAGGTGCAGCCCATTTGGGGAGTGAACAGTGACTGGGGGAGCCGTCTCTCTTTTTCTCACTTTGTTTTTCAAAGGGACACAATGACAAGTGTTACTTTGTTGCACTCTGATGGTGACTAAGGCCAGGGGGAGGATGGGGAGGGATGCAGTCACTGCTGGACAAGTGGATGGTGAACAGGTGAACAGGTGGACAGGTGGACAGGTGGACAAGTGGACGGTGATCAGGTGGACAGGCGGGCAGGTAAACAGGTGGGCAGGTGGACAGGTGAATGGGTGGACAGGCGGGCAGGTGGGCAGGTGGACAAGTGAACAAATGGGCAGGCAGGTGAATAGTTGGGCAGGTGGACAGGTGGGCAGGTGAACAGGTAGACAGGCGGGCAGGTGGACAAGTGGACAGGTGGACAGGCGGGCAGTTGAACAGGTGGGCAGGCGGGCAGGTGGGCAGGTGGGCAGGTGAACAGGTGGACAGGTGAATGGGTGGACAGGCGGGCAGGTGGGCAGGTGGACAAGTGAACAAATGGGCAGGCAGGTGAATAGTTGGGCAGGTGGACAGGTGAACAGGTGGACAGGTAGACAGGCGGGCAGGTGGACAAGTGGACAGGTGGACAGGCGGGCAGTTGAACAGGTGGGCAGGCGGGCAGGTGGGCAGGTGAACAGGTGGCAGGTGGACAAGTGGGCAGGAGGGCAGGTGGGCAGGACTTCAGCTCCAGGCTGATTGGGCCCTAGGTGTCTGAGTGCTCAGTAACAGCATCCCATGCCTGGGGCCTGTGGTCTGATGTATGCTCAACTCCCAGCCAATCTGGCAGTTCTGTGCCCACTGGCAACGCCTGGATGAGCCAGTGCTGGCTCCATTTCGGCTCTACCTGCCTCCTTCTGCAGCAATCTGAGGAACAGTTCTTCAGGGAAGCCCCTGGAGCCACTGCCCCACTCTCCCTCGGTAACCCACCCCGGGTTATGGGTCAGGAGGTTGCCTCAGTGGGATGAGGCCTAATATGAGGGTCACTCCCTAAATGGCTGCCAGTGCCATGGCTGGAGCTGAGCCAATCTGAAGCCAGGAGCCAGGAGCCTCTTTCAGGTCCCCCATGTAGATGCAGGGGTCCAAGGACTTGAGCTGCTGCTTTCCCAGGCCATGACAGGGAGCTGGATGGGAAGTGGAGCAACTGGGACACGAACAGGTGCCCACAGGGGATCCCAGCATGCACGTGGACAATTGGCCTGTTTAGCCACTGTATCAACCCCCTGTCACTCTTTCTTTTTTTTTTTTTTTTTAAAGATTTTATTTTTATTACAAAGTCAGATATACACAGAGGAGAGACAGAGAGGAAGATCCTCCGTCCGATGATTCACTCCCCAAGCGAGCCGCAACGGGCCCGTGTGCGCCGATCCGAAGCCGGGAACCAGGAACCTCTTCCGGGTCTCCCACGCAAGTGCAGGGTCCCAAGGCATTGGGCCGTCCTCGACTGCTTTCCCAGGCCACAAGCAGGGAGCTGGTCGGGAAGTGTAGCTGCCGGGACTAGAACTGGCTCCCATATGGGATCCCGGGGCTTTCAAGGCGAGGTCTTTAGCCGCTAGGCCACGCCACCGGGCCCAACCCCTGTCACTCTTTCAAATCAACCAATATTTGTAATGTGTGTGTGTATATCTTTATGAAGTGCCTCACCCTAGACACATTGTTTTCACAATAGAAAACAGACAAACACAGCAGGCTTTCCTCACTCTTGCAGAAGGACCCAGCATTAGAATGTCCCACTTTGGGGCCACCTCTGGAGAAGGCAGGCAGCTGTGTGTGACAATTGGATTGTGGCAGCCCTTTTGGCACCAGGAGGCAACGAGCCTGAGAAGGGACAAAGATGGTCTGGTGGGAATCCAGATGCTGCTGAGCTCCTGGGCTGGCCAGCGTGCTACACTGTCCACTGCAGTCTCTCAGGGCCAGGTTTGGGGACAGGTGAAGTGAGACTTATGCTCCTGGCAGCCCCAATCACTGCCAGCCTGCGGTGGAGAATGTGGGATTAGAACTGACCCTGGACGAGGTGGCCACTCCAGTGTCAGTGCTGCAGCAGCGGGGACAGGTCCGCAGGGATCCCCACCCACTCCGGCAGGAAGGCCGCCTCTGGCTTGAAGACCTTGAGAAAAGGTGAGTCAGGCAGCGTGTAGTTGGCCAGATAGACCGTGTCCCCACCTGCCAGATAGGCAGCCCAGATCCCGAAGGTGCCAATGGTCATGACCGTGTGGTTGCATTGCGTGAGCAGCGCAAAGTCCTTGGCCGGCGAACCCTCGACGCCGTCCCCAGCAAACACCACGTCCCCGCGGGAGGTGTCGATGTTCTCCCGGCACCAGGCCATGCCATTGCTGGTGACCACGAAGATGGCATCGGGGTAGCGTGCCCGGAACCAGCCCAGCGCCTGCTCCAGGTATGCGCGGTCGGCCACCACGCCCCGCCACACCTGCGGCATGACGCGCACATAGTCCCCGCGGCGCACGTGCACACCCACGAAGGTGCCGGGCCGGCTCCCCTGCCGCCGCAGCCCCCGCAGGAAGGCCTGGGCCTCCTCGCGCACGTGGTCGTGCAGCGTGAACTCCTGCAGGATCTCGTGGCGCAAGTGGTGGTAGAAGGTCCAGGAGCAGGGGTAGCCAGTGAGGCGCACATAGGGCCCCGGGATGTGGCGGTAGCGCTCCTCCATCCAATCGTTGAGGTGGTAGTTCCGCCAGGGCACGCGGCTGGCGGTGCTGTCGTGCAGGACCGGGAGGCTGATGCGGAAGATGGGGGCCAGCGTGTTGTGCATGTGTGCGGGGATGTAGGCGGGCCTCCCGTTCATCTTGGCCAGGGCGTAGAGCGTGGCGTATTCGCCCATCTGGTTCCCCAGACGGCCGATGGCGTTGATGGTCCACATGCCCTCCAGCCGGGGGTGCGTAGGCTGCGTCGGCCTCACGACCGAGGGCGGAGTGGGCTCTGGCAGCAGCCTGGGCATGGGGCCTTCCCAGGCGTGCTGGACCCTCGCCAGCCGCTGCTGCAGGTGGAAGATAGTGGAGACCGTGAAGACGAGGAGGAGGAGCTGGGCCACTTGGAAAGACTGGGGCACCTGGGCGCTGTTCATGGCTGGCGGGGGGAAGGCAGGGAAGAAGGGACGTCAGTTGGCTGGAGGGGTGCTTCCCACGGGCTCATGCTTGCATGTGGGTCCCTGAGTTCACAAGTTAGAGCTGGTGTCTGGAGTGCATAAGCTGTGTGAGCGTAGTGTGAGTGGGCATGGGGGTACCTATGCAGGGTGCACGCCGACGGCCAATGTGGGCAAATGGGTATTTTCTGGGAGAGTGTTGAAGTCCTGGGCCTAGCATGATGATTCAGTGGCTAAATCCTTGCCCCGTTTCCCATACAGCTCCCTGCTTGTGGCCTGGCAAAGCAGTAGGGGACAGCCCAAAGCCTTGGGACCCTGCACCCATGTGGGACACCGGAAGAGGCTCCGGGCTCTTGACTTCAGATCAGTTTAGCCCCGGCCATTGCGGCCACTTAGGGAGTGAGCCAGCAGACGGAAAATCTTTCTCTCTGTCTCTACTTCTTTCTGTACATTTGCCTTTCCAAATAAAATAAATAAACCTTCGATTTTCCTTGAGGACTTCTTACTAAAGACTGTGAAGGTAGCTGAGAGAGAGGAGAGAGAAGGAATGTGGTAGTTGGAGCTGCTTAGGTAGGTGCCAGAGGTTGGCTGCCGGCTGGTGTAGGGGAGCCAGCAACCTTTGGTAACAGCGGGTTTCTGGGCCTCCAGAGAACCCCCTTACAACTGTGTGAACAGACAATCTGTTCTCTTCAACTCCAGTTACAACAGAAATGAGTTCCAGGAGTGGGGAGAGTGTGCAGGGCAGCCCTGTGTAGAACACCTGGGGCTCCCTGAGGTGTCCAAGGAGGCGGCAGCCAGTGTGGCCCTCCGGTCCCAGGACTGAGAGACCAGAAGCAGCTCAGCTGGACACTCGCCATCCCACCTCCAGACAAAGCCGCCGCTCAGAGAAGCACCCAAAGACCTTCCAGCGGAGGCTGGTGGCCAGGCAAGCGCTGCGTCACTGCTGAAGGGTGCATCCCCCGCTCCAAGCGAGAGGAGCCCAACTGCCCCAGACAGGCAGCTGTACCAAGTCTCCCCCCAAGGGGCAAGGAGCGAGATGGAGATTCCCATGGATGACGTTGGGGAAACCCAGAAGCAGGTCTTCCCACAGTCTCGGGGAGCGCTGGGGATCCTACAGGCCTCTGGATCCCTCCTCCCCCGGAGGGATGTCACGCCCCAGGTGTGTCATCCCCAGCAGTGGCCATGGGAGGGACCATCAGCCGTCCAGCAGGTAGGGATGACCCGGCTGAATGTTCACAGTGCCAGAGGTGGGCAGGTGTGGCCTATGAGGGTGGTCGGGCCCAGATATTGGCCCAGGGCATGACAGTGGTTCCACTGAGGATCCCTGATAGAAACTCTGCCTGGTCCACTGGAACCCTCTCCTGGGGCTTGGGTGGGGCTCAGGTGGGGCTCAGGTGAGGCCATCCCTCCCACTGCCTGTTGATCCTAATGACAGTGACCAGCCGGTAAGTCATGTCCCAGGGTTTCCCAGAAGTCTCATTATGCACACACGCTAGACCAAGCTCCTTCTTCAATGCTGTGGAAGCGGGTCCCAGGACTGGTGTCTGGGGGCCACCACCACACCTTGCCCGCAGTCCATATGGACACCAGTTAAAGTCCCAGCTGTTCCACTTCCGACTCAGCCCTCTGCCACTCATGTGAGCCACCCGGGCAGAGTTCCTGGCTCCAGGCTTCTGCCTGGCCCAACTTCGACCATTGCCGTCTTTCTTGCTCTGTAACTTTGCCTTTTTTTTTAAGATTTGTTTTATTTTTATTGCAAAGTCAGATATACAGAGAGGAAGAGAGACAGAGAGGAAGTTCTTCAGTCCGATGGTTCACTCCCCAAGTGAGCACAACACCCGGTGCTGCGCCGATCCAAAGCCAGGAGCCAGGAGCTCTTCCGGGTTTCACACACAGGTGCAGGGTCCCAAGGCTTTGGACCATCCTTGACTGCTTTCCCAGGCCGCAGGCAGGGAGCTGAATGGGAAGTGGGGCCACTGGGATTAGAACCGGTGCTCATATGGGATTCTGGAGCGTTCAAGATGAGGACTTTAGCTGGGCCACCACACTGGCCCACGCTCTGCCTTTTTAATAAGTAACTATGTTTTCAGAGTGATTCTTGGGGCCAGTTCCATGGCACAGTAGGTTAGCATCTTACTATAGCACCAGCATCTCATATGGGTGCTGGTTCGAGTCCCAGGTGCCCCACTTCTAATCCAGTCCCCTGCTTATGGTCTGGGAAAGCAGTGGAGGATGGCTCAGGTCCTTGGGCTGCTGCACCCATGTGGGAGACCTGGGTGGCACTCCTGGCTCCTGGCTTCAGCCTATCCCACCCTGCTCTTTGCAGCCATTTGGGGAGTGAACCAGCAGATGGAAGAGGTTGCTGTCTGTCCCCCGTAACTGCCTCTCAACTAGACAACAAATAAATCTTTCAAAGAAAAAAGGAAGAGACGAGAAGAGAGAGGGAAACATGGACTGGAGGAAAGGACAGAGTGAGAGATACAGGGAGAACTAGCAAGACGAGGGGCAGCGAAAGCAGGAGAGGAGACAGTGTGAGGAGAAGGGCGAGGCTGGGAATCTGTGCCCAGCGGCCCTATGTTCCGTGAGACCCTGGGCCTGAGTCTTCCCGTCTCTGAGCTCCAGGTCCCCTGCCCACCCTGCCTGGGAGGCAGAGGTGACGGCCACACCACCCCCAGCGCCTGCCGGGTGCCAATTACTGCATGGGTTTTGATATCCATTTTGTAGCACCAAGTGGTAGGAGCCTGGGAGCGACCATGGTGAGTGGGAGGAGCCAGGGCGTGGTGCTTGGGAGACCCATCTGGTTCCCCTGCCTCCTGTTCCCACAGCAGTGGCCAGCATGGTTGGTGGGGGGGGAGGGCGCTAGGAGAGGGCAGCCGGGGGTCCCTCCGACGTCAGCGTGCCATTATAGGTGCAGGAGGAAGCCAGCTGTGAAATGGGGAGAAGCTCCTTTGTCACCTGGGGCACCTGCAGGGAATTCTCACCTCTCGCTATCCTCCCCTCCCTGTGGTCCCAACTTCCTTCTCTTCCCTGGCCTCCAGGCTTCCCCCACCACACACACACACACACACACACACACACACACACACACAGAGCCAGTCCTGCCCCTCCCCAGCTCCCAACCCCTTCAGGTCTGGCACTGCGCACCTTCCTCTGTCACAGGCTCAGCCCTGGCCCGCCAGGTGCCTGGACAAATTCTAACAATTATCAGGACCCTCGAGCAAAGCAGGGAGGAAGGGCTGGGGCAGGGTCCTGCAGAGGTCCGCTGGTCTGGGGGTGGGGCTGAGTGGGTGAGTCCTGGCTGCCGGGAGGGGGTGTCCACCCCTCAGACCCTCCCCAACCTCAGTGCCTTTCGTGGGTGCTTTAGGGTGACGGGAGGGACCCCATTACCACCGGCTCTCACCTGACTGTGGTCGCGGGAACCAGGGACTCTGAGGGCTCACTGCTCCCACCCTGTCATCTCTTCACCCAGGACTGAAGAACCTGCTGGAACCCTCTGGCAGCTGTGGCTGCAAAACCCCGCCCAGGATGTCCCTAGTTTCGCAGGCAGAGGACAGGTGAGCCCGGTTGCTCCTCCCCCTGCCCCCACCCCCGTGCCATCCAGGATGCGGGCCAGGAAGGTGGCCCAGAGGGGCAGAGTCCAGCAGGGCCAGGTTCTTCCTGCTCCTGCCTGCCCCCCCCCCCCCCCCCCCGCAGAATCCCCCAGGGAAGCATCTGTGCCAAATCCTCATTCCTTCTGGTCAGGGGTGTGGGGTGACACTCTAGGTAGCCCTGTTGTACAGAGGGGAACTCCAAGCACAGAGAGGTGGGGAACTGGCCCAAGGCCACACAGCTGTAGAGGGTTTGAGCCAGGCAGGCTGGGTCCTGCCAGACACCAGACAGATGACAATTCTTCTCTGTTTACCTGATTTCAAGAAATACTCTCGGGAAGTGCAGGCTTGGCATGCACCTGCAGTACCACGGACTGCCAGTGTCAGGGGCAAGGGCTGGGGCTGGCAGTGTCCGAGTCCCTCTGAGGGTCAGCTGGAAGATCTTTCTGTCTCTTATTCTTTCCATAAATCTGATCAGCCTTTCCAGTTAAAAACAAATATAAAAAAGAAATAAAAGGGAAATAAGAATATGTGTGCCCAGGCTGTGTGTGTGGCTCCCAGCCCCTGACGCACGGGGCAGGTGTGGGGAGGGTGGGTCCCCAGTTCTAGGTCAGGACAAGACCCACCTGGTGGGGCGCCAGGTTACCCAGCAGGCATCTCTGTGGATGGAGCCAGAACATGCTGGGGCAACAGGCTCCAGGAAGCAAAGGACACCAGGAAAGAGGGACTGGGACCTGTGGGCAGAAGTACAGGAGGTCCCCCGTAGGTAGCAGTGCCGCGGGGACTTCCTGGAAGAGGTGGGATCTGGGCTCAGGCTTACAGGGTCCAACCCCAACCAGGGAAGCTTCAGTCCCGGGTTGTGTCCTCTGCCCAGCTCAGCACCCATTACCCAACCCTCTCTCTTGGGCATGGACTTCCCGGCACAGGTCTCCGGGAACCCAGGTGCCACCCACTTCCTGTATGGAATAGCTCCAGCATGAGGACACTCCTTAGCCATGAATGTGTGATTTGGAGGAACTAAGTATCTGCATGAATTTAGGAGCGAGGTCCTATCCGGGCCAGACCAAGTAGTCAAGGTCAGAGTATAACTTCCCAAGCCACCAGAAACCCCAGCGCTCCGGCTCTTTCTCCAGGACACAGCTGAGTATTGTGCCACACCAGGAAGAAGAGAACTAGAATGAAAACCACAACACCTGTGTGACAGCAGCATACCAGGGCGGGACCCCTGTTGGGTTTTCTTTTTCTGTTTTTTAAGATTGACGTATTACTGGCGCTGTGGCACGTTGAACCTCTGCTTGGGTGCTGGTGGAGTTCTGGCTGATTTCCCATCCAGCTGCCTGCTAAGGCATCTGGGAAAGTAGGTGAGGATGGTCAGACTGCTTGGGCCCCTGCACCCATGTGGGAGACCCAGAAGTCCCTGGCACCTGGCCAGCAATGTGACCCAGTGGATGGAAGATCTGTCTCTCGGTGTAACTCTGACTTTGTGGGTTTTTTTAAAGGTTTATTTATTTTATTACAAAGTCAGATATACAGAGAGGAGGAGAGACAGACAGGAAGATCTTCTGTCTGATGATTCACTCCCCAAGTAACCACAATGGCCGGTGCTGCACTGATCCGAAGCCGGGAACCAGGAACCTCCTCCGGGTCTCCCACATGGGTGCAGGGTCCCAAAGCATTGGGCCGTCCTCGACTGCTTTCCCAGGCCACAAGCAGGTAGCTGGATGGGAAGTGGAGCTGCCGGGATTAGAACCGGCGCCCATATGGGATCAAGGTGAGGACTTTAGCTGCTAAGCCACGCCGCTGGGGCCCGTAACTCTGACTTTGAAATACATAACCCAAAATCTTTTTTTAAAATGAAGGAAGCGGGCTTGGCGGCGTGGCCTAGTGGCTAAGGTCCTCGCCTTGATCCCATATGGCGGCTGGTTCTAATCCCGGCAGCTCCACTTCCTCTCTATCTCTCCTCCTCTCAGTATATCTGAGTTTGTAATGAAAATAAAATAAATCTTTAAAAAAAAAAAATGAAGGAAGCAAGCCAAGACACTGCCCCCTCATTTCCTGACTGGCCTCTCCCTGTCCTGACACCCTCGTCCTTTGCTCCTCACTGCCCCGTCTCTGCCATCTGCCTTGACCTCTTGACCTTTCTCATAGAGCATGGTCCTGTGGTGGGGCACCCTTTAAGGCTCCAAGAGGCGTGATCGCTCGGCTGGAATCACCCGATTAAGGAGCGTGGGAGCCTGAGCCAGACAGCTACATCCAGGGTGTGGGCCCAGGGTCACTGCATGAGGCACAGGCCGTGAAAAGGAAAGCTGATTCCCCTGGCCCTGGGGAAAGCGTCCTGCAAATGACCAAGCTCATTTACTGCAGGAACTTGTTTGACTGACCCGGGCTCCCCTCCTCACCCTCCTCCACTGCCCCACCCCTCGCCACCCCTGCTCCTCTCCACAAGGGGTTTGGGGAGCAGGGAGCCATCCACTTCCGGCTGGGGATGACACCCCCCATTGCAGTGGTTCTGCTTAGGTGCAGACCCCAGCTGGCAAGGCTGAGTCTCTTTCCTCCGGAGGGACGAGCCCGCAGGCCATAATGGGCGGGCAGAGCAGGTGGGGACGGTCAGCCCTGGGCCGCACCTGGGTGACACTGGCAGCTGTCCAGGGCCAGTGGGGCTCACACCCTGCTTGAGTCAGCCCCTGCCTTTTCCTCCCCTCCACTGACTCCCTGCTTTTCTGGTTCACACTCCCACTCTCCCACCCCCACCACGGCCAAGGTCAGCAGGGGAAACTTTGGTGTCCAGGTTGCCCATGGAACCATGCAGGGTGACTCCTGTCAGGGCTGGGGGCCAGGGTCTCTGTCGCAGGGAACTCAACCCAGCTGCGGTCCAGCCAGCCTGCCTTTGTTGCATCCAACCCGAGCTTTTCCCCCAGGAACTGCAGCCCAGACAACTTTGCAAAGCAGCAAACTTTTTTTTTATTATTTTTTTAAAGATTTATTTTTATTACAAAGTCAGATATACAGAGAGAGGAGGAGAGACAGAGAGGAAGATCTTCCGTCCAATGATTCACTCCCCAAGTAACTGCAACGGGCCGATGCGCGCCGATCTGAAGCCAGGAACCAGGAACCTCTTCCGGGTCTCCCACATGGGTGCAGGGTCCCAAAGCTTTGGGCCGTCCTCGACTGCTTTCCCAGACCACAAGCAGGGAGCTGGATGGAAAGTGGAGCTGCCAGGATTAGAACCGGCACCCATATGGGATCCCGGGGCGTTCAAGGTGAGGACTTTAGCAGCTAGGCCATGCCGCCAGGCCCCAGCAGCAAACTTTATTGAGGAGGCGGGTGAACCAAGTGCCTGGGGTCAGCTCTCCTCTTCAGAGAGTGACACTGAGAGTTAGATGGGTTTTAATAGAAAGAGTGAGTTGTACAGCCATGGGAACCAGGTGAGTTGGGCAGCCGCAGGAGGCTGCCCTGGGGACAATGGGTGGGCTATAGCAACCGCAGGAGGCTGCCATGGGGACAGTAAGTGATGAAGTCATACAGTATTGATTCTTGGAACGGAGGGTTGCTAGCAGGGTGTGTTAGCCTAGTGATGTAGCCCAAAAAGCAGGAAATTGTCAAAGACATTTTGTACAGAAGCATAAAAAGCAGATTAGCAAACTTATACAGGCCTGAACCGAAGTGACTCCATTTTGTGAATGAATTTCACGACTTCTCGACCCCTCTGCTATTGGGCAGGGAGGCGTCATCCCCCAGGGCAGAGGGAGAGCCAGCCAGCCTCTGCTTGGGGAGTGACAAAGAGGAAAGAACCCAGGAAATGTTTGCTGAGTGCAATTTATTGCTGGGGTATTTTATCAAATATTTTATCAGCACACAAGTTGCTGAGTGCCACGTGGGCCATGCCTCTCACACACACCTGTTCCCTTCCCAGCACCAGCCCTGCTCTCGTGGCCTCCCTGGGAGGTACCAACACCCAGCTCCCTCACCACAGCAGCTTCCAGCTCCGCCTGGGTTAGAACCATCACATCGCTGCTTTCTTTCTTTCTTTTTAAAAAAATTAATTTATTTTTTTAAAAGATTTATTTTATTTTTATTACAAAGTCAGATATACGAGAGGAAGAGAGACAGACAGAAGATCTTCCGTCCGATGGTTCACTCCCCAAGTGACCGCAATGGCCGGTGCTGCACCGATCCAAAGCCAGGAGCCAGGAACTTCTTCCAGGTCTCTCACACGGGTGCAGAGTCCCAAGGCTTTGGGCCGTCCTCGACTGCTTTCCCAGGCCACAAGCAGGGAGCTGGATGGGAAGTGGAGCTGCCAGGATTAGAACTGGCGCCCAAATGGGATCCCGGGGCGTTCAAGGTGACGACTTTAGCCGCTAGGCCACTGTGCCGGGCCCTAAAGATTTATTTTATTTTTATTGGAAAGGCAGATGTACAGAGAGAAGAGACAAAGATCTTCTGTCCACTGATTTACTCCCCAAGTGACCACAATGGCCCAGAGCTGCATGGATCTGAAGCCAGGAGCTAGGAGCCTCTTCCAAGTCTCCCACATGGATGCAGGGTCCCAAGGCTTTGAACTGTCCTCTACTGCTTTCCCAGGCCACAAGCAGGGAGCTGGATGGGAAGCAGGGCTCCTGGGATTAGAACCAATGCTCATACAGGATCCTGGCACGCACAAGGCCAGGATTTTAACCACTAGGCTACTGCACTGGGCCCACTTCGCTGGCTTCTTATCCTGGAAGCCCCAAGTCCTCATCCCATGACACTGGCGGGTGGTGGCTCAGTGTGGGCACTGGAGGCCAACATGGGGCCTGCTGCGGGCACAACAGTGGTGCTAGCAGGGGTCAGTGTGTCCCTCCCCCATCCTGGGCGCCCTGCTGGTCAGAGGCTCGGGCTGCTCTCTGGGATCCACAGATGTGGTAGAAATGGAGTCGGGGGGGGCATGCTGGGGAACTCTGGCCGCCACGGCAGGAGGACACGGCCATGGCCAGAGAACAGGGACACTGGCATCACTGGAAATCCCACTCAACCCAGCTGATCCCAGATCCGGGACCCACAGAGATGGTAAGAGGAAAACGTTTTCTTATTTTGAGCAACTGAGTTCTAGGGTGATGCGCTGTATGGCAACAGCCAGCCAGGGGGCCCCACTGCGCTCCCAGAGCCCCTCTCTGTTGCCCACAGCTCCCACTCCACCCTCGGCTGATTCCGGTGAAGATTCCGGAAGCTCTGCGAAGCCCTGGAGAGCTCAGGGGAGACACAACAGGAAGAAACATCCCCTGGGAGGAAGCCCAGAAACAGGGGCTCCAGACCAGGAGAGGCTTGGAGAAGGAGGACACATGACCAAAGGACATGTGCATTTTTTTTAAAGATTTATTTATTTTTTATTGGAAAGGCAGATATACAGAGAGGAAGAACTTCTGTCTGCTGATTCACTCCCCAAGTGGCTTTAACGGCCAGAGCTGCACTGAATTGAAGCCAAGAGCCTGGAGCCTCTTCCAGGTCTCCCACACGGGTGCAGGGTCCCAAGGCTTTGGGCTATCCTCAACTGCCTTCCCAGGATACATGCAGGGAGCTGGATGGGAAGTGGAGCTACTGGCATAAGAATTGATCTCATATGGGATCCCGGCGTGTGCAAGGCTGAGCCTAAAAGGTTGCTTCCTTAAGATTTACTGAATTAAGGCAGAAGGGGCCAGCACCATGGCACAGGAGGCAAAGCTTCCACCTGCAGTGCCAGCGTGGCACCCCACCGCCTCACACAACACAGGTTATGAGGCACAGCTGTGAATGCACTTGTCACAATTGTCCCTGAAGTCACTTCTGGCTTGCAATTATTTTCAGGCAGCAAACTAAGGCACAGAGAGGCTAGACCACTTGTCCAAGATCGTTCAGCTACAAGGTTCAGGCCGGGTAGGTGAGCCTGGCTCTCCATGCAGACTGGGTGAGGTGGACAGGATTTCACAGAGGCCTAGAGGCCGCTCTGCCAGGCCGGCCCGAGGTGTGCATTGATCCCCACCCACTCCGGTAGGAAGGCCGCCTCTGGCTTGAAGATCAGGTGGAAGGGCGAGTCAGGCAGCGTGTAGTTGGCCAGATAGACCGTGTCCCCACCTGCCAGATAGGCAGCCCAGATCCCGAAGGTGCCAATGGTCATGACCGTGTGGTTGCATTGCGTGAGCAGCGCAAAGTCCTTGGTTGGCGAACCCTCGACGCCGTCCCCAGCAAACACCACGTCCCCGCGGGAGGTGTCGATGTTCTCCCGGCACCAGGCCATGCCATTGCTGGTGACCACGAAGATGGCATCGGGGTAGCGTGCCCGGAACCAGCCCAGCGCCTGCTCCAGGTATGCGCGGTCGGCCACCACGCCCCGCCACACCTGCGGCATGACGCGCACATAGTCCCCGCGGCGCACGTGCACACCCACGAAGGTGCCGGGCCGGCTCCCCTGCCGCCGCAGCCCCCGCAGGAAGGCCTGGGCCTCCTCGCGCACGTGGTCGTGCAGCGTGAACTCCTGCAGGATCTCGTGGCGCAAGTGGTGGTAGAAGGTCCAGGAGCAGGGGTAGCCAGTGAGGCGCACATAGGGCCCCGGGATGTGGCGGTAGCGCTCCTCCATCCAATCGTTGAGGTGGTAGTTCCGCCAGGGCACGCGGCTGGCCGTGCTGCGGTGCAGGACCGGGAGGCTGATGCGGAAGATGGGGGCCAGCGTGTTGTGCATGTGTGCGGGGATGTAGGCGGGCCTCCCGTTCATCTTGGCCAGGGCGTAGAGCGTGGCGTATTCGCCCATCTGGTTCCCCAGACGGCCGATGGCGTTGATGGTCCACATGCCCTCCCTGGGAAGGTGTCTGGGGACCACGACAACCGGGGCGGAGTGGGCCCAGGGGTCGGGCACCAGAGCCAGGCGCTGGTGGCAGTGAAAGACAGTGGACACCACGAAGATGGCGAACAGGAAGTAGATGGTGGAGACGGAGGGGCAGGTGGCTGGCAGGAGGAGAAGGAGAGAGACAGGAGTGAGCCTTGCTGTGCCCCACTAGCTCTGTCACGCACTCCACCCGCCACCTAGAAAGTGCCGGGGAGGCTGTGGTCTCCCTTCCCCGGGCGCATGGGTCCTGACCCTACCCCTGTGCGCGATGTCTGTGTAGACGGAATTTGCAGTTCCTTTGAGTGTTGCCAGGTGCAGAGCTGCTGGCCCGGCTGGCTCTATGAGAACAGGGTCAGGTGCCCTCCACGGCCTCGGAGGTCTAGGGCCCCTTGTCCCCATGACGACAATGGCCTTGCGGTTCACCTGACTCGTGCCTGACGCAGACGGGCTCCAGCCGGTTCTCGGCAGGAAGGAGACCCTCCTTCAGGGGGTGCCGGCCACCCAGACGCCAGGGCTGTCTCTGCTCTGGGTCTCCTGTCCTTTTCGTCAACCTTGTCGAATCATCTTTCCCCCTGGCTCTTTTGGGATCTGCCGCCCCCCTGACCACTCCCCATCCCTCCCTCCCATGACCCCTCAACCAGCTCTGCTCCTTCCACATTGCAGGGTTTGGCACTTTTAGGACCTTCTTGAACACCTTGCGCTCACCTGGTCCCCGTCCAAGGACAGCAGGACAGCCAGGGACACAGCACCCCTCTGCCATCTTTTTTTTTTTTTTTTAAGATGTATTTTTTTTTTTTTTATTGGAAAGGCAGATTTACAGAGAGAAACATCTTCCATCTGCTGTGGATTTAGCATTAGGCTACTGTGCCGGGGCCTCCAGGTTATCTTTGAATTCTGAATGGCAGTCTGCTGTGATGGCTCAACTGGCTAATTCTCCCCTTGCAACTACCAGGACCCAAGATAGGCTGCTCCACTTTCCCTGTGGCCTGAGAAAGCAATAGAGGATGGGCCAAAGCCTTGGGACCCTGCACCCACATGGGAGACTGGAAGAAGGTCCTGGCTCCTGGCTTCAGATCAGCTCAGCTTCAGCCATTGCACCCACTTGGGGAGTGACCCAGTGGTTGGAAGATCTTTCTCTCTGTCTCTCCTCTTTATATATCTGCCTTTCCAATAAAAATGAAATAAATCTTTAAAAAAAACAAACCACCTTGAATGCCAACCTCTCCTCCGCCCACAGCATTGACCTTGGGCCTTGTCTCCTGCTCCACAAATTCCTTATTAACTGCTTCCCAGCAGAAGGTGGTGACAAACTCCAACCTGTGAGTCACGCAGAGAGACTGGCCAGACTCCAACTCCACACACCACCTTCCCCCAGGAAGGCCCCGTTAACAGACGAGGTTCAAGCCACCTGCTAGGAGAGAGAGGGGGAGATGGTGTGGGGTAGGAGCCAGCCGTGGCCCTGGGTGTCTCAGGCAGGTCGTGGACAGCACATGCACCGGCCCTGGTTCACGAGGCCTGTGTCTGCATGGCAGCCCACAGCCAAGGCCTCAGCCAGCTCCCTGGCTGGCCTGGCCTCCCCTGGGCACAGTGGGAGCCAAGATCCCCTGCTCCGACGTGGCAACCATTTCCACCCTCACAATCCCCGCCCCAGCACAGGAGCCCAGAGTGGAGAGCGGGCAGTAAACCCACAGCTTTGCCAACCTTCAGCAGCCCAGACATTCTGCCCCTTTGCTACTTAAATCAACCATTCTCCAACTTCCTGTAGGGGATACTCGCTAAGGGTAGGGATCCCCACATACCCCATGTCTCCTCCATCCCTTTCTCTCACAATTTTTAGAATCGTGTCTTCCAAACCTGACCTCCTCACCCCTGATCCTGCTGGATTTTGGCTCCCTGGGACACTGGGCCCCCTAGATCTAAGCAGAGTCAGTGCTGGGGACTCCGAGGTCAGACCCCAGTAGCCACTAGGCCCCCAGAGGCTTGCTGTCCTCGGCGGAGCACACAGGGAAAGGGGCCCTTTTTCCAGTTAAGCCACCAGGGACTCTGCCAATGAGAGCCGAAGACAGCAAGGTTCCTGGAGGATGTGGCTGCAAAGGAGGCCTGCGCACGGCTCGATTCCTGCCGCGCCTCCTCCGGCCCTCCGGCACCTTTGGGCTTCAGAGGGGTCCCCACTGGTCTGACCCTTCCAAGCCTTGGAAGTTGACCAATCCCAAACCACATGGACAGCAGATGCCAGGGTGGGGGAGGGGAGGATTTGGGTCCAGCAGAGGCCCCCATCCCAGCCATAGGTCAGCACCCTCTTGATCAGCATCTGGGCCAGCATGAGCGGCCAGCCAGCCCCATGCCTGCCCCACTCCCTGTTCTGACCCACCCCTTCTTACCTGCCTGCAGCCTCTTAGGCCACCCTGCTGTTCTCATGTCCCACGGGGTCTCGGGTGGTGTGGTTGGCAGGGGTCCCTGTGGGGAGAGCGAGCGGAAGTGCGGCTGGGGAGGGGTTTGAGGAGGGGGGGCGGTGGTGTTGGATTCTGAGCTCCCGCCCAGATCCCCCACTAGCCTGGGGCCTGAGAGCAGCCACTCCCTCCCGAGAGCCCACCAGAGCTCCTGGGATCCGGCGGCAGGACACGCTTCTCTCCCGGGTACAGGTCTGGTCAACGCTGGGAGAGGGCAGGGGGTGCGGAGGTGGGGAGGCGGGTGCAGGCCAAGGAGGCAGCCCCACCGCCTGGCCAGAGCCCTGGAGGTGAGTCCCCTAGGAGCAGGGCCTTCCCCTCCCAGAGGGGTGGGCCTAGAAAGGGTAGGAGCTCAGGGTCAGGCAGGGCTTATCAGTGGGCAGGAGATGGTGTTTGGGTCCCCCTAGGCCCCGTGGGGCTCACAGCCTAATTCCTCAGGATGCTGAGGGCAGAGTGGCACCCGCCAGCCTTCCTAGCAAGGGGAATGGGGATGTGGTGCCGGGTGGGGAGGGGGCATGGCAACAGGGGTGGGGAGTAGGGAGCCCTTAATGAGGCTGAGGCCTCAGCAAATGCCCGCTGCCTGAGCGCAAAATGGCGCCAGGCTCTGGGGGGAGGCAGAGGGCCTTGCATGCCCCGGCTCCATGTGCCTGGAGACTGCCCGACAGACCCCAAGCTCAGTCTAGGGGGAGATTCTGGGTCAGGGCCTGGGGAGGGGATGGACGAAGGGTTCCCCCTACCCTGGGGTCCCCATCCTCCTGAGTGCCTCACATGGGGCTGCCGGCTGGGAAGAGCACATGGTGGGCCTGCCTCCCCCAAGGCTGTGGCATCTGGCACCCACCCCGGCCCCTGCCTCCCTCACCCCCACCACCCTCCACATCTGTTCTGCCATCTGCTCGGGATCCCAGGTCTGGTGGGAACGTGGGGTCCCTAAGGCCCAGCTTGGGGCAGCAGGTGGGGGCCAAATGATGAGGAAGTCCCAAAAACCTCACCTCAGGGTCCTGACAACCCCACCACACACAGCTCTGCAGAGAACCCCAACATCTGCTGCCGGCCCTGCCATGGACCGCCCCCGCCCCGCGTGGTGTATGTAGGCAGGGGTTCCTGCTGGCTGCTGCTTCACTGCTGGCGGGTGGGGGGACTAGCTTTGCTGTGGCCTTGAATGTGGGTGGGAAAGGGTTAAGGGTGGCAGGCTGGGGGTAGGTGGTAGGGAGGGAAGGGGCAGGGCTGTTGGTGATAATCCCCTTCCGTGCTTGGGGTGTGGAGAACCAGGTTAGGGCCCCACGTGAGAAAGGGCCAGGGCTTCAGCCCCTTGCCTCTGATCCCCCCGCAGCCACCGCCCGCCAGGGACCTGGGACCGCCAGGCCTGCCTCTCCCCTCCGGTGACCTGGAGCCACCTCAGCCCACCTGCCTGCCGTCACTGTCCAAGGCCCGGGCCTCCTCTTCCTGCCTTGGCTGCAGTCCCTGACTCTGGGTCCCACTCATCTCCAACAGGATTGTGTGTCCCTTCCTAGGTCTCCCACCCCACCCTGCGTCCTCTCCCTAGGGCCCCAGCCCCCGACACTGACGGGCATCTCTGGGGTGCTAAGCTGCAGATTAGTTCAGGCGAAATTCTCAATTTTGCTTGCGTTCTTTCCCCTCCGGCTTATGTAAACAGTAATTCTCCCCAGATGGAACTATTTTCCTCGCTTTGGAGCCCGCGGTGGTGAGGGGGGCTTGGGGCGGGACTGCTCCCAGGACTGGCAAGTGAGGGCTCCTCCCCAGAGCTCTGCAGCACGGCCACCTCTTCTCTACAGGTGCGGGCACTGCTGTGGCCATGGCTGTGGTCTTGGTCCTCTGGCTCCTCCTGGGCCAGGCCACGGGGGACCCATGCTACGACCCAGGGGGCCACCCACGCTTCTGCCTCCCACCGGTGACCCAGCTGGCCAGGGGTCCGGTGGCCTCCTGCCCCCAGGCCTGTGTGCTCTCGCAAGGGACCAACCCCAGGGCCCTCTGCAATGACAGCCTGATCCTGGCGCTTGGTGGGACCTTCCTTTTGACGTCCGTCAGCCTGCGTTTCTGCACCCCAGGGCCCCCGGCTCTGGTCTTGTCCAGCGCCTGGGCTGCCGGGGGTCCCTGGAAACTGCTGTGGCGCAGTCCTGCCTGGTCTGGGGCCTTAGGAGGCCCAGAGAGAGTGACCTTCCGCTCCCAACAGGGCCCTAAGGCCAGGGTGGTGGCCAGTCACCTCCGCGTGGAGGTCGGAGGCTGGGCAGGTCTGGCCGCAGCCGGGGTGAGAGGCCGCTGCCAGTGTCATGGTCACGCTGCGCACTGCGCCACCAGGGCTCAGCCCCCACGCTGCCGCTGTCGCCACCACACCACCGGCCCTGGCTGTGAGAGCTGCCGCCCGTCCCACCGCGACTGGCCCTGGCGACCTGCCACGCCCCGACACCCGCACCCCTGCCTGCGTGAGTCCTGGGCCTGGGCCCATCCCGCTCCTCAGCACCCTGGGCACCAGGTCCCCATGATGGGGGGCGGGAGCTCAAGGGGGTCTCTTCCCTCCCCCTAACTGCTCCTCTGCTTGCTAAGCTCTGTGGCCCCTGCAAAGGCTGACCGCAGCGCCTCCTTTAGCCATTAGCAGCTGCAGTGCAAACTCAGCAAGCTAACAAAAGCAGAGACCTCAGACTATAGTCCAGCCCAGGGTCTGGCAGAAAGGAGAGGGTTCCCACATCGTCACTATTCCCAGGTGAGGAAGAGGAGGCTCGGGGCACATGTTTAATGTCCACAGGCTCAAGGCGGCTCCTCAGACACAGGCCCTCGGAGTCCTCGCCTGGCTGCGGCCCTCCCAAAAGGCTGGGAGTGTGTTCTCAGACTGCAGGTGGCCACTCTGTTGTGTGTGCATGCGTGCACACATGCACAGATAAGGTGTGATGATATGCAAGCACACACACGTATGTACACAATGACACACAAGCACATGCCCAAGTAAGGCGTGTACACACTCTGACACACAAACACGGCGGCACTGGTTCTCCTGCCCCCTCTACTCCTACGTGAAGTACACCAGCAGAATTAACTCTAGTGCCCCCCACCAGTGTCCTCCACGCCCCACCCTGCTCTCACCCCCACCAGGATGTCCCTGGAGGCACCACTCTCCCGGCCCTCTGCCCTTCCTCACTCACACAGGGCCTCCACTGAGCCAGCTGGTGGGCACCCGCTGCCTCCTCCAGGGCAGTGACAGAGACTCATGTGGCCCAAGGGGCTGGGGGCTTTTATGGCTGACCTGCACAGGCTTGGGAGCTGGGGAGCCCACCCCTCTTGGGGGGGCATCAGGTGCTGCCGGGCTGGGGCTGGGCCAGGCTGTGCTGGGCATTGCAGGGCTGTGCTGGCGGCTCTGGGCGGAGCTACGCTGCACGCAGGCACGCTTCACTCTGCTGCGTGCTCAGGGATGGGGAGGGATATAGGCTCACCACCCCTTGGGATGACCTGAGGCACCCCGCCACCTCTGAGGCCTGCAGCAGACAGGCCAAGATAGGAGCCCTTTTTGGGGGGGATTCCAGGGGTTGGCAGTTGGAGGGCTCTCAAGCACCCCTTAACCTGGTCCCTTCAAGCAGCAGCCTCATCAGGATCTCCTCAACATGCTCTAAACACCTAGGCCACAGCATCTAGCAGGTGTAGGCACGCGGTGGCGTGGTGGCCAGCACCTGCTCCTGTACTAGGCAAAGGGTAAAATGTTTTCCAATCTGTCTCATGAGGCAGACATAGAAAAGGAGCTCCAGGGAACAGGAATCTCCCATCCTGGGCACACGTCAGAGGCTGGGGTGGGGGTCTGGCTGGCCCCTCCCCTCTAAGCACCAGGCTCCTAGAGACACTTGGGATGTAAAGCACCGCCCCCCGCAGCCCCAGGCTGACCCAGTTCTGGCCCATTGGCCTGGAAGAGAACCAAGAATGTTCTAGGATAAGGGGCTACCGGGGAGTCTCTGGACCTGGTGTCCTCATTGGCCTCTTCCTCTCCTGAGGACTGGGGAGCAGGGTGGGGAGTGATGAGCGTGGCTTTGATGTCCCCCTCCCACCCCACCCCACCCCCTGGTCCCAGCCTGCTCCTGCAACCTGCACGCCCGGCGCTGCCGGTTCAACTCTGAGCTGTTCAGGCTGTCGGGCGGCCGCAGTGGGGGTGTGTGTGAGCGCTGCCGCCACCACACAGCTGGACGGCACTGCCACTACTGCCAGCCGGGCTTCTGGAGGGACCCCGGCCAGCCCATCACCAGCCGCAACGCTTGCAGGGGTGAGTGTGGCCTGCAGACGGGCTTGGGGGAAAAGGGGCTGGGCTGGACCCTGGGTGTGAGGGAGGAGGGGCTGGGCTGGACCCCTGGGTGAGGGAGCAGGGGCTGGACTCCTGAGTGTGAGGGAGGAGGGGCTGGCCCCCTGGGTGTGAGGGAGGAGGGTCTGGGCTGGCCCCCTGGGTGTGAGGGAGGAGGGTCTGGGCTGGACCCCTGAGTGTGAGGGAGGAGGGGCTGGGCTGGACCCCTGGGTGTGAGGGAGTAGGGGCTGGGCTGGACCCCTGGGTGTGAGGGAGGAGGGGCTGGACCCCTGGGTGTGAGGGAGGAGGGGCTGGACCCCTGGGTGTGAGGGAGTAGGGGCTGGACCCCTGGGTGTGAGGGAGGGGCTGGGCTGGACCCCTGGGTGTGAGGGAGGAGGGGCTGGCCCCCTGGGTATGAGGGAGGAGGCTGGGCCTGGAGCTCTGGGTCTTGGGGAGGAGAAGGCCATAGAATTAGGAGCGGGCACTTGTGTGGCAGACACTCCACACCATCAGCTCCTCCCCCATGCAGCCTGCCAGTGCCATCCTATTGGTGCCATAGGAGGTACCTGTAACCAGACCAGCGGGCAGTGCTCCTGCAAGTTGGGTGTCACGGGTCCAACATGCAATCGCTGTGGTCCCGGCTACCAGCAAAGCCGCTCCCCCAGAATGCCCTGCCAAAGTGAGTCCCCAGGGACAGGGCCACAAGCCCTGAATTGAGGTGGGTGGGGAGTACAGGTTTCCCAGAGGCAGGGCTGGGGTTCTGTGAGGACACAGGGACCGAAATTCCTGCTTCTCTCAGTCTCCAGGAGCAGGAGCCGAGGGCCTGAGCTATGGGCTCTGCAAGAGAAGGGTATGGGGTCCACAGCTCTGGGTTGAAGGGGAGGAGGGTCACGGGGCCCAGCTTGGATGAAGCATCTGCTTTGCTCTCCCAGGAGTCCCTGAGGCAACGACGCCCCTGGTCCCCACGCCCCGTGCCCACAGCTCTGGTAAGAGAACTGGCCTGGGACCCGCCTGAGAGGTGGGGATGGATTGCCTGGGCCCCAGCTGCCCATCCAGCTGCAGCTGCGCGTGGGCATGGGCAGGCGCGGAAGCCCATTCCAGGCATGACCCACCACAGACCCTCAGTGTCAGAACTACTGCCACCTGCCAGACACGAGCGTCCACATGAGCCTCAGCAGGTTCTGCCAGCAGGACTACGGTGAGTGTGGACAGCCCGGGTCCCCGTGCCTCCCTGCTCCCGGGGTCCCCAAGCAGCTGAGCACGTGGCCTACTCCCCACCAAGGCCTCCCCCCCTCATCTGGCAGCGTCCACCAACCCCGCAGACCTGCCCATGCCACCTTCCCTAGTGGACCACGGGCCGCCCCGGCCTCACGCGGGCCCTTCTCCGCAGTCCTCCGCGCGCAGGTGCTGGCGGCCGAGGCGGCGGGCCCGGCGTGGCGGCGGCTGGCGGTGCGCGTGCTGGCCGTGTACAAGCAGCGGCCATTGCAGCCCGTGCGTCCCGGCGGCCAGGACGCCTGGGTGCCCGAGGCCGACCTGGCCTGCGGCTGCCTGCGCCTGCGCCCCGGCGCCGACTACCTGCTGCTGGGCAGTGCGGCCCACGGCCCGGCCCCCGCGCGCCTCGTGCTGGACCGCCACGGCCTCGCGCTGCCCTGGAGGCCGCGCTGGGCCCGGCCGCTGCGGCGGCTGCAGCAGGAGGAGCGCGCCGGGGGCTGCCGCAGCCTGCAGCCCCGCAGCCTGCAGCCCCGCACCCCGAGCCCCGGGTCGGCGCCCTAGGACGGACCCCCAGCGCCCACCGAGCAGCGAGGAGGCCAGCGTGGCCCCTGACCTCTGAAGGGCCAAGGGGGCCCAGAGGGCGTTTGGGCCCAGTGCGCCCCCCCTCATTCGACCTGTATTGCAGTTGTTCCCCCAATAAACCTTCAAATTCTGGAGAATTTTGCGTGGAGACCCTTGATCGATGATGGGACGACCCCCACTCCCCCCACCCTCCCAGGGACACTTGGAGGCCTTCAGTGAATCTGAGGAGCTTCAAGTTAGGAATGCAGCGCCCTGATGGAGTTAGCCAATCCGCTGACAGAGCTCCTGTGACGTCACCGGGCGCTGGGCAGATTGTTGCTGCCTGCTGATAGGCCGAAAGGCTGGGGAGGGGCGTGGCTGGAAAAGGCGGGAAATTCGAGGGAGGAAGCCTTCCCAGGTTTCCAGAGAATTCTACCGTTTAGGAACTTGGGGTTCCTAATGGGTTTTCAGGATGACCTCTGAGAAAGAGGTGAAGGGGTTTTGAGGGACTATCACGCGGATTCTGAGGGATTCTCCTAGTCACGCCCTTCTTTCCCCATCACCCCATGTGGCATCGCATGGTGTTCAAGCGGAATTCCAGAACCAGCATAGGGAAGTGCATCCCGGCCACGGCGGTGGGAAAAGAGGCAGGAAGCAGCGAGCTCTAGGGGGCAGAAAGATGACGTGTGGTCTCGAACCTTCCTTGCCATGCTGACCATTGTCCAACAATCAACAATGGTTTCAAAACTGAGTGACCAACCCCGGGAGTCCCTGTGAGGGACATGAGCTGAGGTCCATTGGTCCTGGAGGAAAGTAGGGCTCTTGGCCAATGAGGAGTCAGGTGGCCATGAGGCCATGGGGTGCCAGGTACAGAAAGGTCCCCTTTGCAAACGTGCTGAATTTTGGATGAGAGGGGCAAGAATCTCGAATCTGGGGCACCAGCTGGGCCCAGGGTGAGGGCATCTCTGAGGCACGAGTCTTTGATCTTGGTTTTTGGAATTAAACTTTATCCCACCACGTCTCTGGCTTTACCCCTTTTCATTCCCAACACCGCAGCCATACCCTCCATCCTATTTTTTTTTTTTTTGACTTTTTAAAAAATGTATTTATTTGAAAGAGTTACAAAGAAGGAGCAACAAAGAAAGCAAGATCTTCCATCAACTGGTTCACTCTCCAAATAGCTGCTGTGTCCAGGGTTTTGCCAAGTTGAAGCCAGGAATCACGTGAGCTTCCTCCAGGTCTCTCACATGGGTACAGGGTCCCAAGGCTTTGGGCCGTCCTCTGCTGCTTTACCAGGCCAGAAACACGGAGGTGGATGGGAAGTGGAGCAGCTGGCCCGCTGTGCCACAACCCTGCCCCTTCCTCTTCCTCGCTCACCTTATGTACCCACCTTCTCATCCAGCAGCAAGCCAGCTGCCCCTGCACCCTGGATGCACCCTCGGTCATGTCTGGCCAATTCTGTTGGCTTTGCTCAGCACAGGAGAATCTTATTTCTTGCTCATGTACCTGTCTCCTTTGAGTCGACAAGAGTGGTTTTCCATGCAGTTCTGCTATCTTATTACAACATCCAGCACCCCTGTCGCGGTGGCACTGGAGGGTCCCACGTGATTGGGCCTGGGGCTGACTCCCTGCCTTTGCCCACACCCCTGTTCCAGCAGGTGCGGGAGGGATGCCCAGCAAGGTGTCCCTTGCCAGTGGCAGCCATCAGAATGACCCTAAACCCAGTGATTGGGACAGCACAAACGATCATCTCTCAGATCCAAACCCCACAATTTCCCCAATCTACCCACCAGGGGCTCCCCTTCCCAGTTTCCAGGCCCCGCCCTCCCCACTCCTGGGCTCACAGCCCCTCCCCCACCTCCAGAGCCAGCCAGGAGGAGTCCCTCCCCCCTTTCCCTGCCCCTCTTCCCTCCCCACGCCTCCTTCTGCTCACTGCTGGGGAGAGTTGCTGCTATCAAGGACTCATGTCTTTGGCGCAGGGGGTGGAGTGTCGGAGGAGCACCGGCTAATCCAGGGTAAGTAAGCTCTCCAGCTCAAGGCCCTTAACCCTAATGACATCAGTAAAGGACCTTTGGCCATGGGAGGCCATGCCTTTTTTAAAAATATTCAGATCACTTTTATTTGAAAGGCATACAGAGCCCTTCCATCTGCTGGTTCACTCCTCAGATGGCCACCATGGTGGAGCTGGACCAGGCTGAAGCCATGAGCCTCTTCTGAGTCACCCACGTCGGGGCAGCAGCCCAAGCACTTGGGCCATTCTCTGCCACTTTCTTCGGTCACAAGCAGGGAGCTGGATGGAAAGTGTAGCAGCTGGGATTTGAACCAGCACCCATATGGGATGCTGGCATCAGAGGCAGAAGCTTAGCCTATACTGCCATGGCGCCAGCCCCTGTTATGATTTTTTTTAGAAAGATGTGTGTTTTTTAAAGTTTTTTTTTTAAGATTTATTTATTTTTTGCAAAGTCAGATATATATAGGGAGGAAGAGAGACAGAGAGGAAGGTCTTCCTTCTGATGATTCACTCCCCATGTGACCGCAACGGCCGGTGCTGAGCCAATTTGAAGCCAGGAGCCAGGAGCTCTTCCAGGTCTCCCATGAGGGTGCAGGATCCCAAGGCTTTGGGCCATCCTTGATTGATTTCCCAGGCCACAGGCAGGGAGCTGGATGGGAAGTGGAACAGCCAGGATTAGAACCGGTGCCCAGATGGGATCCCAGCACGTTCAAGGCGAGGACTTTAGCTGCTAGGCCACTGTACCGGGTCCAAAAAGATTTATTTTTATTGGAAAGTCAGATTTACAAAGAAGAAGAGACAAAGATCTTCCACCTGCTGGTTCACTCTGCAAGTGGCCGCAATGGCCTCAACTGTGCCAATCTGGTGCCAGGACCCTGGTGCCTCCTCTGGGTCTCCTATGTGGGCGCAGGGTCCCAGACGAAGTCTTGAGCCATCCTCAACTGCTCTTCCAGGTGACAAGCAGGGATCTAGAAGGGAAGTGGAGCAACCAGGATACAAACTGGCGCCCATATGGGATTCTGGCGCATAAAAGCAAGGACCCCAGCCACTAGGCTACCATGACAGCCCCAGAAAAGATGTGTTTATTTGGAAGGCAGAGTGATATATACAGAGAGATCTTCCATTCATTAATTCATTTCTCAAATGTCTGTAACAGCTACGGCTGGCCCGGGCTGAGCTCAGGGGCCTGAAATTCTATCCGGGTCGCCCATGCGGGCGGAGGAAGCCATTGTTGGCTACCTGCCACATGCTAGAATAGGAAGCTGAATTGGAAGTGTGGAGTAGCTGGGACTGAAACCAGGCACTTGATGTGTGATGTGGGAGTGCCAAACACCAGCCTGGCCGGTTGCAATACAATACGTGTCCATGTCCATTGCCTTATGCAGGGCAAGAATTCTGTTTTATTCAAAAATGTACTTCAGGGCTGTTGTGGTAGCCTAGCGGCTGATGTCCTCACCTTGCACACGCCAGGATCCCATATGGGCACTAGTTCTAATCCCGGCAGCCCTGCTTTCCATCCAGCTCCCTGCCTGTGGCCTGGGAAAGCAGTCGAGGACGGCCCAAAACCTTGGGACCCTGCACCCTCATGAGAGACCCGGAAGAAGCTCCTGGCTCCTAGCTTTGGATCGGCACAGCTTTGGCCATTGCGGCCATTTGGAGAATGAATCATCAGAAGCAAGATCTTCCTCTCTGTCTCTCCTCTTTGTATATCTGACTTTCCAATAAAAATAAAATCAATCTTTAAAAAAAAAAAAGTACCTCAACCAATCAGAAACCAATGTATGCCAAGACGTCATGGGTTGCTAAGTAGAGCTGCCCCTCAAGCTTGCTTTGCAGAAGGGGGTGCTGTCTGGTCCCAGCCCTCTTTTGCTGTCCTGGCCTGACTTGGGGGTTTCATTTTCTGCTGCAACCTCGGCCCCAGGACGAAACAGGAAATCAATGAATTTGTGCCGCACCATGAGCAGATCTGGCCCTTCCTCTGTTCCATAAATGAGTCCCAGAGGACTCCACCTTGCAGTGGGAGGGTTGGGATTTGGCCTGAATCCTGCGTGGGGCTCAGAGGAGTCAGGAGAGGGAGCAGTCACACCTGATGCTAGTTTGGGCTGAGCTGTCCAGTGAGTGACCGTGAGTCACATGAGGCTCGTTCAGCTCCATCGGGCCAAGGGTGAGGCTCCCAGGACCCGGGACAACCTGGCCACAACACCCGGGCTCCAGGCCCAGTCCGGCCCCCAGTCTCAGCATCCTGGCTTTATGGGCTCCCGGGAAGCAGCTGGGCTGGCCACCCACCTGGGGGACCCAGCTCCTGCCTTCAGCCTGTTTGTGGCTGGTTCCTGGGGAGGAAATCTCTCTCCTCCTTTGAAGTCTCTGCTTTCCAACTAAGACTTTTGAAATTTAAAATTATATGTAAATTAGTTAAAATCAGACCCTGGTGCAATGGCTCAGTGAGTAAATCCTCGCCTTGCATGTGCCAGGATCCCAAATGGGTACTGGTTTGTGTCCTGGCTGCTCCACTTCCCATCCAGCTCCCTGCTGTGGCCTAGGAAAGCAGTCAAGGACAGCCCAAAGCCTTGGGACCCTGCACCCGCGTGGGAGACCAGGAAAAAGCTCCTGGCTCCTGGCTGCAGGTCGGCTTAGCCTTGGCCTTTGAAACCATATGGGGAGTGAACCAGCAGATGGAAGATCTTTCTGTAAATCTGTCTTTCCAAATTAAATACATTAATTAAATAATAAAAATGAAAAATTAATTAAAATTAGTTAGCCATCCAGTTCCTGGGTTGCACCAGCCACATTATCCATGTCTGCTCTTCTGCATGGCATGTGCAACCCAGAAGCTCCTGGCTTCAGACCAGCTCAGCTCCCACAGCCATTTGGGGAGTGAACCAGTGGGCAATCTTTCTCTGTCTCTCCTTCTCTCTGTAAATCTTAATTTCCAATTTAAAAATAAATAAATCTTAACTGTGTCACATAATACAATGTAATTAATGAATAAATTTAAAAATAAATAAAAATAAAAATAAATAAATCTTTTTTAAAAAAATGAAGGAAGTAGGATTAGAGCCAGTGCCCACATGACATGCAGGCTCCACAGGATGGAGGATTCGCCTGTAGCGCCACAGAGTGCTGGTCCCTCCCCTGAAGGTCGTTCTGGCGTTCTCCCACCGCTGGCCCGCTGGCCCGGTGACAGCAGCCCCCGCTGCGCTGGGCATGTTTGAGAGCAGGGAACACGCTTGGGTCGGGGCTGGGGAAGCAGGCGGGCCTTGCTGTCATGGCCACCGCGCCTCCTGCCCTTCCCTCTCCGGGTCTCCACCGTGCGGGGATGTCTTAGCAAGTCTCTCCGGACACATTTCTGTGCCTCTCAAGGAGCATGCTACCGGTCTCAAAGCCTCGTGGGTTCTTCAAGGGCCTGTCTCTCCTGCTCTCCCCGTCTGTGGGTTTACAGGGGACCCCTTCGTTGCAGGGGGTCCGCACGCCGGCAGCCCCTAGCAGGTGTGTTGGTCCCAGCTGCCTGCGGTGGCCAGCCCTGCTCAGGGCCGCCGCGGGCACTCGGGGAGTGAATCAGCAGAAGGGAACTGGGTCTCTCTGTGTCTCTAATGAATAAATCATTAAGAAAATCAAAAGAAGCCTGCGCATTCTTTAATACACCTCCCTGGGGAGGTGTGGAAGTGGACAGGGGAGGAGACGAACTTCCTTTCCCCGGGGCCTGTGGGCTAGCCTGGGTGACTCAGGACTGCAGCCCTGGCCAGCGGCTTAGCCGAGGGCCACACCCGCGGGGTGCAGGGCACTCCCCAGTTCCCTACCCCCACCCAGGAGGCTCGAGGCAACACAGCTGTCCATCCTGGCAGCCTGGTCTCTCTCCCCTCTCGGCTCTGGGTCTCTGAGCGTCCACTTGCAGCTCCAGCCCTCTGTCACCACCCCATCCCCCTCCTTTCAGGCGCGCCCTCCAGCTGGGTCCCTGGGAACCCGCCTCTCTGGCCCGCTCACTCTGCATGAAGGTCCCTATTTATAGCTGGCCTGGTCCCTCTGGGTGCGTCTCTGCCGCCCGGGCTGCAGGAGGGGTCTCTGTCATGTGGTGCCTCTCCCTCTGTCTCCCCCGATTCCCTGCGGCCCCGTGACTTTCTCTCCTTTCCTACCGGCCCCCTCCCAGGGCCGCCCGCCCACTTCGCGCCCGCCTGCGCCACGTCTCCTCCCGCCTCCGTCCTCGCCGCTCCGCGCGCCCGCCTCCCCCTCTCTCCCTCACCAGGTCTCTGCCTCCCTCTCCCGGTCAGCGGCCTTCACCGCACCCCGAGCTCCCAGGAGGATTCCCCGGGCTGCGTTGGGTCCATCTCTGGCGCGCAGGATGGAGCGGGCGGGGGTTGGGTACCGCGGGGGCGGCTCCCTCCTGCGCAGCCGCCCCGGGGGCGCGGAGCGACCCCGGCTCCTCCGTGCGCGCCCCGACTTCCGAAGCCTCTGGCAGCTCCACCTTAAGCGCATCCTCCCCGGTTCTGCGGAGGACGGGAGCGGCCCGCTCCAGGGCCCCAGGTGTCCTGGACCATCCTGCACGACCCCGTCCCCCCAACGACTCTAGAGCCGGCTCCCCCAGCCTGGCCCTGGCGCACCGCGCACCTGCCCGAGGAGTGCTCCTTGCGGCTGTGAGATCAGCAACAACCCCCCTCCGCCCCGACCACAAAAAAAAAAAAAAAAAAAAAAATTAAATAACACCAAGATCCTGGAGAAAAGAGAGGAGGGGAGGAGGAGGCGGGCGGCAGGGCCGAGAGAAGAGAGCGGGCGGGAGTGCCAGGCTGGAGGCCGGCGGAGAGCGGGAGGAGACGAGAGAAGGAGAGCGGGGAGAAAAGGAGGAGGTGAGGGAGGCAGGATGGAGGCATGGAGTTAGGAGGCTCGGGAGAGCCGGACGAAGCGCGAGCCGAGAGGGGACCCCGGGGGCAGGCAGACGGCAGGGAGAGGAGCGGGGAGTCCGCGGGAGCCCGAGGCTGGAGGGCCGGGTGGGCTGGAGAGAGGCAGGTGCACAGGAGGGAGACGGGGGAGCGGCTTTAGGGGGCGGGGTCCCTAGGGGAACTGGGGTGTGGGGAGAACTCCCTGCAGGCAAGAGTGGCAAGCTGTAAGTCCTGGAGGCGCAGGGTCCCAGACAGAGGGGTGGTTAGGAACTGAGGGGGGCGGCAGGGTGCTGGGGAGGGGGTCGCTGTCAGGCCTGCTGGGGATGGGGGCCGCAGCTCGTCTGAGCGCCCCGCGGGCGCTGCTCCTCTGGGCCGCACTGGGGGCAGCAGGTAAGACCTGGGGAGGGGCTTGTGGGGGGCTCTGGAGGATGGGGCACAGGTGCGGGCGCCCAGGAGAGGGCTTCAAGTTGCTCTCTTCCCAGCTCACATCGGACCCGCACCTGACCCCGAGGACTGGTGGAGCTACAAGGAAAATCTCCAGGGAAACTTCGTGCCAGGTGCAGCCCCGGGCGGGGACCCAGGAGTCCGCTCCCCTCCACACACACCCCTGCCAACCCTGGACTCTGGGTCCCCAGCCCCTTCTTCCCTCCTCACCCCCTCCCTCCTCCCCGGGACCTTGAGCCCCAGCCCCCTCCTCCCTCCCTCCCTCCCTCCAGTCCAACCAGCCTCTGGAAACCCAGCCGCTCACCATGGGACATTATATATGTGCATTTCAAGTAGCGAGTGGGAGTGAGTGGAAGGAAAGTGTGGAGGTGGACAGGCTGTGTGCATCCGCGGGGAGAGGCAGCTCCTGGCTCCAGCAGGAAGCCGCAGGCTGCGCGGCACCATGCCCCTCGCCTTTTCCAGCAGTCTGCCCTTATAACTTCTCTCGTTGGTACCTTGATCACCCAGCTGAGGGATGGGAACCAAAGAACTACAACTCCCATGGGGCTCTGAGGAGGCAGCCAGTGAGTGGGTGGGGAGGCTGGCCGTTCTGATGCCTTCTGGGAGTTGTAGTTCCTTCCATGATTATTTAAAATGGATTGGCTCAAAGAGATGGGGGGAGCTCACAGGATTTTACAGGGTCCGAGAGTTTTGAATCCCAGACCCCTCCCACCTCAGGCCCAGGAGCCCAGGGACCAGCTCTTTCTCCCCTGGGACCAGGTGGGAGTGGGGGAGAGAGCAAGCCATCACCTACTTAGCCGATCCCAGCCCTGGGCACCCTTCCTGCTCTGCCCCCAGGACCTCCCTTCTGGGGTCTAGTGAATGCCGCCTGGAGTCTGTGCGCCGTGGGGAAGCGGCAGAGCCCCGTGGATGTGGAGCTGAAGAGGGTCCTTTACGACCCCTTTCTGCCCCCACTCAGGCTCAGCACTGGGGGAGAAAAGGTAAGGGGCCCGAATGGCGCAGCTCCCCAGCCTGGCAGGTGTGGGGAGTCCAGGGGAGCCCTGCCAAGGAGAAGACCAGCCCTGGGGGAGGAGGGGACCCATGGAGTGTGGGGAAGGCTCTGCACTTGGCAGTAGGATGCCTGCAGGGGCGCGCGCGCGCACACACACACACACACACACACGGCTCCCTGGCCTCCCCAGCTCTGCAGGTGCAATGGAAGAGACAATGTTTCCCACACCAGCCTTGCTAAACCCTCACAACTCCTTGGACTAGGTGCTATGTTACCTTTATTTTTACCAGATACAGAGGGGCTGAGATGCAGAACCACACAGTTACAGTACCAGGACTGGGATTCAGACCAGGGAGTGTGGTTCCAGTGTCCATGCTGGGACCTGTCCCGTCACCACCACCGCCACCCTTTGCAGTATCGTGCCTTGTACGCGCCAGCACCTCCCTGGGCTTCCTTTCATCCTCCTCCCTCTTCCAGTGGCAACCCCAGTTTGTTCTAGCTTCAACAAATGTCATTCAAGCCTGTCACTTTGCAGTCACACCACCATTACCAACACCTCTGCTGCCCCTGTCCCCTGCTTGCTGGCCTCCCTGCCTCCACTCTCCTCTCACAGCCAGGGAGAGGCTTGAACACAGCCAGATCTCAGGGTATGCTTAAGCTCAAAATCCTTCTGTCAGGATGAATACTAGGTTTGGGATGTCTCATATTGTTTACTGACATTAAAAATATATATATGCAACCCTCTCCATCCTTGGCCGTAAAACCCTGCACCATCTGGCTGCCCTGGCCACTCTCTCTCCACTGGACTCTGGTCCCTTGGGTCTCTTTGCTGCCCCACCCCAGAGCCACTGCACTGGCCACTCCCTGAGCAACTCCTGGCATCTCCTTTCCCTTGCTCTTTTGCAAGTAACTCCTGCTCCATTTTGGCTCCTAGCATCACCTCTACCAGGCTGGCTCTGCTCTTAGCCTCCATGGTAGCGGCGGCTCAGTGACTTGTCACCACCACCAGTCCTGAGCATCTACCGTGGACCAGCACAGGGGCTCGGTGGGAATGGCCGAACGGCGACAGGGACCAGGGCTTCCCTCTGTGTGTCCCCTGCCTTTCCCACAGCTCCGGGGAACTCTGTACAACACTGGCCGCCATGTCTCCTTCCTGCCTGCACCCCGGCCTGTGGTCAACGTGTCCGGGGGTCCCCTCCTGTACAGCCACCGACTCAGTGAGCTGCGGCTGCTGTTCGGAGCTCGCGACGGGGCTGGTTCCGAACACCAGATCAACCATCAGGGCTTCTCAGCTGAGGTGCTGCCCTGCGCCCACGTCTGTCCACACCCTTCGACACCCCATGCCCCTGCGTGCTCATCCTCACTCTGGTCTGCCCCACCTAAAACACACACATTGTGCCCCCTCCTCCCCAGGTGCAGCTCATTCACTTCAATCAGGAACTTTATGGAAATCTCAGCGCAGCCGCCCGGGGCCCCAATGGGATGGCCATTCTCAGCCTCTTTGTCAACGTGAGAGCCGAGGCCAGGGGTGGGATGGGGGTGCTGGGCTCCTGGAATCCCCGCCTTGAAGGTTGGGTGGGGTGCGGCCTATCCCTTTGGGTTCTGCCTCCCCTGCCACAGGTAGCAGGTAGCTCGAACCCCTTCCTCAGTCGCCTCCTGAACCGCGACACCATCACCCGCATCTCCTACAAAAGTAAGTGTGGGATACTGGGAGAGGGTCTCCCCCCCACACACACACACTCCTGAGGGGGCGGGGTCGCGGGATCCCTCCTGCCCACTGGCCTGCTCTTGGCGCAGACGACGCCTACTTCCTTCAAGACCTGAACCTGGAGCTCCTGTTCCCCGAGTCCTTCGGCTTCATCACCTACCAGGGCTCCCTCAGCACCCCGCCCTGCTCGGAGACCGTCACCTGGATCCTCGTGGACCGGGCGCTCAACATCACCTCGCTGCAGGTGACCCTGCCCCGGGATGGCGCACCCACTTGGCTGGCCTTGGGAGTGTGGAGGTGTGGAGGCTCACACCGCCCTCCTCCCCAGCAGATGCACTCCCTGAGACTGCTGAGCCAGAACCCTCCATCGCAGATCTTCCAGAGCCTCAGCGGGAACGGCCGGCCCCTGCAGCCCCTGGCCCACCGGGCTCTGAGGGGCAACCGGGACCCCCGGCACCCCGAGAGGCGCTGCCGAGGTCCCAACTACCGTTTGCATGGTAGGCTCCGGGTCTCCCCCCCCCCACAACAGGGCGCCTCTGTAGGATACACTCCCACCCCTGGTGCTGCTTCTCCATGTTCCAGCCTGAATGCTCATTCCTCTCCGCCCCCCACCCCGCGTGTCCCTGTGGTCCAGCCCACCACTCATCATTGCAGGGCCCTGGTCTGGCTTGCTTCCCCACAGCTTTATAAGGCTTGCTCTCATTCATGCATCCGGTACCTCTGACTTTTTCCGGCATGGTATGGTCCGGATCCCCTCCTAGTTTCCCCTGTGGCAAAGCACAGAGCACTCCGCTTATGCGCAATCGACATGGTATGATCTTCCCCACCTCACCAATGCTCTGTGTGGTTTGGCCCAGCCTGCTGCCCCCCGCGCGATGGTACATCCCAGACCCCCCCACATGCACGGTGGTACAGCCCAGGCCCCCTTGTGCAGAGTAGTACGGCCCAGCGTCCCCCAAGTGCTTGGTGGTACAGCCCAGCCCCACGCAGAATGGGACAGCCCATCCCCCCACGTGCACGGTGGTACGGCCCATCCCCCCCGCCATGTGCTCGGTGGTTTGGCCCAGGTTGCTGCTGCCCCCCCCCGCACGATGGTATAGCCCAGGCCCCCGTGTGCTCGGTGGTTCGGCCCAGCACCCCCGTGTGCTCGGTGGTTCTGCCCAGGCCGCCAGGTCCCCCCGGGGCCGCAGTTGCCGCCGCGTCCCCCGCGGGCTCCTCTTGGTCCAGCGCGGCTGCCCGATTCAACGCCCGCGTCGTGTCTTCACAGTGGACGGTGTCCCCCACGGCCGCTGAGGACTGCACCTGCGCGCCCGGAGCCTCCTCCCCAAAACAAAGCTATTAAAGAGACACAGCACGTGTGGCGTCTCAGCCGTCTGGTTCTGAGCGCGGCGGGCATTGGCGTGTGCGGGGACGGCCGCCTTCTCCCGGGGACGCCGGCTCCGGGGCTCGGCTGCCATTGCGCCCTCAGCCCTCGCGCGCGGCTCCTTTAAGAGCCCCTCCCTCCACGCCGGCGGCAGCACGTGCGCTGCCACGTGCGGCCCCACCTCCCTCCTCCCCTATTGGCCGGAACTGGGTCACGGTCCCGCCCCCCCGGGCCGCCTCCCATTGGGCAAATGTAGGTCAGCGTCCCGCCCCCCTCGGCGCGCCCTGGCCGCCGCACGCGCCGCGCTCCTCATGCTCCCATTGGTTGCGCGTCCCCGGGGCTCGCGCCGTGATTGGCCCGCGCCGGCGCAGCCCCGCCCCCCGCGGAGGCACATGGCCGGGGAGGGGCGCGCGGTGGCGTCGGTGTTTTGTTATTTTTTTTTTTTTTCCGCGAAAGTTTGCGGTGTCCCCGCCCCGGGGCGGCCGTCGGCCGGGCCTGGGCGCGCGCGGCGCGGGGTGCAGCTCGGCGGCGCCTCCAGGGGCATGCCCACGCTGGAGCCCGTGAGCCGGGGGGCCGCTGCCCGGCCATGGCGCGGCCTCTGAGCGACCGGACCGCCGCCCCCGTGCTGCCGGGCGCCGGGGCGCCGCTGGGGCTGCGCGGCCTCCTGCAGGGCCCCGGCAAGCCCCGGGAGCCGGCCGGCTGTGAGTGCCACGCGGGGACGGGGGCTGGGATCCCGGTGCCAGGAGGACCCGGCCGGCCCCGGACTCCAGCAGCCGCCGCCGCCGCCTCCGCCGCGGGTCCCGGGGGGCGTGCCGGCTGCGCACACGGAGGGGACACGGGCTTGGGCGGAGCCTGGCGGGGTCACATGGAGTCTGGGGGTCCGGGGGGCACCTGCGCACAGGTGGGGGGCCGGGTCCTTGCTCGCTCCCCGTCCTGCGCCCCGCGCTGCGTCCTCCTCCCCGCTGCGCACCCCTCTTCTCCATGTCCATCCCGCCCCACCCCGGCCCCGCAGGTCTCCTGAAGGAAAGGGAGCGCAAGGCGGCCCCGCCGGGCGCCCCGGGCCTGGAGCCGGCACCGGCGGCGGCAGCAGCAGCGGCGGGGGCCCCGGCCGAGGCGGCCGTGCTGGGCGGCGGAGGATCCCCGCGGGGCCGCCCGGGGCCCGCGGCCGGCCCGAGCCTGCTGGCGCCGCTGCTGTGGGAGCGCACGCTGCCCTTCGGCGACGTGGAGTACGTGGACCTGGACGCGTTCCTGCTGGAGCACGGGCTGCCGCCCAGCCCGCCGGCCCCCGCAGCCTCCCCGGGGCCCGGCTCGTGCGGCTCGGCTTCCCCGCGCTCCTCGCCGCGACGCGCCCCCGCCGGCGGCCAGCGCGCAGGTGCGACCCGGGGTCCGCCTCAGCAGCCCTCGCCGCCTGCTGGGGAGGGTGAGGCTCTGGGAGAAGAAGGGGGACCCCCCAGGGCACCAGGATCCCCCCACCTGCCCCTGCTCCGTGGACACCGGAGGTCCGGAGTTGGATCGAGCTGGGCTGGCTAGCACTGACCCAGGGGCGAAGGCGAGGCTGCACGCCCAGGACGCGGGCGCGCCCCCCGCAGCCGGGACAGGGCGCAGCACCTGGACGCGGGGTTCCTCCGTGGGGGCCAGGGCCAGGCTTCCCGGGGCAGGACGAGGGGTCCCGGGCACGGCAGTGGCCGCCACTCCCTCAGAGCTGAGGAGACCCTCGGGGCTGGCGAGGCCGGGAGGAGAAGAAGCGCACCGGCCGCTCCAGGGGCAGTGGGCTGGTGGGGTGACCCCCTGGCAACACCGGGACCCTCCGGGCAGCCCTGCCGCGGGGTGATCCGTGGACAGCACCAGAGACCCCGGCTGGCGGGGTGACCCCCGTGCAGCACCGGGTACTCCAGCAGCCCCGGGCAGCCCTTCCGTGGGATGATCCCTGGGCAGCGCGGGCCCCTCTGCCCACCGGGCACCCCAGCTGGCGGGGTGACCCCCAGGCAGCACGGCCCCTCCGCCATCTCCCCCTCCCCCGCACATTCCTGTGCACGTGAGGCCGGGGTGCTGAGCGCACGCGCCGTGGCACGAGCGGGGCGGGCAGGGGGAGGGGAGACGGGCTCGGCACGTGACCGGCCCTGAACCCCGTGTCCTCGGCTGGCCTCGGCTCGCGCGCTCTTAAAGGCGCAGGCACCTCCTGGCACACCGGCCTCCTGGAACCTGGTTCCGCCTCAGCAGCTGATGCTGAAGCTGCCGTCTTGAGGGTCCACAAGCCATGGCGTTGGTCCGTGGTTCCACGAGGTCTCGGCGTCTCTGGCTTTGCCTTGGGGAGGCTTCATGCCGGACCCCAAAAGGAGGCAGCCCAGTGAAAGGAGAGCCAGTGGGAGCCCCTCTCCCCAAACTAAACCGGGAGGTGACTTTCTTCCTTCCCGTCCCCAGGCCTGACCTCTCGGGACACACCCAGCCCTGTGGACCCAGACACGGTGGAGGTACTGATGACCTTTGACCCCGACCCAACTGACCTGGCCTTGTCAAGTATCCCCGGCCATGAGACCTTTGACCCCCGGAGGCACCGCTTCTCCGAGGAGGAACTGAAGCCGCAGCCAATCATGAAGAAGGCGCGGAAGATCCAGGTGCCAGAGGAGCAGAAGGTGAGAGTGAGGAGTGCAGACTGCGGCCCTGCTGCCCGCTGCCAAGGACGGGCCTGGGAGTGAGCATGCCAGCGGGGGAGTCGCTTTGTGCCAGCCTCACGTGTGGTCTGGCTCCCTGGGCCTGTGTAGTCATGGCATTCGGGCTTGGGGTTCCCAGGATCTCCCCTAAACTTTGCTGTTGCCGTGTGTCAGAGCTGGAGCAGCAAGCGGGACACTGCTGAGGGTGTCTGGATTCCCTGGCAGAGCCAGCGGGAAGTGGGCTTTCAGGAAATGGCGAGGGGGTGCCTTCATAGCTCTGTGATCCTTGGTAGTAAGGTACAATTCTCCTTGGCAGCCAAATCCCAGGATCCGAGAACTCCTGGGCACAGCCCCGTGGGATGCCCTAGGTCAGGTCCCCGTCCTCAGGACCACTGTGGATCTCCCTGTAGGATGAGGTTGCCCTGGCAACCAGGCCACCACGGGCCCAGCACTAGGAGGTGGTAGGGATGCCATACCCCTGCGCCTTCCTTAGCAACCAGGGTCTGCGGAGAGATCCTATAGGGAGAAGGTTTGAGCCACCCAAGGCCATGTTGCTAGGAAACAAGCATGCTGGCACCCAGGAACTCTCCGGGCTGCCCTGCAGTGGTCACTGCAAAGCTGGGGGGAGGGGTGGTCCACCTCCTGGCTTCCGTTGCAAGGGACTTGCATTCCATAGCAACCAGAGCCGTGGAGGTCTGTGAGAAGCTGCTCCCCGCTCCTCCTCTGTCCCTCTGCCTGAGTCACCTGGCCCTCAGCACCTTCCACCCCATCACAGGACGAGAAGTACTGGAGCCGAAGGTACAAGAACAACGAGGCGGCCAAGCGGTCCCGCGATGCCCGGCGGCTCAAGGAGAACCAGATCTCGGTGCGGGCGGCCTTCCTGGAGAAGGAGAACGCCCTGCTGCGCCAGGAGGTGGTGGCTGTGCGCCAGGAGCTGTCCCACTACCGCGCAGTGCTGTCCCGCTACCAGGCGCAGCACGGGGCCCTGTGACCCTCCTCACTGCACCCTGCACTCTGACCTCCCCTCCCCTCCCCGGCCCTGTGGCCCACAGGCTGGCCAGCTGGGTGTCCCAGGGACATGACGATGAAGATAAATACATTTATATTTTTAAGAAAAAGCGAGTCTCCCCATCCCCCTCCTCGTGGGGGTGGGGAGAGTCCTGTGTGTGCGTGTGCCCCGCCCCGGCACATTGGGGACCCCCATCTTCCCACCGTCTCCATGAACACGATCCTGAATAAATCTTGAGAACTCCAGAACCAGCTGTTGTGGGGGAGGCGGTGGATGCGTGGCTGGCACCCACTGAAGGCAGAGCTGCTGAGGGACCAGGAAGGGGCCAAGGTCTGCGAGGAATGAGTGACTGCCTTTATTGCATAGACCTTTTCAATTGCTTTTTAGTCTGGGGACGAGGAAGGACGCACATGAACCAAACTGCCCCGCTTGCGCCCTCGAAGGCAGGAATATTAGTGCAAATCCGAGCGCTGGCCCCGGGGAACCTGCCCCGCCCAGGCTGCTTGGCCACTTAGGTGGAGGCACCGGAGTGGGTCGGGTGAGACCCAGGCCCTGACTGGCCGGCCACCTGAGGCCTCCCACCTGGGCCTCCCCAGCCCTTACATTCCAGCTTCCGTCATGGGGTGACGCTAAGGCGGATTCCCGCCCTTGGCCGCTGTGGCGCTTCAAGAGCCCAAGGCCAGTCCCGGCCCGACCCAACGGGCACCACCCTCGGGGAGCGCCCTCCGGCTTCCCGTCTGGGACCGGCACAATCCTGAGATGGGGTTGGTGCCCCTCGTGGGCTTCCGCCCTCTTAGCAGCCAGGCTGCGCCCCCAGTTCAGGCTCCACCCCCTTGGAATGTAGGCCCCGCCCCTGGCGGGTTCCCAGCTCTGTTAGGGTTAGGGCTCCTGCGAGGGACAGCCAGGGGGTCCGGTGAGCAGTGTGCCCAGGCCCGGGTGCATCTGTGCCTGCAGCGGCCCGTACTCCACCTGCTCCCCGTCCACTGTCAGCACACCGCGAGGTGTGAGCGGCTCGAGACGGAAGGCACGGGCAGTGGCATAGCCCAGCTGTGGACAGCCCAGGCTTAAGTGGCTACCATTCTCCATGGCCAGGAAGAGACGCAGCAACATGGCCCGTGAGACGCCGCTGCGCACCCACAGCAGGTGCACAAGGCCGTCATCAAAGCGTGCGTGTGGCGCAGCCACCAGGTCGGCACCCAGGTGGCTGGGCGAGATGGCCAGCATGAGCACAAAGTCCCCCTCCAGCGTCACCCAGTCTGGGGGCAGTGGACTGCCTAATGGGGGCAGCAGGTGGTCAGGAGGGCCCCACCTGCAGGCAGCTACAGGGGTGCCAGGGCCAGGAGGATGTGGGGGCCCAGAGGACGCGGGCATTTGTGGGGTCCCCTCAGTGATGGGGGAGAGTACAGCTGCCTTGGGTAAGCTGGGGGGCGAGGGCATCAGGGGGTCTGGGGACAGCGGAGCATCCCCAGCCCCGCCCCAGTCTCCAGCCAGCTCTGGGCCTCCCCCGTTGAGGGACAGAATGGCCAGGGGTTCCGGGGAGCCAGGGGAAGCCACGGACGGCTGGGGCAGGGGCAGGGGCAGGTCGGACACAGAGCGATGCAATGGGGAGTGGGCCGCGGGAGGGGCCGGGGCCGGGGCCAGGACCAGCTCAGACTTGGCGCGGGGCAGGCTGGGACCGGGCGAGGGGGGCTCCGTGGAGGCTGGGAGGTAGGAGAGGCGGCCGCGGTAGGTGTGCAGCGTGGCCAGGCCCAGCACTGTGCCCAGTGTGAAGCGGGCACTGCCCAGGGCCCGGAAGCGCTCGCTCTGGATGTCCACATCAGACACGAAGCCCCAGGCCACCGACAGGAAGGAGAAGCAGCGGGTTCCGGAGGCCAGTGTCACTGAGAGCAGGTCCAGTGGCTGGCTGCCGCCCCGGCACAGCAGCAGGGAGCAGTTGAGCAGCAGGTCGAGTCCCAGGCACGGCGCAAACCTTCACAGTCAGGCCCAGGCACGCAGGTGGGGGGCGGGGAGAGCAACGGGGGAGGTGAGCGGCTGAGTGCGGAGCCAGGGGAGAGGGGGTGGGCAACATGGACAGCTGTGCTAGCCCAGAGACACGCGAACAGTGGGCCCTGCCACACGGAGGCCCATGAGGCCACAATCTCTGGCCGACTCATCATTCCTACAGCGTTGGTTGCCAGCTGCTACGGACACGGCCGGGAACAACATGGGCAGGAAGCGTCCAAGACTGACAGTGGATCGGAGGTCCCCGTTGTCCCAGGGAGTAGGGGGCACCCCTCCCTGTGGGCTCCTCTGCCTCACCCCCCACGAGGGAAGGGGCACACCACCTACCCCCCACGCTGGTTCACGGCGCCAGCCAGCGCATTGCCCGACCCGCAGGGGAGGATGCCCACGGGCGTCTTCACGGCTTCCTCCCAGTCGGGGCGGTCCAGGAGCCCATTGAGCACCTGGGTGGGGAGAGGCGAGACGTCTGGGGGTGCCCCCGGCAGCTCTCCTGCTCTGCAGCCGCCCCAGCACCCGGTGCTCCCGCAGTACCTCGTACAGCAGCCCATCTCCCGAGACCGTGATGATGCCATCCCACTCGCCCAGGCTCAGCCCCTGGACCAGCTCCCGGGCATGGTTCTGCCGCTCTACAGCGGGAGGGGGGCAAACAGGGAGGTTAGGCAGGCAGTCCCCTCACCTGGGCCTCGGCTTGCTGCGGACCTGGCCCCCTCCCCATGACTCACCCGTCTGTATGAGATTGAAGGACAGCCCCGCCTCGGAGATCATGGGCAGCACATGGCTCTTGCACCACTGCCAGGCCAGGCCACGCCCCCCAAACGGGTTGACCAATAGGAGCAGCCGGGCTGGCCGAGGCAGGAGGTCAGGGGTGATCTCTGGGGAAAGAGGACAGGGTCAGCGGGGGGTGGGGCTCCCAGGCCCCCTGACGCGTCTCTGCCCTCACCCATCCCAGGGCTGCTAGGCCAAGTGTCCTTTGGACCCAGCTGTGGGAGGGCCTGGGAGCTGGGGTTCTGGCACTGGCACCGGCACCATGCATGCCCGTTGCCCCATCATGGCACTCCCCCTGAGGGAGGCCCCAGGCCCCCTCCCAGATGGGGAGCCCCAGACCTGGTCCTTCCTGTGCCAGTGCAGCCCCCACCCCAGGGCCTCCTCGGACACTCCTCTGGCCGCCTGGGGTGCCAAGAGGCCAGCTGTCACTCTGGGTGGTGACCAATCGCCAGCATGGCTGACTCATCTGTGGTCAGCACCAGGGTGGGGGAGGGGACGCGACTCATTTCCCTTGGTGCTGTGTGTGTCTCTCAGACACCAGGAGAGACTGGGACGCTTGCAGGTGGCCCTGGTGCCTCACCCCCGTTCCCAGGCAGTGGCAGTCCCCGGAGCAGACACACGAGGGCAGTGGCCCAGCGTTGGGCCTCGGTGCGGTTCTCCTCGTAGGTGGCAGCCCCGTCGGCTCGGAAGGTGCGGGCGGCCCTGCGCCGGCCCCCTCGCCGGCCCCCTCGCCGGCCCTGAGGGTAGGTGTAGACGCAGAAGTAGGCCCCTGTGTCTGAGGGGCTGCGGCTTCTCAGGGTGCAGCAGCCTGAGACCTCAGCCAGTGGGACCAGGCCACCCCGGGGCCGCGCCTCGGGCTTGGGGCGCAGCCGCTGGATATGCAGGGCCTGTGACGTCAGGGTGAGGGCGAAACGCGGGCCCCTGGCAGGGTAGGAACCGAACTCGCCATGCAGCAGTGGGGTGCTGGCAGCCAGCGGTGGGGCCATGGCCTCAGCCCTGTCCAGGGCACTCCCGGGCACCTGGCCCCAGCTCGCCGTCAGCTCCTGGTCTGGCCTCTGTGGGAAGGATGGAGGACAGGGGATCAGAGCTGGGGACAGTCTGACAGGTGCGGGGGGAAAGGCATGTGAGCGACAGAACGGGCAGTGGCAGGTGGCACGGGTGGCCCATAGACACACACGGGCTCAGGCACGCATGGGGCGACAGCAGCAGGTCCGAGCGGAGGTGAGCTGGGCATGGAGGTTCAAGACCGAGGCGGGCATACGCTCACTCGATAATTAGCCAGTGCCGCCATGTGCCTGCCACTGGGGCGCCAGGCCCGAAAGCAGTGAGGAACAAAACAGACCGCACTTCCAATAGGGCAGGTGCAGAACAAACAGGTGACGATGAGGAGGCTCTGGGACAAAGGCCAGGAAACACGCCCCCCTCCCCACCGCCCCCTCCCAGCCCCCTGTAGAAGGAGAGCCAGGGAAACACTGCAGGCACACCAGGGCTGGTCCCAGGGACTCGGGGAGGGCAGGAGGGCCGGATGTGGACAGCAGTGGGAAAGCCCGGGGAAGACCCAGGGGCGGCCAGAGGGAGGAGCAGGGCTGGGCCCCAGGACCGACCTTGGCGTCCGGCCGTCTGCTCTCCGGGAAGGGGTGGAGGCCAGCGCTGAGGTCCCCTTCCTTGCCTGCCCTCTGCCAGCTCCGGCCACCTTACCTGTTGCTGGCTCACCTGCGTCCCCGCCCACTGCCCCACCCACCGGCTGCCTGCCAGTCCCCGGGGGTTCACAGAGGCCTCCCCCAAGCCCTGCACCCCACCGCGGACTCACCCTCGAGATCACCTTTGCCCGAGTCTGGCTGGCTGGCGGGCGGGTCCTGCAGCCCTAGGGCACCGGCCACACCCCCGACCTGCACTGGTTCGCCCTGGGCACCGGGGATCCGGCTCAGGCATGCAACCCCTGGCATGCAACAGCTATGTGCTCGGGTGCTGCGCCTGGCTAGCTGTCCCCGAGGATCCGGAAGCCTGGGCCTGCATCCACAGGTCCCCAGTCCATGGGCCGGGGCGTGTGTCCAGAGGCCCCCATCCCTACTCCACTGCCAGCCCCAGATGCCTCAGTCCCCGTCCGGACTTCTCATCACCACCTCCCATGCTCTGGTCCCCTGTGTGCGCTGCCCCGGGCTCCCCCGTCCCGACTTCCGCACCCTCTTCCCTTGTGGGGTTCTCCTCCCGTCCGCCCCAACCGCCCCCATCAGATGCAGGGGTGGGGGGAAGGTGTGCATCCGTTCCACCAATAGCTGCACGCCCGGTCTCAGTCCAGCCAATGAGAGCGCATGGAGGGCGGGGCCAGCAACTGCAAGCGCTTTGCGCAGAGGCCGGCCGTGGAAGAACCCTGACATGTAGGCGGGGCCTCAAGCGCCGCGCCGCCATCAAGAGAAAGGGCGGACGCACAGCCGTGGTAGCGTCACGATCTTACAAACAGCGCCGCCGCCGCCATCTTTGTTGAGGGCCCAATCGAATCCATGCAGGAAGCAGCGAGTTAATAATAAAAGGGGTGTGGGACCGGCGGACTTTTCGCTCCAGAGACCCTCACACGGGCATTGAGGACTCCAAGACGTGCAAAGGGACTTCGTGAAAGCCACAAACCAAGACAGCGAGCCCAATAAGTGTGGGGGTCAGAGGCCGAGAGCTGGGTGGGAGAAAGTATTTTTCAGCTACAGAGAGACAGGGAGCAAGGCAGGGAAATAAACAAGGAGATCAAAACAATGGAGCTGAGCAGGGCAGGGAGACGGCTTCTAGCTGGGAGCCTGGCTCAGATTCACCAAGGAGTTGGCTCCCAACCAGGCGGCCAGAGATTAACATCTCCCCAGCGGACACACCACGTGGACCGGAACACATAGACACACAAAGAGACTGGCTTTGAAGCTTAGGGCGTGGGTGGCGAGACCAGGGTCAGCCCAGGGGTACCCAGAGAGGCCACCTAAGGCCTGGCCAGGCGGAGACAGCAACACCCAGAGACACACAGGAGGCCACGGATTGCCACATGGTGTGTCGCGCAGCCAACGGCCCGGGTAAGGACGCACAGATAGCGGGGCTGGCGCTGTGTGGCCGAGCACATTCAGCCTCCACCGGGCATGCCAGCGTCCCAGGTGGGAGCCACCATGGGTCCCGGCTGCACCACTACCAGTCCAGCTCCCTGCTAGTGCACCGGGCACGCCGCATCCCAGGTGGGAGCCACCATGGGTCCTGGGCTGCTCCACTACCAACCCAGCTCCCTGCTAGTGCAGGGAAGGCAGCTGAGGATGGCTCAAGTGCTTGGGACCCAGAGGAAGCATCCAGCCCTGGCCATTGCAGCCATTTGAGGCATGAAGTAGTACATGGAAGATCTGTCTCCAACTTAGCTTTTCACACACACAAAAAAAATTGGGGAACAAGCCTGTTGCACCTGTTCCCCAGGGATGCCGACCCTCACCTGGTCCTGCTGCTCCAGGGGTCCATGCAGCTGCCAGCCCTCCACTCCAGCACGTCAGGGGGGCCCCAGGCCGGAGTCTGACGCCATTGGAGAGCGAGCCTGGCAAGCAGCGGGGCCTCAGGGTGCTGGCCTGGCCCTGCGCCCTGCAGAGGAGAGAGGAGGCGTGAGCATGCCCTACCGGCAGCCTAGAGGAAGCTCTGCTGGACTGAGCAGCCTCCTCACTGCCCCAGCTGGTTCCTTGGGTGGCACCCGAAGTCAGTGACCATCACGGGATGGGGGCTGGCCCTTAATGAGCCCTTAGTGTGTGCACGGGGCACGAGACGGAGGCACACAGGAAGCCTAGCATCAATCCTGGGTCAGAGACAAACACAGGACCGGGGCCATGGTCACCCCAGCACCAGGGAGCAGGAACCCAGCTTCTCCTGGGCTCTCCATCCCCTCTTCCCCTGGTCCAGACGCCCCCACCCACCAGGTCGAGCCTCTCTTCACCCCCCACCCCTCCTGCAAGCTGGGGTCTCCCTGCGCCCTCCATGCGCCCCAGCACATGCCTCACACACCGCCACTGCTGGGCCGGCTGCAGAAGGACGCCCACCTGTCCCTTCCCCAGGTGGGGTCAGGCCGAGGCCAGGCTCAGGGTCAGCTAGGGGTGCAGCTGAGACAAAAGGCAGCAGAGGGTGAGAGGGGTCGGGGGGCCTCTAGATGGAGTTGCAGCAAGAAGCCATCGGGTTAGCTCTCTAGCAGCAGGATTTCCCAAGCAGCGGCAGCCGCCTAGAAGAACGCAGTGCAAGATAAGACGGAGGTGAACCTGATAAGGAAGCGCCTGGAGGACACAGGCTTCCGGAGGCCCGAGCCAGCCCCGCCTCCTCACCTCCCAGGCTCGGCCCGCCGGGTCCTCCGGGCGCCAACGAGTCTCCGCGGCCGCCGGGCCAGAGCGTCGGGGAGGCCCCGCCCCCTGACGTCACGCCGCTTCCTCCTGGGCCGTCGCTGCCCCCGCTGGTCCTCCGACGCACCACCGAGAGGAGCCCGGGCAGAGCGCCGCGTCGCGTCCCCGTGGCGTCACGCGCGCGCCGCTCGGGAAAGGCTTTCCACACCCCTTCCGGCGCCGCTCTCGGCCTCTGTCTCTCTTTTTCCGGACGCGGCCAGGGAGTAAGCGCCATCATGGTGAGTGGGTACTGTCTTTGCCGCATCCACCGCCATCGGCTTTAGTGACGGGCTCGGGGACGTGGCAGAGGGAGACTGGGGGCCCGCGGGCGTCCCAGGAAGCGACTCCCGCGGCGAGAGCGCTAACGGCGGGGCGCCGGAGCGCAGGGATGGGTCGGAGGGACGGGTGTCCGGGTTCTGGCATGACCCGCTGGGACCCCTGTTGAACCGATGACCCGATGGAAGGACAGGGGCAGTGACGACGGGGCCGGGCTTTCGGCTGCCTCTGCCCTGTAGAGTCGGGGTGTGGGGATCCGCGGTGGGGGCTCCACCGGAGTCTTGGGGTCAGCGTGAGCGCCTGGCCGCGGCTCGGCTGGCCGCGAGGAGGTAACGCACACCTTCCTGGCATGGGAGCAATGAGGGGCTTTTGGCGGGCGGTGAAAGGGTACGTTAATATTGACATTCTCTGCAAAATACAGCTAGGAGCAAGTTTTCGTGTTTGTTGGGTCAGCTAGGGGGCCTCGGGAGCGTGTCTCGGGTCCCGTCTGCTGGCCGCAGCGCCCACATCTTCTTAAGAGGGGAGGGTCGTGCTCCGTTAGGGCCCGGAGGTCTTGCCGGGTGGACACGGGAGCGGCTGTGCGTGCCCCGTGGCCTGCGAGCTGGAATGCAACTCAGGATCCTTCTCGCCCCTCACAGGGAGTGGACATCCGCCACAACAAGGACCGGAAGGTCCGACGCAAGGAGCCCAAGAGCCAGGACATATACCTGCGGCTGCTGGTCAAGGTGAGGCTGCCGGGGCTTGGGGGCGCAGACCGCGGCATCCCGCCTCTGCGGCTCGGGGGGCATTCCTCTGGAGCTTTGGGGTGCAGCCCGCAGCCCCCCCAGGCTCTCATTGTACCCGTCCCTTCTCTCCAGCTCTACCGGTTTCTGGCCAGGAGGACCAACTCGACCTTCAACCAGGTGGTGCTGAAGAGGCTGTTCATGAGCCGCACCAACCGGCCGCCCCTGTCGCTGTCCCGGATGGTGGGTGGCCGTGGAGGACAGGGTGGGCATGGTGGAAAAGGGGTGTCCTGTGGGGCCGGAGCCGGGGTCCACTGATGGCACCCCTGCCCCTCTGCACTCCAGATCCGGAAGATGAAGCTGCCAGGCCGGGAAAACAAGACGGCAGTGGTCGTGGGGACTGTCACCGACGACGTGCGCGTGCTGGAGGTGCCCAAGCTCAAGGTGAGGCTTCTGGGGAGTCTAGGATGGGGTGCCCCCTGCATGGCGGGGCCTGACCCACTACGCCTGCCCAGGTGTGTGCCCTGCGTGTGACCAGCCGCGCCCGCAGCCGCATCCTCAAGGCGGGCGGCAAGATCCTCACCTTCGACCAGCTGGCGCTGGACTCCCCCAAGGGCCGGGGCACCGTGCTGCTCTCTGGTGAGTCTGCGGAGCCCCCATCCCAGGGGTGGGAGGTCAGGTGCCAGGCCCCTGTCTGAGCTCTCGTCCGTGTGCCCCCTGCCCCCAGGTCCTCGAAAGGGCCGAGAGGTGTACCGGCATTTCGGCAAGGCCCCTGGCACCCCGCACAGCCACACCAAGTGAGTATGCAGCCCCATCCCCTGCCCTGGTGGTTCTGGAGGCTGAGCGCTGACCGGCAGCCCCTGGGCCTGGCCTCTGCTGGGATGGGGGTACAGCTTCACACTGACCAATTCACTCCCTCAAATGGCCAGGGCTGAGTCAGCTCAGCCTTGCCGCAGGGGCCCAGGGCCCTGGCCAGTTTCCCCACGAGCACCAGCAGGCTGCTGGATAGGAAGTGGAACAGCTTGAACCCACACCCCTTGTGCCACCTGCACTGCAGGTCCCACCTGGTGCCGCCGCCAGCCAACTTTGTCTGATCCACCCTCACCTTCCTCTTCCCCCACAGACCCTATGTCCGCTCCAAGGGCCGGAAGTTCGAGCGCGCCAGAGGCAGACGGGCCAGCCGCGGCTACAAAAACTAACTCTGCATCCTGTGCTGTTAATAAAAATATTTTGGATGGACACCTGTGTGTTGTGGGGGGGGGCAGGCTCTGGGACGGGCAAGCTGAGTGGCATTGGGCCGCTCTGGTCAGCTGTTTCTGTGCCTGCTGGACTAGCCACGCCCACCCATGCTGGATGTCCCTGCCCCTGGCCTCTGCTGGGGAGGACCAGGAAATAGGTCAGGGCGGGGCTGGGGTTCCTGAGAATAGATGAGGTGCTGCCACCTCCCTTGTCGGCCTTTGTGGCCATTGGTCACTCATGGCACACTGCCCCTGGGGCCACCTCCCTGCTTTGCATTTACACAAGGGGCAGGGCTTCCCAGGAAGGGAGACCCGGAAGAGCCAGCTGGAAAGCTGTGGGTCCCGGCACTCCTGCCGTGTCCTCTGGAAAGGCAAGAAGTGGGAGGCAGAGAACCTGCAGGGGGGAGTGGGGGCTGGTTGCTGTGCTGGACAGGGCTCCTAGGGGGTGGGGTGTGGGACGGCTGTGGAGCTGGGTTGTTGGGACCAGAGCTCAGGGCCCATGTTGGGACTGGGAGCAACTGACCAGAAAGTAGGTTTGCTGGTAGGAAAGTGAATCAAGTGGGGGTTAGCATGGTTCAGGCTTGGTGGCAGCTCAATGGGCAGTGAGGACCATGGGCTGGCTCTGTAAGCCTGGGGCTGCCCACGGCACACCCGACTCTCCCTGCAGCTGCCCAAGGCAGGTGCTGCTCCAGGAAGCAGGGTCCTGTGTGGAGGGGCCCGAACCTCAGGCCTAGTTCCCCGCCGGGGCGGAGCAATGTCCAGACTCCCTGGAATGTGCTGCTCCAGGGTGTGGTGCAGGTGCCAAAGGGCCACTGAGGGCTGCTGAGCCCGCGGCAGGGCTGGGTGGACAGGCAGCAGTTGGTGTAACCTTAGGAGAAAGGTGTCTGGAGAGGGGTAGCCGTAAGGCCTCCTGGGTGACAGCAGACAGCCTGGTGCCTGGATGCCATCGGGCAGGTAACCAGGCCCTGGGCGGCCATCCTGACCAAGCTCAGGGCACCTGAAGGTTTCGAGGAGGCATCGTGTGGCCAGTTGATGTGTTGCATTGTGGGATGAAGTGTCCAGTGGTCAGCCTGACAGTGAAACAGCTTGAGGGAGGGTCCAAAGACATCCCCTCTGGAGCAAGCAGGCAGTCTGAATAGACCAAGGTGGAGGGTGGGTGGTCTGTTAGGGGCAGCCGCAGGAGACCACCAATGGTCAGTGCCCCCTAGGCAGCCCAGGCTCGGCACCTAGCCTCCTCCCACGTCCCCCCACCCCACGCCTGAGCTGCCTCAATGGCAGCCTCACAGCTGGCAGTGCTGGAGGGAGAGGAATCGGGGGCCGAGGAGCTGCTGCCCGTGACCGAGGCCAGTCCCTGCTTCCTGTATTCTGAGGGGCAGCGGCTGGCGCTGGAAGCCCTGCTGAGCCACGGGGCCGAGGCCTTCGACGCCTGCGTGCGGCAGGAGGGGCTGCGGAGCTTCCTGAGCAGCGATGAGATCCAGTGCCTAGCGGAAGCAGCAGAAGACTGGGTGGGAGCCGGGCAGGAGCCTGAAGGGGTGACTGAGGGAGCAGCCTTCCATGCCGTTGCTGGGGACACGGGCACCCCAACCTACTGGCCTGGGCAGTCGGAGGAGTCGGTGCCCCCGCTGCGGCTGGGCTGGCCAGAGGACACCGCCTGGAAGGGCATTACGCGGGCGCAGCTCTACACGCAGCCACCTGGTGACGGGCAGCCTCCACTCAAGCAGCTAGTGCGCCGGGAGATCCAGGCTGCCCACAAGGTGGGTGCCCCCGGGGGACCTAGCAGCACAGGGCATGGCTGTCAGGTCAGATCTCGCCCAGGCTTGGGTGTCCCTGGACACACTGATGTTCCCAGAACCAAGCTGTTACCCCGACTCCAGTCTCAGTCACCCTACTTCACCCCCACGCAGGTCTGCAGCCCCAGAGACCCCATGATGATGATGATGATTAAAGATTTATCAAAGAGAGAGGCTTTCCATCTGCTGGTTCACTCCCCCGGTAGTCACATCAGCTGGGTTTGAGCTAGGCGGAAGCCAGGAGCTCCATCCGGGTCTCCTACATGGGTACAGGGGCCCAAGCTTTGGCCATCCTCCTCTGCTTTCCCAGGCACATTAGCAGCGTCTGGATTAGAGGTGGAGCAGCCAGGACTCGAACTGGCACCCACATGGGATGCAGGTATCGCAAGGGGCGGCTTAGCTGGCCCCACTGCCAGCCCTGCCTAGTATGCTCTGGAATTGAGACCCATGACCCCCCAGGAACCTTGGGAAAGCAGGGCTGTTATGGTGGGACCAGTGACTCAGGGTCTATTAGCAGCACCTCGTTCTGCACGCTGGAGCCCCCAAGGGCAAGCCGTCCGTGGACCCACGTGCTCAGAGCACACCATGAGCAGCAGGGCTGTGTCCGCCCCAACCTCCAGCTGCCCACTCCTCCTCCTGCATCCAGCATCAGTCCCTGCCAGCGGACGCCCCTGCACCTTCCGCACCCCTACATCCCATCTTCCCCTCCCCGGCAGCTCGTGGCCGTGGTGATGGACGTCTTCACTGACCCAGACCTGCTCCTGGACCTGGTGGATGCAGCCACGCGCCGCTGGGTGCCAGTCTACCTGCTCCTGGACCATCTGCGGCTCCCAGCCTTCCTGGAACTGGCCCAGAAGCTGGGGCTGAACCCCTGGGCCACGGAGGTAGGGGTCCAGGAGTGCCCACTGCACAGGCACTGGAGAGAGGCAGGGAAATGGGAACAGGCCCTTCCTTGGGGTTCCCAGGCTTCCTTGGTCTGATGCTGTGGCACTGGGGCGGGCAGATGCGAACCCTGGGGCTCTTGTAGCTCCTCGCTGAGGTCCTGGGGAAGCTGATGGACCCTACTGCAGAGCATGCAGGCAGAACCGAGCCCAAAGGTCCTGGGTCAGGCTGTGTCCTCCTTCCCTCCCGTCAGAATCTGGACGTGCGTGTGGTCCGGGGCTGCATTTTCCAGAGCCGCCAGCGACGGCAGGTGTGCGGCAACGTGCGGGAGAAGTTTGTGCTGCTGGATGGAGACAGGGTCATCTCCGGGTCCTACAGGTGTGTCCATTGTCCCCCACTTTGCCCCAGCTCTCCGTTCCCGAGCTCAGGGAATGGAGAGGGAGGTCCATGTGATAAACTTGGGCTCCATTTGATCCCTGTTCTGGCCCCCCGACTCCCTGTTCCTGTTGATGTAGATCCTGGGAGGTGGATTGAGTTCCAGGTGCCTGGCTTGGGTCCCAAAGGGGCCCCTTGCAGGTGCCGGAGGAGTGAGTGGCAGCATGTTCTCTCTGGCTTCTCAAATGAGAAGTTTGCCATTGTCACCTGGAGGACTGGAATGCCAGCCTCCTGGCTCCTGACATGAACATCAGTGCTCTTTTATTGCCGCGACTTTGTGTTCTCACCATATTTCATCGACTCTAAGCCTCCCGACGCACACATGCAAAGGCGCGCATCTTAGAAGCAATGAAATACGGCAGCCGGCCACCCCCTCGGACCCCGTCCTCTCACTGCCGCCCTGCCAAGTCAGGCCAGCACCAAGGCCACAAAGGATTGTCCAGGGCCTCTTTGGCCATTTAATAGGGGGAGGAGGAGGGTGGAGGCAAGGGGGCACAGCCGGGGGCCCGGCCCCAGGCCCTGGCCTCCACTTTGGTCACAGGAAACGTTGCAGCAGCGGCAAGGCCAGCAGCAGGCCCGCTGTGGCAGGGCCCCGGGGGCCCCTGTTGCACATGTGGCCGTAGCAGCAGGTGCTGGTGAGGGTGTAAGTGACTCCCATGTAGCTGACGGGTTCCTCGCGGCCGCAGCTGGTGGAGTGCACGCAGCCCTTGTTGAGGATGGGCCCGACGCCCTGCGCCACGCCGTGGCCGATGAAGCAGTCCTCATCCTCGCCGCAGCTCATGTGGGTGCCGGGGCAGCTCATGGAGTCCGTCAGCTCACAAAAGACGCAGTCCTTGGCGCCCGTCGTGGCCCAGGGCAGGGCTATGGCCAGGAGTAGCGGCAGCAGCAGCAGCAGCCGGCCGAGGACCATGGTGGCCTAGCAGCGAGGACAGTGTCCGAGCCAGGCCGTGGCTTCCTGGCGCTCCGGGAGTGGCTGAATGGGGGGGCTCCACGTGTGTCCTGTGCCCGGTGGCCGTTGCGTTCACCTCAGCTCCCCTGTCCCCCAGCTCAGGCCTTGTCCAGTCCTGCTCCTCTTCCTCGGGGCAGAGACAGGCCGGCGGCGGCTGCCTGTCAGGCGTCCATGTGTGGCGGAATGTGGTGACCTCACAGAGCTCCCAGGGTCCCCACTGGCTGTGGGTGAGGTCATAGGCCCGGGCGGGGCCTCACAATCAGGGACTCCCCACCCGGCCCTCCCTTCCCCCTCCACAGGGAGAGGTTGCTTTGCTTTTCCTTTGTTTTGTTTTGTGTTTTGCTTAGTTTTTTTTTTTTTTAACACTTATTTATTCTCAGCGGAAAGTCAGATATACAAAGAGGAGGAAAGACAGAGAGGAAGATCTCCATGGCCGGAGCTGAGCCTATCCAAAGCCAGGAGCTTCTTCCGGGTCTTCCACGTGGGGTGGGTGCAGGGTCCCAAGGCTTTGGGCCGTCCTCGACTGCTTTCCCAGGCCACAAGCAGGGAGCTGGACGGGAAGCGGGGCAGCTGGAACACAAACCTGTGTAAGGCGAAGACTTTAGCCATTAGGCTACTATGTGGGGCCCCTGGTTTGTTTTCTCTTAAATTAAGTTATTAGGCCTGCGTGACGGCTCAGCTGATCAACCCTCCCCTTGCAAGTTGCAGGAGGGGGCTGGTTTGTGTCCTGGCTGCTCCACTTCCCCATGGACAAGTGGGATCCACTCTTCATTTTACTTCTCCACAGCTCCCTGCTTGTGGTCTGGGGAAGCAGACAAGGACGGCCCAAAGCCTTGGGACCCTGCATCCACATGGGAGACCTGGAAGAAGCTCCTGGCTCCTGGCTCCTGGCTTCAGATTGGCACAGCTCCGACCATGGCGGTCATTTGGGGAGTGAACCGGTAGATGGACGTTCTTTCTCTTTCTGTCACTTCTTCTCTCTGCAAATCTGCCTTTCCAATGAAAATAAACCTTGAAAACGTTTTATTTATTTGTGATGACAGAGAGAACTTCTATCTGCTGGTTCACTCCCCAAATGGCCACAGCCACTAGGGCTGGGCCAGGTCCAAACCAGGAGCCAGGAACTCCATCCAGGTCTCCTATAAACATGGTGGCAGGGATCCAAAACACCTGAGCCGCCCTCATTAGCAGGGAGGCGCCATGGCTGGGACTGGTGCCAGCACGCTGAAAGTGGAACGCTGTATTTTAATATATTCGAAAGGCAGAGAAAAGAGACTCTTTCGTCTGCTGGTTCACTCCACAAATGGCCACAGCAGACATGGCAGGGAGGGCCAGGCTGCACCATGTGGGGGCAGGGGCTCGAGCATTTGAGCCATCCTCCACTACTCTCCCAGGCACGTTAACAGGGAGCTGGGTGGAAGTGGGGCAGCAGGACTTGACCCTGCACCCACGCGGGATGCTAACACCCCATGGAGGCTTGACTGGCTGTGCCACAGTGCTGGCCCTGACCCCATTTTCCAGCTGGCAAACCTGTGGGAGGGGGGCAAGGAGGACATGGACTGCTCTACCCTGCCCACATTACAGATAGGCACATGGAGGCTAGGGACAGGAACAGCCAGAGCCTGGCACACAGCAGGTGCTGAACAAATGCAGTTATTTTAGGAAGCAACGAAGTCCTTACGGGGTCTAAGGGTCCAGGCATCTGAGCTAACCTGACTCCTAACGGGGCGTTTCTAGTATTTAGGACGGCATCGCACCAACCCCTGGGGCTGGATGTCCACTGCCCCCATTCCACAGAGGGAAAGAGCGAGGCCAAAAGTCACCCAGTCTCACTGGGGTGCAGGCTGGGCCTCCTCTGGGGCTGTGTAAAGACCCGGCACCCCCATCCCAGATCTCTCCATCTCCCCAGCTTCACCTGGAGCGACGCCCGCCTGCACCGGGGTCTGGTGATGCTGCTGACCGGGGAGATCACGGACACCTTCAGCCGCGAGTTCCGGACGCTGTACGCGGCCTCTCGGCCTCTCCCGCCGGCGCCGGCCCCGCGCCTCTCCGCCGTGGGCGGCGTCCCTGGGGGGCTGCAGCCGGCCCGCAGTCCACACCGCGTGGCCCAGCGCTGTACCATGGCCCCCGCGACGCCGCCACAGCCCGCACTGGACAGTCCAATGGCCCAGCGCTGCACCATGGCCTCCGCGACGCCGCCACAGCCCGCACTGGACAGCCCGCTGGCCCAGCGCCTGGCAGCCTGCCGCGTCTCCCAGGGGGGCAGGAAGGAGGCCCCCGCACCCCCGGGGCCGGCGCTCAGCGACATCCTACGGAGCGTGCGGGCCCGGGCTTCCAGCGGCCCCCCGACCAGGCCCAGCCGTTCCCTCTGGGACTTAAGCCGCCTGTCGCAGCTCTCCGGGTCCAGCGATGGCGACAACAATGAGGTGAGAATTTGAGGACTGGAGGGCAGAGCGGGAGGTCCGGAAGGCACAGGTGCTTCCTCAAGGCTGTGCAGGACCCCACTGGGAACCCCCAAAGCAGGGGACATTTTCATGGGCTGCTAGAAGCCTGGGAGGTGGGCAGAAGCAGAATCATGGACTTCAAGTCCCTCCTGTCTATAGGGTTGGAGGGCAAGCGCTGGGTGGCCTAACAGAGCCCTGGGTGCCAGTTCTGGCCCTACACCCCAGTTGTGGGAGCCAGTAGTTGGGGTGGGGTGGGGACCTGCTTCTCCAAACATCAGTGCTGCCCTCCAGGAAATGGGTTGGGCGTTGGCACGAGCCAGGTGTGTGAGGACCAGCAGCAGTAACCGCCCACGTGGGACATCCCCAGCCCACCCCAGCCTCCCAGTTCGAGGCTGTAGTGCTCAGGCTCTGAGAGGTTGGCTAACTCAACCAGAAGGGGGTGAATGTAACCTAGACCACAAGGAGTGCCTCACAGCCACGCCCCCCCACTCGCCCACTTTACAGATGGGCAAATGAAGGACCTGGCGTGTGACCCTTGCTGCCTCCCAGGGCTCTGCCTCTGGCTCCCTGGCCTGGACTGCCTCCGGAGTGTTGGGAGGTGGGACTGGGCAGGGGGCGCTCAGGGTTTCCCATAGCCGCTCAAACAGTGGGGTATGACAGGGCCCACTGCCTCCCTCTCTGGGTTTCAATTTTCCCCGAATGTCAAGTGGGAACTGGAGCACACCTCCCACCCCCTAGGGGTAAAGGAGAGAGACCCTCTCCCAGGTTACATCAGAGCTGGGCAGGGCGGGGCCTTGGCCCTGCATGCTTTTACTCAGCATCACCTCCTTGTGCAAATATTTGCTCCCCATGGCAGCTGCTACTGGCTTCCGGTCCCAGCTGTGGAGCTCTTGAGCTCCTTTTTTTGTGGGTCTGGGTCCCAGGGAGCTCCTTCCTGGCTCTGCCTGCAGCCCTGCCTCCCCACCCCCACCCTCCTTGCTCACTTCTGCCCACTTCCCTCCACAGCCTAAGAAGTTGTGGGGCTCCAAGGACACTCCAGCCAAGGCCCTGATGCGACAGCGGGGCACCGGTGGGGGCCCCTGGGCGGAAGCCGACTCCCGCCCGCTGGCCTGGCCCCAGCCCTGGGGTGGACCCTTCACCCTGTTCCCCGGCCGCCGCGTCCGCAACCTGCCCATGCCACAGAGGAAGATTAGGGAAGAGGCTGGAGCCACGCTGTGGGAACCCAGAGGTGTTCGGCATCCAGACTGGGCGATTCGGATAGGACTCGGGGGGCGTCCTTGATGGGAACCACCCCCAAACCAGATCTGGCTGTTTCATGCCACACCCTGAGCCAGGTCTCTGACTCCAGGGCTCCCTCTAGAAACCACAAAGGTTTTGTCAGCTCATCTCAGAACTCTGGGCCTGCCCATCGTGGGCTGCAGAATGGAACCCTGGGCTCAGGCACTAGCATTGGACTCCTCAAGAGAGAGGCTGCGGTCCCCCCCTCCCCCGAACTGTGTGGAGTGGGAATGGGGTCCTCCAGGATGGCTGCCCACTCCCACATGCCCAGGAGCTGAGGGCGAACAGCTGGGAAGTGGGAGGGCGGAGCTGGAAGCGAGGGGAGGGGTCATTTGCTTCTGCTCAAAATAAAAGGGGTTCCTGTGCCCAAGCCTGAACCCCAAGCCAGGACTCCTGCCCCCACCTGTGGCTCCCTGCAGTACCTCTGTTCTGCCAGGGCTTCTGAGACAGGGACCCCATAAGCTGAGCCCCACAGATACGGGGACCCCATCCTTCTGAGGCCCCCAGCTGCTGGGTGCAGGGTCCCCACAGTAACTTCGATGCCCCACCTAACTGTGGACCCTCCCATGTCATCCCATAGTGTCTGGAGGAGGCAGGTGGGAATGACATGGTTTATTGTGAAGGTCACGGGTCGGGGTGCTCGGAGGCCTGGCCAGGACTGGGGCTGGGCTCGGGGTCCGGGCTGACGGCCTCTGGACCCTTGTCCCAAGGAAAGGTGGGCAGCCCCTGCATCTGCTTGCGGTAGACGCGGTCGAAGGCCTCGCTCTGTGCCACGGTGAAGTGGTTCTTCCAGTCCCCACAGACCCCTGGAGGACGAGAAGTGGGTGAGAGGCTCCTCCATACCTCCCAGCCCGTCCACTCTCATCTCCATCTGCCCAATGGAGCCTGCAGAGGCCAAACTCCCAGCCCCCTCTCAGCAGGCCTGGCCCCAGGCCCCCCACAGCCCTGCTCAGACCCCTCTTGCCCCCAGAGTGTCCACTCCTTCCCAACCCCTGGTTCACGGTCACTCCTGCCACCCCACCCTCACGTCACTGCTGGACGCTCTGCACTGCCTGACCGCCCACCCCCTCCATGCAGCATACCACAACCTCAGGACAGGTCCCTCGGCCAGGACCCCAGACCCCTCCCCCAAGGTGTCCCAGTGCTAACCCTGAGAATCAATAAAGTGACCAACGACAAAGTCAGGGTCCTGGCAGACGGGAGGTGGTCCTGGGACACCTGAGGGGCCCTGCATCTCCATAAGGGATGTTATGGGTCAGACTGCACGCTGGCCGTGCAGAAGGGCTGCAGGAGCACAGGGAATTGCCTCGGCCATGCGCACACTCCCCAGCAACCTCAGGTGTCAGCCCAGGGAGCCTGAGCTGGGCATGTGAGTCCCCCACCGAGAGGGAGCAGGAATGAGCCTTGTGGTGCCAGGATGGGACCTGCCCTCGCCTGCATGGTGCCCATGGGTTGAAGCCACACAGCAGCAGACGGTGGCCTGGGGCTGCACCTGGCTCCCTCTGGCCCGCCCACCCTGGCCCCTCACCTTTCCTGAGGAAGGCCCCCTGGCTGTGGTCCAGCAGGCTGGGGGGCAGCAGCGTGTAGTTGGACATGGTGTTGGCCTTCATGGCACCAAAGGCTGAGTGTGCCACCACAGAGCCCAGTGCCTCTTTGCCCAGCGGTCGGCCCAGGAACTCGCTCACACGCCTCACGCAGCCCTCCAGGTCCTAGGCGGCAGCGAGAGGGGTCAGTTACCATCAAGCTGTAACTAGTGCGGGTTTTGGGGGTTTTGGGGTCTGTGCCTCCCACCCACTCCCCTTCCCACAGTTAGAAGCAGGTGTGAGCTGGGCTGGGCCTTGTACTCACCCTCCTCCCTGAGCCCTGGCACCTCCCTCACCTCCGTCCCAGGACAAGGCTGCTTCACGTCCCCCACTGTCTGGCATTCCCCACCCAGCTCCTCTGACCTTGGCCCTGGCCCTGGCCTCTGCAGGCACCCGGCACTCAAACCCTGTGTCCCTCCAACCGCGGTGTGGGCAGCGCCTCGGCTCAGCTCAGCCTGGCCCAGCCCAGCCCAGCGGCTGTCAGGCTGTGTCCCAGTTCTGAATTTGGAGAACAAAGCTTGATGGCAAAGGGTGGGGGCTGGGGGATGGGGAGTGAAGGCTGGATTGGCGAGAGTTCTTTCCAGATCTTTCCATCCACAGAAACATACCAAGGTTTGGAAAGCAGTAACACCAGAGGGGTCTGTACCCACGCCGGGTGGACCCCACAGGGCCCCTGTTCACCAGCGCCTTGCCTTAGGGAGGCTCGTTGGAGACTGGAGACCACTATGCTGGGCCCCCCGAACTCAGAGTCTGTGCCACAAAAGGGCTGGACTAGAAGGACAGTTGGTATGTCCCCACTGCATGTCCCACGTTGTGACACATGCACACAGGGCGGGGCACGCCATGGGGACAGACCCTCCCACCCGCTCCCCTCTCCTCACATGGCCTTTGCACTGGCTGTCTACACTGCAAGACCCTCAGAGGTCTCCCCAACCACCCCATTATTCTTTTAAAGATTTCTATATGTGATAGGCAGAGATGGAGGAACAGCACCCAGCCCAGGTCACTCATTTCCAATCAGGTTGGGGTAAGCACGGTGACATGACTAGGTGAGGTCTTGCTTGGGTGGCCAGCATCCCATCCTGAAATATATGGTTCGAGTCCTGGCTGGTCCACTTCTGATCTAGCCCCCTGGGAACGCAGCAGGAGGCAGCCCAAGTGCTTGGGCCCCTGCTCCCGTGTGGGAGACGCTGATGGAGCCCCAGCTCTCAGCCTGGCCCCAGCAGCTGTGGGCATCTGGGGAGTGAACCAGCAGGTGGGAGACCTCTCTGCTTCTACTGCGCTACTTTTCAAATGTTTTACCAAGCACATCCCATCAGTGTTTCTTCTTTGTGCTCTGCGTCCACCGACGCGCTAGATCCCATGTTGGTAGTGGTGCTCGTCCGGCACCTGGTCTCAGGGCATCCGGGGTTTCAGGCTGTATCCCCAGCACCTGACACAGGCAGGACGGTGGTGGGACGTGAGGAAAGGGTGGGCGCATACCTGCTGAAGCTCCTCGTAGGTCAGGAAGAGGAAATTTTCCTGGCCCTGCATCCGAATCCAGCCCTTAATGTGGTCAAACCAGGAGCCGAACTGCACTGCAGGCGGAGGGCAGGCAGGGTGAGGGCTGGGGTTCGGGGGGGCCCTGGCTTGCCCTCCCCACCCCAGGATCCCAGAGCTGCCCCTCCCAGCCAGACACCCTCCCCAAGCCCCTCCCACTCCCGCTTCTCCTCCGGTTCCCATCCAGCGGTCCTGCCCACCTGTCCGGCTGTCCGGACTCTCCTCCAGCGTCCCCCTCCCTCCTCACCCCATCCTTGACCTTGACCTCACCCTCGCCTTTGAGGAAGTCCTGCAGGAACTGGTCGGGCTTGCCGGGGTCCTTCAGCTGCCCGGCAATCTTGGAGTAATGATAGAGGGAGACAACTACGTCCCGGGGGTCCCGACCCAGGTAGATCACCTGTGTGGGGACAGTGTAGGGAGGGGAGGAGGCGCTGGGCACGGCAGGACCATGGGCCCCAAGGTTGTCTGCCCTCTTGTCTGACCCCATAGCAGACTTCCTTCCCAGTCCTGCGTGATGCAACTCTGCCCCTCCTGGAGGAGGGAGAAGGGGAGGTGGGGAGGACATCTTGGGGCAGGTGGACATTGGATTTGGCTTAGACAACCCAGAAGGTGAAGGCATGGGCCCAGCTCAGGATGGGGGTGTCAGGGCAAGAGGCACTGACCGACACAGAAGCCGGCCCCTCCTCAGCCTTCTAGCATCCACCTGGGACCCTGCTGCTCCCAGGAGCTCTCCCAGGATGGCCCTGGCATCCCAGATCCTGATTTCGGGGTATTCCACAGCCACTCTTCCTTCGTCGCACTTGAACGCTGTTCCTGACCTGGCATCCAGTGGGTGTCGACGAGCCCTCCCTCCTCCTCCTCTTCCTCTTCCTCACCCACCTCGCTCCAGCTACACCAGCCCCTGACTGCTTCTCAGACCCCACATCCACCCCAGGTCCTTCTCACCTACTCTCCCCTGACCTCCAAGTCTTCCTACAGCATCTCTGCTCCTGTCACCTGTGCCTCAGGCTGTTACACAAGCAACACCTTCTCAAGGGGACTTCAGTGACCCCCCCTTGATTGGCACCTGTCGCCCCCAGCCCTCATTCTGCTCCTTAGCCCTCGCTCTGACCCCAGCCATCTCCTCAACTGAATACATCCCCCACCCCATTTATTCCAGCTTCTGTGTTTGCTCCCAGGGTAGGCGTTGTGTGAGTTTTCTCCCAGCTAGCCCGGGTCCCATGCCCAGCAGGCGCATGGCCCCGGGGAGCCGTCAGCCCACCATGCACCTTGGCCTTGGAGTTGAAGAAGGCCTTGTTGAAGAGCTGCCGGGGGAGGTGGGAGCTCATGATACGAGGGCTGGGCCGGTCCTCTAGGCTGAAGGCACCCAAGACCGTCTCACACCAGGGCGCCCGCTCCCAGATGGGCACCGAGCGGATCCAGGAGGGGTCCCCATCTTTCAGGATCAGGCTGACGATCTCAATCATCCAGGTGGTGCCTGCGGGAGAAACGGGAAGGCAAGCTATGGGTGTGGCGGGGTGGGGAGGGCGACCCCTCCACTGTGTGGTCTGTCTTGTCTCCCCTGGCAGAGTCCTGCCTGCCTGCGTGGGGGGCGGGGCTGAGCAACCGCATCACAGAGTCGTGAACAGTCAGTCGGCCCCTGTGTGGGGCTCCACTTCCTGTCCAGCGCTCTGCTGCTGCACGGAGAGAGCAGAGGATGGCCCCAGTGGCTCCTGAACCCACGTGGGAGACCCAGGTGGAGCTCCAGCCTGGTCCTGCCCCGGCTGCTGTGGCCAGCGGAACCACAGGAGGACACATCCCCAGGCGGTGGGGAGGGAGGGTTCCCAGGCACTGGCAGAGCTGGAAGAAGCAGGGTGGCCGGAGCTGCGCGGGTTCCGCCGCCGTCCTGTCTGCATCCCTCCACCCCTCCTGCACCCTTCTGAGCTTGGCTGCTTCATTGCATTCCTTGGAAGGCAGGAGGGGCCCTGTCCATCACGCTGTGTCCAGGCGACCAAGGCAGGTCCGGCGGGAAATGCTGCCAAGATCGCGTCCCACGGGTCTGGATTCTAAGCGGCACCCGCGCCAGGTGCTGACCCAAGGCTTCCACATCCGCTCTGCGCGCTGTCCAGGTGCCCGACCCAGTCGACCGGGTCAGCTGGCTCATGGCTAAACTCTGGCAGCAGAGGGCGCCGGAGGATGCGGAAGGAGGCCTGGCTGGCCGTCGTGGACCAGTGATGCCTGCTCAGCAGGTGCCACCAGGTGACCCTCACCCCACTCCAGGGAATTACAGGGGACCTGGGGCGCTGGTCGTTAAGCAGGCTGTGGTTTCCGGAAGCCGTGATTCCCAGCGTTCTCTTTACTTCCGGCGGGCTTTAAGCCCATGGCTAGCTAAGCATTCTGTGTTAACATGACTTACCACATTAGTCACTGTGAAGTGGACGGTTTCCTGGCCTTGCACATGCTCGCATTGTGGGGCCACCATCACCCTATCCATCCCCAAAGTACTATCGTTTCCCTAGCAGTCCGTCCATGTTCCCAACCCCAGCACCCCCTGCACCCCCAAACACAGCTCTAATCTCCTCTCACTGGGAGTGTGATTCTTCTGAGAACCTCATTTAAGTGGGAATCTTAAGGGCCGGCTTGTGACCCCAGCATCCCATGTGAGCACACCCCGCTTCCCATCCAGCTCCCTGCTAATACGCCTGGGAAACCATCAGAGGACGACCCGAGGCCTGGGGACCCTGTATTCACATGGGAGACCAGGAAGAAGCTCCTGGCCTCGGCCTGGCCCGGTTCTGGCTGTTGCAGCTTTTTGGGGATTGAAGAGCTCTCTCTCCATCTAATTTTCAAATACATAAACAAATCTATTTTAAAAAATCTAAAATTATAAAATCTAACAGAGAGGGGGAAAAAACGAAGACTGACAAAACAAAATAAAACAAAAACGATACAGAATGAAATGCATGGCCCAGCACGGTAGCCTAGTGGCTGGAGTCCTCGCCTTGCATGGCTGGTATCCCATACAGGTGCTGGTTCTAATCCCGGCGGCCCCACTTCCCACCCAGCTCCTTGCTTGTGGCCTGGGAAAGCAATCGAGCACAGCCCAAAGTCTTGGGACTCTGCACCCGCGTGGGAGACCCAGAAGAGGCTCCTGGCTCCTGGCTTCGGATTGGCTCAGTTCTGGCTGTGGCGGCCACTTGGGGAGTGAACCAGCAGATGGAATAAAGATAAATAAATAAAAAGATAAATAAATCTTTTTTAAGAAATACACTTGGGAGCAGGCTTTTGGCTTCGTTAGCATGCTCATGTTACGCCAGAGCTCCTGGGCTCGACTCCCACCCCCCCGCTCCTGCCCTTGGTGTCCTGCGATTGCAGGCCCTGGGAGGCAGCGGGGATGGTTCACGTGGCTGGATTCCTGCCTCCCATGGGGTGATCTGGGCTGAATTCTGGGCTCTCAGTTTCAGATGTCCCCTGGCTGTTGTAAGCATTTGGGGTGAAAGCAGGTGGGAGCTCCCTCTCAAATAAATCAGGTTATAAAGAACTCTCAAATTCAGCAATAATAAAACGAAGAAGCCAATTAAAAAGAAAAGCAATGTTTGAACAGATATTATGCCAAAGAGGGTGATGGCTGATGGTGGAAGAAACTCCATGAACAAAACGCAAATTAAAAGCTCCATAAAATTGCAGTGTGCTGGTTTACTGGGGTGTTTCCTGGAAGCCCTTGGGCCAGCATGTGGCTTAGCTGTCCAGCTCCCTGCAGGTGCCCATGGGAGGGTGGCCCAAGTGCTTGAGTCGCTGCTGTCCACACGGGGGACCAGGATGGAGCTCCAGGCTCCTGGCTTTGGCTGGGGCTGCAGCAACTTACAGACTTACCCAGACAGAAGACATCTGTCCCTCTCTGCTGCTTGGCACGTTCAAATAAAAAATACTTAACAACAACAAGAGGCCTCTTGGGATGCTCGGATGTCTCCCTCATCCGGCCTGAGTTACAGCCTGGCTCCATTCCTGCTAATGCCCACCTTGGAGGCAGCAAAGAGCCGCTGGCAGCGAGGCAGCACAGTAGTACTCTCCTCTCTAATACGCACAGTTCAGAAAAATAAAAAAGACAAGATACTGAACGGAGATAGCGACGATCCTTCCTCGCCCCCTCCCCTCCATTCACAGATCTTCCTGGAGCATTCACTCTCTCCCAGGTACTAGTCTGGGCTTCTAGGACACAGCCTGTCCCGCCTCCCACCTGGGGGAACAGCCAGGGCAGAGGCCAGGCTCCCCTCGGGCCTGAGCAGACCAGGCCCAGGGTGTCTGCTTACCCCTCAGCAGGTGCCCCTCTCATTTCCAGCAGCACCCCACTTTCTCCCTCACTGTCCTAAGCCACGCCCACCCAGCCCCACCCATCTCTCAGCCACGCCCACCCGAGCTCCACCTCTTCTCACCTTCTGCCCCGCCCTTCCTTCAAAGCCCCGCCCTCATGTTCCCCTCCCCAAGCCCCGCCCTTCTCTCTAAGCCCCGCCCCACTCCTTAGCCTCTCCCTTCCTGAGCTCCACCTCTTACCACCCTCTGCCCCGCCCCTTCCCTCCAAGCCCCGCCCCGCCCCTTCTCTCCAAGCCCCGCCCACGCTGCAGCCCACCTCGGCCAGCCTGTACCTGATTTGGGGTAGGTGATGATGAAAATGTCGTCGTCACGCACGTCGGTGCTGTTCTCCACCAGGCTGATGCTCTCAGGTGAGTACAGGCCCACGGGGAAGGGGATGCCCTTGTACTTGAAGTATTCGCCTGGCAGCTTCTGGCTGTGGAGGTGAAGGACACTCCGTGAGGCCACGGGGCAGCTGGCCTGGCGCTCTCTGCCTGGCTCCCTCCAGCACAATCCGGCTGTCCCTACTGCTCCACTTCCCACCCAGCTCCTTGCTTGTGGCCTGGGAAAGCAGCAGAGGACGGCCCAAAGCCTTGGGACCCTGCACCCGTGTGGGAGACCTGGAAGAAGCTCCTGGCTCCTGGCTTCAGATCAGCTCAGCTCTGGCCATTGTAGCCACATAGGGAGTGAACCAGTAGGTGCAAGATCTTTCTGTCTATCCCTTTCTCTGCGTAAATCTGCCTTTTAACATAAATAAATAAATCTTTTTTTTTAAAAGTCAGGTGCCCGGCTCATGGGGTGACAAAACCTGGTGACTTTGAGACTTTGAGTGGCAGCCCCTCCCTCAGGGGCAAGGGGCTGTGGCCTGACCCAGACATCTGCACTGTTAGAAGGTGGTTATGCTTTGGGCAGTGTGGGCAGCGGCTGTTGCACAGGGCATCCACTCTGCAAATCCCCTCAGCCGTCACCTGAAGGCCCATGTGTGCCCTGCAGAAAACACTGAACAAGCTGGTGGGCGTTTGACCCACTGGGTGAGTCCAGGGTGCCAGGGACCCGCACCCGGCTCCGGCTCCAGCTTCCTGCTAGAGTGGGCCCTGGGAGGAGGCCGATGGCAGCCACCCACAGAGGGAACCTGACCAAGCTCATGGTTCGTGGCCAGCAGACAGCAGCTCTGTTTCTCAAATTAAACAAAGAAATGCCCTTTACTGTATACAGTCATAACTCAGGGGAGGGGGGCGGCTCAGCACAGCGTTCTGCACGTAGCAGACCTTCAGGAAACTGTAACTTCTGTGGTCATTCCGGGATGCCTGTTATTCCATGGGTTGAGTGTGGAGGTGGCGTTAGTGATGTCACCGGTTGTCAGGCAGGTTCAGTCCAGCAGCTGGGAGCTGGGGGGTCATCTGTTAGTGGGGAGATGAGCAGCTGGGTGCCCGGGCTTGGCTCTGCTTCTGTCTTTTCTGTCTCTTCTCTTGGAGCCTCAGTGCCCTGGTCTGCCCCATGAAGACAGTGGCCATTTCTGCCCCAAGCTTTAACTGTGCCCAACTCCCAATACTCCGTGTGTGTGTTTATATCTTTGATGTTGCTAACAGCTCCTGCAGCGGTCATCTCTTAGCCAGCTTGTGGAAGGGAAGGGAAGATGGAAACGCATGCTAGGGAAAGCCCCGTGGTTTTCAGGAGCCCTTGAGAGCCCTTGAGTGAGTGCAGGGAAGGGCACCCGCTCTCACAGGTCCTGCCCTTGGTGGGAAGGAGGGAGTGAATGTGTCAACCTGATGCCTCCTGTCTTGGTCACAGGCCTGTCATGTTCCCACAGAACCCATCCGACGCCTCAGGAGGGACAGCAGTTAGTGCCAGTGACCAGCGTGGCCTGGCCTCCTGGAAGGTGCCGGCTCCGGCTGGCTCTCAGCAGAGCCAAGTCGCTGCCCTCCCACCCCTCTACCAGCCTTGCTGCCCAGTCAGGCCCGCACCTGCACCCAGACCCAGCTGCTCACCCTCAGAGCTCTCTGTCCCCCCACAGCCCCTGTCCCTCCCACTGTGTCCTTCCCTCTGTACCTGCCTAACTGGGTCTGCCCACTCTACCCCACTGCCCGTAGCCTACTGTCCCCCTCGCTCCTCCACTAGGAATGTCTGTCCCTTCGGCTCTGCCCGCCGCTCCACAGTCACGGCCCAGGTCAAATGTCACCCACCTCCTAAAGGCCAGCTTCCTGGGTCACTCTCCAGCCCCTTGCTGCAGTCTCCTGGGGTGCTTTGGGTCCCCAGCAAAGGGTGTGGCCCCAGCAGGCATGGAGGCAAGGGAGCGACCATTCTAGGGGGTACCTGTGATCAGATTCTCCCAGAGACCCCTTGGAGGGGTCTGTTTAGGGCATAAAAGCCACCATCGGGGCAGGTAATGAACCCAGCGGTGAACACACCCATCCCACACAGGGTCCCCACATCTCGGATCACAGGCACAGCTTCATTCCCAGTCTTGCCTCCATTCCTTGCTACTGGGAGGCAGCAGGTGGTGGCTCAAGACCCTGGGTCCCTGCCACCCCTGGGGGACACCCTGGTGGAGATCCAGGCTCCTGGCCCAGCAGGCGGGAGCTCTCTGTGTGTCTGGTAAAAACAGAAAACAAACAAAAAAACCACCATCACCCCTTGCCTACCCCGCCTCCAGCGGTCACCTGCTTGCTGCTCTCTTCCGTCCCAGTCCCCGTCAGGCCTCCACCGGCTACAGCTGTGTGAGCCGCTTAGAATTCTGTGAGTCGCCTGCACTCACCATGGGCCCCCGCCCCCTGCCCAGAGCAGAAGCGGTCACCCCCACCTGCTCCTTGGGTGGTGCACACGCCAGCCACCTCATCTCTGTTCCTACCACTCAGGGCCGGCCACACAGCCTATGACACTCACCCTGCAGCTCCTTCAAACTTTGCTGCAGTGTCACCCCTGCCCCCAACTCTGGTCACCCCTCCCCCCAACTCTGGTCACCCCTCCCCCCCAACTCTGGTCACTGTCCCCTGCTGTCTGCCTTGTCCCCCAACTGTGCCCATCCAGACCTCCCGGCCCTGCTACATTTTTCTTGCCTCTCAGACTTTCACAGTATAGGCTGGGCAGCCCACATCTGATTATGCTGGGATCTATGTTTTTTAATTGGAAAGGCATATTTGCAGAGAGAGGAAGATAGAGAAAGAACCTCTGTCCACTGGCCCACTCCCCAAGTGGCCGCAACGGCCGAAACTGAGTTGATCTGAAGCCAGGAGCCTCCTCTGGGCCTCCCACGCGGGTGCAGGGTCCCAAGACCCCAGGCCATCCTCCAGTGCCCTCCAAGGCCACAAGCAGGGAGCCGGATGGGAAGTGGAGCAGCCAGGACACGATTCGGTTCCCATATGGGATTCCAACAGATGCAATGTGAAGGTTTAGCCACTAGACCATCACACCAGACCCTCTGTGTCGATTTTGATGGAGTATTTGTGTTTCACCAGCTATAGTGGAGATGGCACACAAGGTTAAACACGAAATTCATGTGTGTTTCACACACGCCTTACACACCCAGAGCTGGCATGCTGCTTCCCACAGTACTTAGTGCACCAGTCTGGCCAGAACCCCTCTTAGGAGGTAGCACATGGGAAGGCATCAGACGCCGGAACATTCTGCACTGTGAATTTGTGTAGCAGGGAGGCCCCAACTGTACCTCAATGATCCCGTACTAGGCACCGGTTTGAGTCTTGCTTGCCCTGCTTCTAACCAAGCTCCCTGTTGATGCACCTGCTAAGGCAGCGGAAGATGGCCCAAGTGCTTGCAACCCTATCACTCACGTGGAGACCTGGATGAAGCTAGCTCCGGGCTTGGCCCAGCCCTGGGTGCTGGGGACCATTTGGGGAGTGAACCAGCAGATAGAAGCTCTCTCTCTGTCACTCTCACCTTCAAATAAATAAAACAGCAATCATTAAAATATTTTGAGAGGCAAAGTTCTGACCTAGTGGCTCCCCAAACATCCACAAATGGCTGGAACTAGGCCAGGCCAAAGCAACTCCACCCAGTTCTCCTCCATGTGCGGCAGGACCCACGCGCTTGTGCCACCACCTGCTGCCACCCAGGGTGTGCGTTAGAGGGAGTTGCACTGGGGAGAAACAGGACTGGAACCCAGGCCTCTGCTACGGGATGCAGGTGGCCCGAGCCATAGGTGACGGGCTAGGCCAAAAGCCTGTCACAGTCTAGGGACTTCCAAATATTTGTTTTAGTTTTTACTCCAACTTGTCTGCCAAAGTACACAGACACCTGTTGCCCTGGGTGGCAGGTGGCGGAAGGCGCCTGGCAGGCATATTTACCAGAGCCGGGCGGCGGCTGCACGGCATGCTCCCCGCCAGGCCCGCACATGCCATGGCTCATTCATGCTCTCTTAGGGGAAAATGGATGTCCAGGGAGGCCAAGCCGCCAGCCACTGTTGCGTGGCTGCAGAGGCTGGGACGTGAGCGGGTGGGGGGGAGCAGGCTCAGCACCTGCACCTAGGTTTCCCAAGGGGGTTTCTGCAGGGTCTGCCCCTTCCAGGTAGGGGCTGTGGCTGTTTGGGGAAGCTATCAGAAAGATACGGCGTGACCTGGGGTGGTTTCACGCACCAACCCGGTGTCTGCTGCCACACCCACCCCGCCAACGCGTGGGTATTTAACTCCCGGGGGCAGGTTGCTAGATCAGTAATTAGTGCCTCTTCAAAGAGGTAACCGAGCAGCAGTTATAGTGGTGCAGGTGTTCAAGCCGCTACCTGGGACACCCACATCCCATAGCGGGGTGCCTCAGTTCCCGCTAGGTGGTTCAGCCACCCAAGTCTCTGGCCACCACGTGGCAGGACACCCCGAGAGCCAGATCTGGCTCCCAAACCCTAGTAGGTCTTTAGGGAAGTGAACCAGCAGATGGAAGATCTCTCTCGGGCTGTCTGGCTATGGCTCTGCCTCTCTGCCTTCCAGCTAAAAAAAGTTCAAGCGTATTAGGAGAAGCTCTGCATACATTTCAAAGTTTTTGGTACCAAAATAAGTTTTAGTTCTAGTTTCCATAAACTTTCAAAAAAGTTCTCTTTTTTCCCCAAAAAGGTACTTTTAAGGAAGATTTATTTAATTTTATTTCAAAGGCAGAAATACATCGAGGAGAGAAGAGATTCCCCCATCTGCTTGTTCAAAAGGACAAAATGGCTCCGCCGAGGCCAGGAGCCAGAGCTGGGCACTGGGGACTTGATCCGTGTTGCCCATGCAGGTGGCAGGGACCCAGCTGGGGATCGCACTGGTCTGCGCTGCAGGGGTCTTAACTGAGCTGCTCCCCTCCTCCCGCCATGAAGGCAGCTTCTAGAAGTTAAACTTGTAGAGCCCAGTTGCCTTCTCTCCTGTGTTTAAGGGAAATCTATGTTCATGTCAACATCGAGTGTTTACAACCAAGCGCTACGCTTGTTCTGCCATGAGCTGCCTGAACAGGCAGAGTTCTAAGCTCCGCAGCTTCAAGTGGGTACAAAACGCACTGGTGCTGAGGGTGTGCGGTGATGGCGCCTGGGTTGGGAAGGCAGCTCTCAGAGATGGATGGTTCTAGAAACCGGGCATGCTCCCAGCCTCTCTCTCCTTCCTGCATTGCCCCATGGTTGGCCCTCTCACACCCTCTGGCCTCAGCAGGTGCCTGAACTCAAGCGGGCCCTGGATCTCGGCCTGTGAACCTCCCGAATGTCGGCCATCTGCCTTCCCCGGGAAGCCACTCCCAGGAGTCAGGGCGGAGGTCCCAGGACACTGAGGGACATAGATGTCCTAGGGCAGGGAGGGCACAGACCGTGGTCTACTGTATCAAGCGCCACCTGCAGCGGTGAGAAGGGATGAGCCTCCATCACACGGGTAGGTCCCCAGGGCCCAGGAATTCCGTCTTTATGGCTGTGGTTGGGCTGGGATTTCTAGAGGAGGGGGGAGGCCTGAATGTCTTCATCAGGGTCTGCAGAGGAAAAGCATGAAGGGTTAGGGGCAGAGAGAGCAGGGAGGCAGGGGCCATGGAGGACAGAGACGGCCCCATGTAGAGTGGGTGGCGGCCCTGGAAGAGGGCAGATGCAAGGAACAGATTTTCCCCGGACCCTCTAGGCGGAATTGGCCTGGGAGCCGCCTCGGTTTCAGTCCATTGAAGCCCATTGGACTTGGTCATCAGGACAAGTCCATACCAGTGCTGGAAGGAAGCCAGCTCGGGGTCTGGCACTGGGCACAGCAGGTAAAGCTGCTTATGATGCCAGCATCCCATAGGAACATGGATCAGAGTGCCAGCTCCCTGCTGATGTGCCTGGGAAAGCAGCAGAGGAGAGGCCCAGGTGCTTGGGGCCCTCATCCAGGGGAGACCCTGCTGGAGTTCCAGGCTCCTGGCTCCAGCCCAGCTCAGTCCTGGCTGTTGTGACCATTTAGGGAGTGAACTGGTGGACAGAAGATCTCTCTCTAACTTTGCTTTTTTTTTTTTTTTAAGATTTATTTATTTTTATTGGAAAGTCAGATTTACAGAGAGGAGGAGAGACAGAGGGAAAGATGTTGCATCCACAAGTTCACATCCCAAGTGACCACAACAGCCAGAGCTGGGCTGATGTTAAGTCAGGAGTCAGGAGCGTCTTCCAGGTCTCCCACATGGTGCAGGGTCCCAAGGCTTTGGGCTGTCCTCGACTGTGTTCCCAGGCCACAAGCAGGGAGCTGGATGGGAAGCAGGGCAGCCGAAAACAAACCAGTAACCTGGCACATGCAAGGCAAACTTTAGCCTACCACACAGACTCTAAATAAATCTTTAAAAAATAATAATAATAAAAATAAAGAAAAAAAATTTAAAACCTGGTTTGAGATTATTTCTTCCAGTAGCAACAGGACACAAAAGACAACCTCAAGACGCCAAGGAGAGTGGCTGGGATGTGGCCGCAGTAACGGCACCGCTGCCTGTGACACCTGCAACCGCGCCTCGGTGTGCTGGCTTCACATCTCAGCTTTGCCTTTCTTCACTCGGCTTCCTGCTGACACACACTCCGGGGTGACGGTGCAAAGGCCTGGGTCCCTGCCACTCACTGGGAACCAGCGCCTGTCTTCGGCCTGGCCCAGCTTTCTCTACTGAACCAATGGGGAAGAGAACTATACCCTTCAAGTCAAAATGTAAAATCAATGAATTAGATTTATGTATTTGAAAGGAAGAGTTATAGGGAGAGAGATCTTCTAATTCATTTTAAAGAGACAGAAGGGGCTCAACACAGTAGTCTAGTGGCTGAAGTGCTCGCCTTGCACATGCTGGGATCCCAAATGGGCGCCGGTTCTAGTCCTGGCAGCCCCGCTTCCCATTCAGCTCCCTGCTTGTGGCCTGGGAAAGCAGTGGAGGACGGCCCAAAGCCTTGGGATCCTGCACCTGTGTGGGAGACCCAGAAGAAGCTCCTGGCTCCTGCCATTGCGGCCACTTGGGGAGTGAATCATCGGAGGTCTCTCTGTCTCTCCTCCTCCCTGTGGGTCTAACTTCCCAATAAAAAGAAATCTTTAAAGACAGAGAGAGAGAGAGAGAGGATAGCACAGTCATCACGGAGAGGGGCTTGGCACAGTGGGTGGGGGGTGACCACCAAGGGGCGGGGGGGAGCCAGCTTCTGCCGGTTGCCACACCGATCTCACCACGTCTCACACGGCTCCCCCGGAAGCGGACTTTTGGCGGTTGGATCTATTTCTCCAGCCTCATCCTGATGACTGCAGCCTGCTGGCTGGTGTCCCCGCTGGCCACGGAGGCGGTGGGGAGGAGCGACTCCAGCCCCCTGGGGTTTGTCCTTTGGGAGCACCCCTGGGAAGGAAGGGTCCTGGAGGGTTACAGAGGGCTTGAGAGGCCCTTGGGGACCTGTCTGTTGGCTGAGCTGGGGCAAGCCCCCTCACCGGATCATTCACCCCACAGCGTGCTGAGTACCCAGAGCACCCCGGGAGTGTGGTCCCCACTGTAGCCTGTATAGGGTAGCCGCAAGGCAGTATTTAAGTCAAGGGCATCAGGAAGTGACCTGATGCAGAGGGGGGAGCCTTGAGGCCTGGAGGGGGATGCCATCTTAGGAAAATGGAAGCAAGGAGGTCCCCTCTGAGATGGTGACCCTGGAGGGGGTGTGGGGCGAGAGGGCTTTGGAGCAGTCTGTGAGGGGCCGGGCCTGGGGTCCCGCCCCCTCCCAGGAATGTCCCTGGAAGCCCTCGGGCCTGAGCTCCTCCAGGGCCCAGCGGACCTGCTGACTCACACCCTAGGTGGCTGCGTGCCCCGGGAGAGCTGCCAAGCTCCCCACAGCCCAAGCTGACCTCGCGAGCGCCTCTGGCCAGCACATGCTGGGCAGTGTCCAGCCGTGCAGCCACGCTGCCCCTACTGGTGCTGGCCTCCTGCTGGGAGGTAGCTTCCTCCTGTCCCTCTCCCAGAGCGACTCCCACCCCAGGCCCCGTGCTGGGCCACCACCACTGCAGGAAACCATGGGTGCCGTGGTCTTCCCAGGCCTCGGCCAGCACAGAGGACCTTTGCCCCCAGTTGCACCACTGCTTTTTGGCACTTGGTGACTTTTCTTTGTCTATCCTGTTCTTTCAGTCTTAGCTGAGGGCAGGTAAGCTGGCACACAGCACACTGACTCCCTCTACTGCACACGCGGCTGCGTGGATGCCAGGGGCTGCAGACCTGAGAAAGGCCTGGTAAACACGCCAGACCTGCAAACGCCCCATTTCATGCCCTCCCCAGCCCCACCCCGGGGCAGTGTTTACCTCCAATACGGACTCTGGGTGACAGGTGCACAAACCTTTCTCAACACAGGTGCTGCTTAGATTCCTGCAGTTCACGGTCTAGAAACTTCTAAGGGGCGAAAACAAACCCAAGGACATACACTGTTCTCCAGGCAATGGCACGAAGCCTGGAGTGCTGTGCAGCTGAACTGCTCTGACGTCAGCGGCTTCCTCTGAAGGCTAGCAGGAAGTGGCAGGGAGCCAGCATCCCATATGGACACAGTCTGAGTCCTGGCTGCTCCACTTCCCATCCAGCTCCCTGCTTCTGGCCTGGGAAGGCAGTCAAGGACGGCCCAGTGCCTTGGGACCCTGCACCCGCGTGGGAGACCCGGAAGAAGCTCCTGGCTCCTGGTTTTGGCCTGGTCCAGCTCCGGCTGTTGCAGCCATTTGGGGAGTGAACCAGTGGATGGAAGATTTCTCTCTGACTGCCACTCCAATTAAAATAAGTAAATCTTTAACGTTAAGTCATCACTTGGGACCCTCATGGGGGGAAGACCTAGTTTCAGGCCTCCCCTGGCTGGGGTGGGCACTGGGGGAATAACCTAGCAGATAAAGATCTCTGTCTTACTTTTTTTTCTCTGCCTTACTTTGCGGAAGAAAACCAGCAACAAAGAGCATTTTTCTTTTGGAGGAGGGACACATGGGGGCATGGAGTCTGGCCAGCTCTTGCCCAGCACGGTTGCTCGCATGGGCAGTGGTCCCCAAGTCCCTCTCCAAGCAGGGCCTGCCATGAGGCCCCTAGAGGCCACCACAGCCAGGCTGAGCTGTGGCCAGGGAGCATCTTGCTCTACTGTTGCCCATTCTGGAATGCTCGTCCTGCTTGGCTCATTGCTGGTTACGGCTCAGCTCAGCATGGCTGGCCCTGACCCCATGTGCAAGCAGAGGGTCACTTCCCTGACCCCATGCCAGGACCCCCTGCAGGTGCACCCTGATGTGGGGTTGGCATGGAGCCCATAGTCTCCCACTGTGCTACCCTGTCACGTGACTATCACAGCCCATGACAAGTAGAGTCTATAGTTCCCCAGGTACACACACATCAGCTTTTTGTTTTTCCAGATGTTTTGGGGGGGGGTGGCACACTGCATATCAGAGTTGGCTTCTTTCTACAGCTGAGTGCAATTCTGCCATGGTGTACCACATTAAGCGGCTGCCTGCAGTGCCGGCAACCCAGAGAGGCATCAGTTTGAGTCCCGGCTGCTCCACTTCCAATCCAGCTCCCTGCTAATGTGCCCAGTCCTGGCTGTTGGAGCCATTTGCAGAGTGAACCAGCAGATGGAAGTTTTTTCTCTCTGTCTCAGCAATTCTGCCTCACAAATAAACCTTCATTTTTTAAAAAAGATTATTTTTATTGGAAAGTCAGATTTACAGAGAGGAGGAGAGACAGAGGGAAAGATGTTGCATCCACAAGTTCACATCCTAAGTGACAACAGCCAGAGCTGGGCTGATGCTAAGTCAGGAGTCAGGAGCGTCTTCCAGGTCTCCCACGTGGGTGCAGGGTCCCAAGGCTTTAGGCCGTCCTCGACTGCTTTCCCAGGTCACAAGCAGGGAGCTGGATGGGAAGCAGGGCCGCCAGGACACAAATTGGTGCCCATATGGGATCCTGGCACGTACAACGCAAGAGCGTTAGCCTCTAGGCTACCGTGCTGGGCCCATAAATCTTTTTTTTTTTTTTTCATAAATCTTCATTTTTAAAGAAAGATTTATTTTTATTGGAAAAGCAAATCTAAAGAGAGAAGGAGAGACAGAGATAGAGAGATCTTCTATCGGCGAGTTCACTCCCCAAATGGTCGCTATGGTTGGAGCTGAACCAATCTGAGGCCAGGAGAGAGAAGCCCCTTGGGGTCTCCCATGCTGGTGCAGGGCATCGAGGCTCCGGGCGGTCCTCGAGTGCTTCCCCTGACACAAGCAGGGAGCTGAATGGCAAGTGGGGACGCTAGGACCCGAACCAGCGCTCATATGGGATGCTGGCATTTGTAACAGAGGCTTGCAATGTTCTGACCCCAAACTCTGCTTCCTAAAGCTGCTTGACTGCAGCCCTTCTGCTCCTGGCCGGATTGCCTGGCACTGCCTCCTGGACCTACAATCGGGAAGGGAGCTGCCAGAACACAGCATGACGTCACACTGCGTGAATTCGTGACCACGACACCAGCCTGTCTCCCCTCACCATTTTGCTTTTTCCCTCTTGGGAATTTTCACACCATGAAAATTGACATACACTTCTAAAACTAAGGTGGAACTAGACCCCACCAATGGCATCCTTCAATACACCAGGGGACTCTGAAGAAGTTCACCTTATCCCTGAACTCTCTTTTCCTCCATGAGCTTTTTGAAAGCACCTTGAGGTGGTAAAAGAGAAAATCTAGCACACCCTTCCTGGAGCATGCAGGTCACACATTGGTGACTTCCAGACTGTGAGCTCTGGTAGCAGGCTGTTCTCCATTGTGGGCCCATTGTAGAGCAGGGCAGACTGAGGCAGGGAGCCGAGGAGTGTCCCACCCACAATTGCATGATGGGACACACACCTCAGATTTGAGGTCTCCAGCTCTGTCCCTTGTGGCTTCTCTCTCCTGCCCCAGGCACCTGCCTGTCACCTGCACCCCTCCTCCTGGGTGGACACCCAGCGTGGTGCCAGCGCGCTGGGCAGAGCTGGGCTTCCTGCACTGTCCCGCCCCCAGTGCCGGGTTCTGCTTGTTCCCTAAACCCTCCACGCTCCACCACACCACGGAGCCCTTAGCCCGGGGCGCTCTCCCCACCTCTCAGGTTCTCTCCCTTCTTCCCAACATAGATTTACAGAGAGAGAGAGAGAGAGAGAGGCAGGTTCCTAGTTTTACTCTACAAGTGGCTGCAATGACCAGAGTGAAAACAGAAGCCTAGAACTCCCTCCGGGTGCAGGGGCCCTAGCACTTATGCCAAACTCCACTGCTTTCTCAGGCTGGTTGGCAGGAAACAGGAAGGGAAGTGGAGTAGCCAGGATTCGAACTGACTCCCAGATGGGATACTATGCTTTGGCTATTGTGCCACAATGCCAGCTCCAGCCAGCATACATTTATTAGTCCCCTGCTGTGTGCACTGCCACCATTGGGATGCTCAGTGTGTGTGTGTGCTGAGGGAAGGGGGACAGTTCACTGGGCTCACTGACTTGTTCGAACCCACAACACTAATGCGTGCTGGGAAAACCTGCTAAGCTGCTGGGTCACAGCCTGGGCCTGTTGACTACGGACCTGCACCTCGGAAAGAGGACGCCCACTCCGGACACCCCAGAGCAGAGGTGCCCTCGATGACCACCACGCTCACTGATGACCTGGGTTAAAAATAGTCCCACCCATCTCTCCCACATTTAAAAAACACGCACCTGCCAGAAAATGTATGTCCACGCGGCTCCTGTGTCCATGCCAGCTGGCAGAGGTGGCAGGTCCCTCACTGCCACCCCTGTGGTGGGGAGCATGCCCCAGGGGCAGCCCCATTGCTAGCTACAATCCGGTCCCTTTGTCTCATGTGAAGTTAAGAGGGGGTTTCTGGGGCCCGGCGGCGTGGCCTAGCGGCTAAAGTCCTCGCCTTGAACGCACCAGGATCCCATATGGACGCAGATTCTAATCCCGGCAGCTCCACTTCCCATCCAGCTCCCTGCTTATGGCCTGGGAAAGCAGTCGAGGATGGCCCAAAGCCTTGGGACCCTGCACTCATGTGGGAGACCCGGAGGAAGTTCTAGGTTCCCAGCTTCGGATCAGCGCAGCACCGGCCGTTGCGCTTCCTTGGGGAGTGAATCATCGGACGGAAGATCTTCCTCTGTCTCTCTCCTCTCTGTATATCTGACTTTGTAATAAAAATAAATAAATCTTAAAAAGAAAAAGAGGGGTCTCCTCTCCGGGCCATCAGGAGAACCACACATGCTCAGAACAGGAGTTGGAGAAGGTTCCGGAAGGTTTCAGAATTCTCCATCAGATTTCCACCCACCTGTCGCATGGAGCGCACCCTAATGCCAACACGGGAGGTGGCCAGGGACTTGGAGCAGAAGGAAGAGGAGGCGGGAACCAAGAGAAAAAGAACCCCACACAAGTGGCCAGACTGCTGGGCCACTGGCACTGCCTGGCAGATGCCCCAGGGTGGAGATGGGGTGGGGAGGGGTGCACCACAGGCAGGATTCGAACTAAGGACGGAGCAACCCGCCCCACAGCGCGTCTGCCCACAGCACCAGAGTCCTTGCTGCTGAATGCCACAAGGCCCATGCCCCAGCCTTCACACTGCAGGCCACTGGCCATGAGCTCGGCTGCTCAATGCTGAAAACCCCTCTCCAGGCCGCTCCTGCGCTGGGCTCTGGTCTCACCGCCACCGCAGCTATAAAACCACTGGAGCAGCTCGGGCCTCCAGAGGTGGGAGGGGCCCCGTTGTAACCACAGAAGCTGCCACCGTCACCTGGGAGGCAGGGTCGCAGCTGTGGCCACCCCCAGCTCCAAAAGCCGCTGGCCTCAGCAGCCCCCTCCTGACCGAGGTTCCACCCAGGGCATGAGTCAGGATTCCCGGGGTGCAAATCCTGCCTCCACCCCGATTGGCAGCTCTGTGACCCTGGACAGGTCGCGGAACCTCTCTGAGCCTCCGATCTTAATTGGGATTACAGGGCGTTCGCGGTGTTCACCAGCTGATGCAGATGGCATTCCGCGGGCATATCCACCCGCCCCGCGGACCTCCCACTGTCTAATCCCCTCTGCAACATTCTTATTTCGTTCTGGTTAAGCTAGATGGAGGACACATCAACCCAATAAGGCGTACAATCTAACAAAGCTCTTGATCTAGAACGTTCTGAGCCCAGCATCCCGTCAGTAATTTCGGCTCCTCCCTGCCCAGCTACTTCCTCCACGACTCAACCCTGGTGTCTGTCGCCTGTTTGCTTGTCTAACGCTCATCTCTGCGATGGAGGCCTGGGCTCTGAAAGCTCTTGGGGGCCAAGGTGGCACTGAGGGAGAAGTTTACATCGGTGTAGAGAATCTTGGTATTAGAAGCCGTTTCCTAGCAAACAGAGGCACATGGGTTTCTTGCACCAAAATCAACAAGTGACCCTGGGCCAGTGTCTGCATCCCCAGCAGTGGTTCCGCTATGTGGAGTCAGGGAGATCCGCGCGGCCACCCTTGGACTCGGCCATCTGTGGGGAGTTTCCAGGGCTCCCTGGTGGCCAGGCACAGCCTCCCAGCCACTTCCTCCCCACACCTCACTCTCCCCACCTGTCAGCTCACCCTGACTCATCCTGCGGCTCTTAAAGTGGCATTGCTGCCCGCCATTCATTCATTCATTCATTCACCCACACCCACCACCCTGCTCATGAGCTACCTTCGGCTCAGTCTTGATCCTCATGTGGGTCAGAGTGCCGGCACCACAGGTTAGAGCCAAGGTCAGACCACAGAGCATGGGAGCCCAGACCCAGGCCTCTATTGCTGATTGAAATCCCGAACTGGCCCTTGAGGTTCTCTGGGTCTGGGAGAGAACGTTGGCTAGCTAACGAGATGAGACAGAAGCCACTGCTGTTGTGGGGCTGGGAAGCGGGCAGTGGAGGCCCCGGCCACCAGCAACGGAGGACGTGGTTGTGTGGGGAGCAGAGGTCGGAAGAGGAAAGAGCTCAGACCCCAGCTCCAGCAGCCAGAGCTGCTCCCATGTGTAAGTCAGGACTGCTCTAACCTTGAGGTTTTGGGGGGCTTCTGGGGTGAGTCCTGGGGAGCCTTGAGGCATGGGAGGCTGGGGGCTGGGAAGAACTAGAGTGGGTTTGGAGCTGAGAAAAGCTCAGGATGTCTAGGTGCTGGGTTAGCAGCAGTGCGGAGGAAGGAGTGCAGGTTGGGGGAAGCCAGCACCTCAGGAGGGGCCTGGAGTCCCAGCGTGCCAGGGAGGAGAGGGCAAAGGCAGAGGCTGGGTAGTGAGACCCTGGAGGAAGAGGATGCCGCCAGAGGCGGGGCGACAGAAGGGGACTCAGGGCACGGGGTGTGGGAGTGGGGGAGGAGTGGGGCCGGGACCACACCCGGGCGTGGCAACCAGGCAGGGGCCCCTCTGAGATGGGTGGAGGGGCAACTCGGGGTACCTGAGCCCAGCAGGACAGGGTCTGGGAAAGGGACCCACTCCAGGAGGATGACAGAGCAGGTCTGGGGGATTCTGGAAGCTGCCGGAAGTGTGGGCTCTGTCATGGGGAGTCCTGACGTCCGAAAGAACAAATGGCCAAGCTGAATGGCTGGGCAGGGGTAGAGAGGAGGGGACTCCCCATGCCTGGGCTGAGTGTGGGGGAGGGGGAGGGCCCCAGCTGACTGATCCCTGGGCGAGGCCGCTCAGAGGTGCTCACAAGCTAGTCTGGGTGCTGAACCAAGTAGGCCTCAGCTGCCGCTGCCCCTGACACCCAGGGTTCCAGGCTGAGTTCCTGGGAGGCGGCCTGGAACAGGACGGTGGGAACAGGGTAGCCGGAGGGGACAGGGCTGGCTGTCCCCCTGCTCCCAGCCAGGGAGCTTCTCTGTGCAACCCCCATGGACTGCCCTCCGCTCCGGCCCTTGTCCATCTGTCATGAGCAGGGTCAGCGCGCGAGCATCACAGCTGTTGGAGGTGGCTGAGGCTGGAGCCTGGAGTTCAGATCCGCCTTGAGCGGCCATCAGGTCCCTGTCTTTCTCCGCCTCAGTCTCCCCTCTGGAAAGCGATGCCATGAATGTCAGCATGATGCCAGGGCCATTGCCCACCCACCATGCCTGCCAAGCTCAACTGTGTCCTTGCTCTCCTCGTGGCACGGGTGACGCACCCGCATTCATTCTTCCATGGCCTTTCTGGGGTGACGTGGGAAACCATCAGGGTACAACAGACCCCTAAGTTTCCTGAATAACGAGTAAGCACTAAATTAGACAGCTGAGAAACCTCTTTTGACAGACAGGACCACTGAGGCCCGGAGGGTGAGGAAGGCTGTAAATCATTACAGTCCAGCCCCTGTCTCTAGTGGTCCTGTGCCGCAGCCAGCCCAGGCAGCACAGCCCAAGCTGGCCCCAGCCGGTCCAGGCCTGAGGCTGCAGGAGGCCTCGGCCAGCAGCCGGCCTGTCGCCGCCGGCCTCCTCCCCGAGGGGGTCTCACGCCTCACCTGATTTCAGTAACGTCTTGGCCATGGCCGGCCCACAGGTCCTGGGTCGGGAGGTCGCAGGGCTCGTCCATGGCAGGTGAGTGAGGGCGGGGAGGGGAGGACGAGCAGGGGACAGGTGCGCGTGCTGCAGCAGCAGCGTCTGCCGCCCGCCCGCCAGGAGCCCTCCAGGTGCCTACCTGTGCCCAGCCCATGGGGAGGGGCAGCACCCAGCCGGTTCTCCCAGCTGCTACCCACGCCTCCAACGACGACGGCAGCGGGGAGCCACCCTGCTCTGAGGGCGGGGAGGAGCAGTCATGGGCACGCCCCTGGAGTCTCGCAAGCGGCTGGGGGAGGGTCCCAGGGTCGCAGCAAGCCTGCCCAGGTGCGTGCCCACCCGCAGCTCACGGTGTGCGCAATCACTCGTTTAGTCATTCATTCCGGAAATATCTCTGGAGCACCTGCTGTCAGCCCTCATGGGCTGGTGCGTCAAGGGGCACCACGCACAGGAGCACCTGCCACAGCAGAGGGACCAGGAGCAGGGGTGTGAGAGGAAAGTCCCGAGACGCTGAAGAAGACGGAGAGAGAGAGAGAGAGAGAGAGAGAGAGAGAGAGAGAGAGAGAGAGAGAGAGAGAGAGATGGAGACACAGAGAGAGAGACAGAGACACAAAGTCCGACAGCAAGATGGAGAGACACACAGAGAAAGTCAGAGACAGAGAGAGAGACGGGTAGAGACCTAGAGCTGGACACAGCCAGCAAGAGACCCAGATGCCCCTCAAGTCATCTGCTGCTGTCCGCGGGGGTCTCGAGCCCCAGCCCCGGCACCTGCTGTCTGTGGAGCCCTGGCCCAGCCTCAGTCTCTCTCCCTGCAAACAGTACTGGCTCCCGTGGGATGGTGTGAGGTTCCGAGGTGCCTGGAGGAGTGTGTGCAGCCACGGGGCTCAGCCAGGCCGGAGCCTGAAGTCTCCCAGCCTGGGCCCCCTCCCGGTCCTGCAGTGTGTTCTCCCACCAGGAGCTACGGGAGGTGCACGCAGACCCGCTACAGGAACGGGTAACTCGAGTAACTCGGGTGGACTTGACGGTCCCCCGCCCGCCTCCCCCCTCACGCAAGGACACCTCTGTGAAGTTGTTCCAGAAGTTTCCGCTCACTTCTCTGGAATGTGCCGTAGAAATTTTGGTCAGGTGAAAAGATCTAAAGATACTGTCGCTCACAGCCATGCTGACTGCCCCAATTATCACTGCTGTGACGGGTGGGGAGGGGAGGGTGGTGACGTCAGACTCCTTTCCCACAGGCAGAAGGGGCCCAGAGAGGTTCCTAACTGGCCCAGGGGCACACAGCACTGTCCACCCCCTATGCTGAGCTCTGGGGGTGCCCATGCTTTCGGCTCCCAGCAGCACGAGGAGTCCCCTGAAGGGAGTGGGCTCCTGGGCTTAGTGGGTGGCGGGGAAGTGGGGAGCTGAGCCGAGACCCACCTGGCCCGCAGGCCAAGCCGCCTCTGCTTTCCTGTTGCCTTCAAGCTCTCTTTGTTACTGCTGTGCTGTCCCTCCTTCTGGAATCTTCCCTGAGCCCACACACCAGCTCCCCCCATCCCCCACCCAGCACCACGGGAACCTGGAGTGGAAAGGCACTAGGGCCTGGGAGCAGGTTCTCAGAGGGCACGCTCAAGTCCTTAAAAGGGCCAAACGGGCAGCCCGGGGCCAGGAGGACCCAGAGGGAGATGAATGGAGGGTGCTGAAAGGGCCCAGGGCTTTCCTGGGCAGTAGTCAAGAACTAGGCAAGCTAGGAGGCTCTGGGACCCAGCTACCACCCCAGGCCTTCAGCACGTGGCTGTTCCCCCAAGTCACCCGTAAGCCACACAGCCTCGTTTCCCACGAGTCTACTGCACACTCCTCCAAGGGCTCCTGCCATGTCTGTTTTTTGTTCCACAGTCACCCACAACATGCTTATCTCAAAATTCTGCTGGGCCTGGCGCCGTAGCCTAGTGGCTAAAGTCCTCGCCTTACACAGGCTGGGATCCCATAGGGATCGCTGGTTCTAATCCTGGCAGCGCCACTTCCCATCCAGCTCCCTGCTAGTGGCCTGAGAAATCAGTTGAGGATAGTCTAATGCCTTGGGATCCTGCACCTGTGTGGGATACCCAGAAGAGGCTCCTGGCTTCAGATCAGCTCAGCTCCAGCTGATGTGGCTGCTTGGGAATCAACGGGCAGCAGATCTTCTCTGTCTCTTCTCTCTGTGAGTCTGACTTTTCAATAATAAAATAAAATAAATTGTTTTTCAAAATTCTGTTTATTTTGCTTGTCACAGGATAGACCTCGGCCAGTTGCATCTCCAGAAAGTTTCTGGAGTATTGCAGAAGCTTGGTGCTGGGTGCAGCTTCCCGGGGGATGGGGAGTGAGTGACATGTCCCAGTCAAGTACAGAATGAGAGCTGAGGAGACACCCAGCTGAATGCCAGGGCCAGGAAACCAGGGAGACTAGTGGAAGAGCTCAAATTGTTGTGGGAGGGAAGGGACATGAATGGAGCTCAACAGGTCCACGGAAACAGGGGAAAAGGGCCACATCCTGGGACAGGGAAGATACTCGGGGGGTCAAGGGTATGGAAACCCGGCTGATAGGGTGGTTTGTCAGTTCAGCAGCCCTTCACTCTGTCCACAGTCCACCCGTCCACCATCCCTCCGTCCATCTGTCTGTCCACCATCCCTCCGTCCATCTGTCTGTCCACCATCCCTCCGTCCATCTTTCTGTCCACCATCCCTCCGTCCATCTGTCTGTCCATCCATCCCTCCATCCATCTGTCTGTCCACCAATCCATCCATCCGTCTGTCCATCCATCCCTCCATCCATCTGTCCGTCCACCCATTCCTCCATCCATCTGTCCCTCCATCCATCCACTTAACCATCCTTCCACCCAACCATCTACTAACCCATCCATCTATCCATGCTTCCATCCATTCTACCATCAACTCAGTTACCCAAACGCTCACCCACCCATCTACTTAACCATCCTCACCTCCTTCCTGTCTACTCGTCTTTGCCCCTCCCCATCCATCCATCCAGTTACTAGCCAGAGAGGAGAGCTAAACAATTCCACACAAGAGTCAGCTCCCACAGGTGGTAACATAGCACCAGAAATGTGGCATACATCACCAATACAGTGACATTTTAAAACTATTTCAATTTAGTTAGAATTTAACTTTTTACTTAATAATTTTCTTTTTATTTCAACTCTTTTTACTTTGTTATTATTATAAACATTGGAGAAGTTAAATATATTTTGGATTATCTGTGTGTAGGAAATTATTCCTTAATTTTTAAAAAGATTTATTTATTTTTATTGGAAAGGCAGATGTACAGAGAGGAGGAGAGACAGACAGGAAGATTCATCCACTGATTTTCCCCCAAGTGGCCGCAATGGCCGGATCTGTGCTGATCCGAAACCAGGAACCAAGAGCTTCTTCTGGGTCTCCCACATGGGTGCAGGGTCCCAAGGCTTTGGGCCATCCTCGACTGCTTTCCCAGGCCACAGGCAGGGAGCTGGATGGGAGGCAGGGCTGCCAGGACACAAACCGGCAGCCGTATGGGAACCCGCACATGCAAGGCTACCACTAGGCTACCACGTCAGGTCGTATTCTTTAATTTTTTAAAGATGTATTTATGTACATGAAAGAGTTGCAGAGAGGGAGGGGCAGAGAGAGTGAGAAATAGATCCTGTATCTGCGGGTTCCGTCTCCAAAGGCTCCAATGGCAGGGCTAGGCCAGGACAAAGCCAGCACAAAGCCAGGAGCCAGGAGCTCCTTCTGGGTCTCCCCCCCGGGTGGGAAGGCTCAGATACTTGGGCCATCTTCCATTGATTGTTTTCTAGACAATTAACATGGAGCTGAACTGAAACTGGAGCAGCCAGGATGGGAAACCAGTGCCAGGATGAGATGCTGGTATTGCGGGCAGTGGTTTTACCTGTGATGCTTTGAAAACCAAACCATATGAAGTACTTTTGCTTTAAACATATCTGAAGGCTTTTTTTTCTATCAAACTTCTGGAAATTGAACATTAGAATTAGTACCCAGAGGGCCCACCGCCGTGGCCTACTGGCTAAAGTTCTCGCCTTGAACGTGCCAGGATCCCATATGGACACACCGGTTCTAATCCCGGCAGCTCCACTTCCCATCCAGCTCCCTGCTTGTGGCCTGGGAAAGCAGTCGAGGACGGTCCAAAGCCTTGGGACCCTGCACCCGCGTGGGAGACATGGAGGAAGCTTGTGGCTTAGGATTGGTGCAGCATTGGCCATGGTGGCTGCTTAGAGAGTGGACCGGTGGATGGAAGATCTTTCTCTCTGTCTCTGCTGTTTATAAGAATTTTTAATTATTTATTTTTATTAAAAAGACAGAGTTATAGACAGAGGGAGAGACAAAAAGAGATGAGAGAGAGAGAGAGAGAGAGATCTTCCTTCCACTGCTTCACTCTGCAAATGGCTGCCACGGCCAGCTGGGCCAGGCTGAAGTCACAAGCCAGGAACTGTCTGGGTCTGCAGTGTGGGTGCAGGGACCCAAGTACTTGGGCCCATCATCTACTCCTTCCTAGGTGGATTAGGGAGCTGGATTGGAAGTGGAGTAGCCAGGACACCTACCTTCCCTTGGATACGGGATATTAATGTTGTCGGCAGCAGCTTAAGCCATTGAGCCACAATTCTGGCCAAACTCTTTTTATGATTCAAAAAAAGTGGGGTGGGGAGGAGAGGGGCAGTGCCGTGGCATGGGAGGGTAAGCCTCCACCGGGAGTGCTGGCATCCCTTACAGGTGCTGGTTCAAATTCTGGATACTTCACTTCTAATCCAGCTCCCTGCTTGTGGCCTGAGAAAGCAGCAGAGGATGGCCCAAGTGCTTGGGACCCTGCACCCATGAGGGGACCCGGATGGAGTTGCTGGAAGCAGCATCAGCTCGGCCCACCTCTGGCTCAGTCATGTCTTTCAAATCAATAAAACAAACAAGAATTTGTTTTTATTGGAAAGTCAGATATACAGAGAAGAGAGACAGAAAGAGCTTCCATTCACTGATCCACTCCCCCAAGTAGCTACAACAACTGGAGCTGAGCCAATCCAAAGCCAAGAGCCAGGAGCTTCTTCCAGGTCTTCCCTGCAGGTGCAGGGTGCGGGCAGCCCTGCAGTTGGGACAGACGGAGCCAGGGTGTGACTAGCACCGCTCCTCAGTTGTCAGGGCTACGAGGAGTTTCTGGCTGCGTGGCCAGGCCCAGCAGAATGTCTCTGGTCACCTCATTGCTGCCTCGCCCCACTGTATGGACACTCGCTCACCTCTCTGATGTTTCATAGAATTCTCCTGAGGGTGTTGTTGCTTTTCTGCAAATGTGAAGTGATTCCTGTAACTGGTCTAACACCTCAACTCATCAATCATGTTATGGTAAAGGGGTCTTGAGCAAGTGAGGCAATGACACACAGCTAAAATAATGCAATAATACAATCGAGCCCATATTGTCCTCAAACATCCTGTTACGTGCTCAGCTTTGTCTTGGAATTTGCCCCGATATAAGTAATGTTCTTGAGAAATGGCTTGGTAATATCTTGGATATAGATGGCAACAGTGGAGGCCCAAATAGTTCATTTACCACTCAGCCTCGGACTCCGCATTACATGAAATGACGCATTTTGGCTTCCCACCACGCAGAGCAGAAAGTATATTGGATATCTTCTAAGGGGAAAACAAATACTGTGAGCCCTCACAAGAAAATGGTTTGAAACTTCTACCATTGGCACTGATATTTAGGGAAAGAAAACAGTTTAGATAAACTTCTACCTTATATTGGCACTCATATTTAGGAAAACAGTTTATAAAGATAAGAAGAAGTGTCATGTAAAGGCCCTCTGTTTGTAGAACGGCTGAGCTGCCCTGATCCCTCTCACTGCCCTTTAATAAAAGAACGAAAAACAATTGAATCAGCACTAGGTGAAGGTGATGGTAATTAATGCACAGTTTATTGTAAGGTTTAATCAAGAATCTATGATCTATGCCTTCATAAATTCCTTTCATTTATGAGCTTTCCTCTTCTATACTCTTGATAATTTAAGTACTATTAGTTTACGTTTAGTGAAAATTGATTTTGGATAGAAGGAAATGACTTGTCACTATGTAACTGCATGTGCTGCCAGCCGTGGAGTTCCTGGCTTCAGCCGGCTCATTGCTGGTTTGAATGAGTAATGGCTTGCCGAAAGTATTTTGTCTGAAGTAAAATAATAGTAATATTTTGTAGGATTGTTTTTGTAATAATTCTTCTATCATGAAGCAAAAAGGAAACAATTGGATGTTGTGCAAAAGTTTGTGATGATTTATGTATGAGGAAGGCAACTTTTCTGAGTTGTCCATTAGGAGCAGCATGCTGTAGTGGTCCACGCCTCTTCTTGTCTCCTCGCCGATCCACGCATCTTTGGCAAGTTCTCGAGTCAGCCAGAGCTGGCCTCCTGCACCCATAGGGGATCCTGGGCAAAAGCGAGAACTTCAGCCACCAGACTACCGCGCCAGGCCCAATAAATAAGGAGTTTCAAAAGTGTAGCAACTAGAAGGTTTTTTTTTTTTTTTTTTTTTTTTTTAAGATTTATTTATTTCTTTTATCGGAAAGACTGATTTATAGAGAGAAGAAGATACAGAGAGAAAGGTCTTCTATCCGTTGGTCCAATTCCCAAATGGCCTTTCTGGCTGGAGCTGAGTTGATCTGAAGCCAAGAGCTTCCTCCAGGTCTCCCACGCGGGTGCAGGGTCCCAAGGCTTTGGGCCGTCCTCGACTGCTTTCCCAGGCCACAGGCAGGGAGCTGGATGGGAAGTGGAGCTGCTGGGACATGAACCGGCGCCCATTTGGGACACTTGTAACACAGAATTAACCAGTGGAGCCATCATGCAAGCTCCACCTGGAAGGTTTTAAGGGCTCTGTCCGCTGTTCGTGTCGACTTCGTGAGCTTGGGGGAAAACCAGGGCCTCCCTCAGATGCCAGGAAGCGTGGGGGGCAGATACTGCGGCAGGGGAAACCAAGGATGGTCCTCAGCAGGTGAACCTGCATGGAAAAGGCACGGGGGAGGTGCAGGTAGCTGTCTCCTCCTGCAGTTAGGGAGGTGACTGTGGGCGTCTGGTGACACTCCTGTCGCTAGAGGCCTGGAGGTGCAGGAAGCAGGGGGTGGGCGAGCCAGTCGATGCTTGCCCTCCACCCCTCACCTTCCAGGAAGCTAGAGCTGGGCTTGCATCACTTGCATGTCACCTTCATGTGCCACCACCACGAGGAAGGAACCTCCCACCCCTGTGAGAGGGCGACAGGGAGGGGTTCCCAGGATGGAGTGTGGGGGTGCGGGGACAGCAGGGGCTGGGGAGCTGTGCCCAGGATCTCCCAGGGAGGGGGCCATCTGCCCCCCCACCTGCTGCCTCGTTCTTGGAGTTCAGACCAGCGCAGGGAGGTCACTGGGTCATGAGGTCGCTTTTCGCACTGAACCAGGCCACTCTCACCTGCACAGCCCGACCTTGTCTGGGAAAGCTGGTAATTGCCATGTACCATCTGGGAGCCTGAGCAGGCAGCCGTTCTGGCAGACTCCCTGGGGGCAGCGGGCAGGGCGCCCAGATCCCGATGCAGGAAGGAACCTGGAGGGAGGCTGTGGAGGGATGAAGGACCCCTGGGAGTGAGGGAGGAGGGTCTGGGCTGGACCCCTGGGTGTGAGGGAGGAGGGTCTGGGCTGGACCCCTGGGTGTGAGGGAGGAGGGTCTGGGCTGGACCCCTGGGAGTGAGGGAGGAGGGTCTGGGCTGGACCCCTGGGTGTGAGGGAGGAGGGGCTGGGCTGGACCCCTGGGTGTGAGGGAGGAGGGGCTGGACCCCTGGATGTGAGGGAGGAGGGGCTGGGCTGGACCCCTGGGAGTGAGGGAGGAGGGGCTGGGCTGGACCCCTGGGTGTGAGGGAGGAGGGGCTGGACTGGACCCCTGGGAGTGAGGGGGGAGGGGCTGGGCTGGACCCCTGGGTGTGAGGGAGGAGGGGCTGGGCTGGACCCCTGAGAGTGAGGGGGGAGGGGCTGGGCTGGACCCCTGGGTGTGAGGGGGGAGGGGCTGGACCCCTGGGAGTGAGGGAGGAGGGCTGGACCCCTGGGTGTGAGGGAGGAGGGCTGGACCCCTGGGTGTGAGGGAGGAGGGTTGGACCCCTGGGTGTGAGGGAGGAGGGGCTGCGGCTGGAGTTTGAGTTGGGTGGAAACAACCTGAGATACGGGGCCCTGGCTAGTGTAGCTGGGTTCTCTGAGGGATCTTGGGTTCTGCTTGTTCAGGCCGGGCAGCTGGGGGGTCTGGCTTGGCACCGGTAATCAGCTGGTCCATCTGGAGTGTGCGGTATGGTAGAAACCTCCTCCATGCTCCCCGCCCTGATTTCTCTATCCCACAGAGGAGCCTGCCCCAGGCCCGATACCAAGGCCTGTCCCCACCCCACACACTCCCAGGCCTAACCTGCCCCAGTCTGGGGCCTGGGCTGCAGGCCACCTGAGGGAAGCCCCATATCCTGACTTCCCTGGTGAGAGGTGGTGGGGGGTCCCAGGAGCTGACAACCAGTGGGAAGCGGCTCTACAAACACGGCATGGCTACCCCCAGGGGTCACGGCAAGGGTGGCATGACTGAGGGCCAGGACTGTGGATCAGGGAGGGAGGCGGGGCACATGGTCGCCAGGTCTTGGTTGGCGGTTCCTGACTCTGCCTGGGGTGATCCACAGGCCCATCAGGTGGACTGTGGACCAAGGCACCGCCCCACCCCCGCATCCCAGTGCCACTCTCACCCGTCTCTGGCACGCTCCCCTGCCAAACTCCAGGACCTGCCAAACTTGCTGCACCAGTCGGGCATCCCTGAGCCTGCACCCCCATCCTCGCGCCTCCCCGCGGTGGCTTCAAAGAGGCCAGACCCAGCCTGAGGGCGCGGGTGGTGAGCAGGTGGGTGGGAGAAGGCTCATGCTGAGGGACAGGACGCCCCAGGTGTGCCCCCTCTGCCCCGCCCCCCCACCCTGCTCCTTCCTGCGCTGGGCTGGGGCCCTGCATGCATCCTTGAGGGGGCGTGTGCTTCCTCCTGGCCTGAGTCCCCAAAACCCTGCTCCACCCATTGCGCACACACACCTGCACCTGCCAGGCCGCACGGTTTCCATTCATTCTGATTCATTCATCTCTCTGGGCTCCTACTACCACGCACCCAAGCTCCTGCCAGGGATTCCCGAGAGCAGAGCAGAGAATGAGGGCACCTTTGTGGGAGGACAGCACTGTGCCCTGCCCAGAAACTCTCCATGACCCAAGCTATGCCCTGTGAGGAAGGAGCCGGCCACTCCGAGCCAGGCTCCTGACACTGGAAGGAGGCCCAGGAGGCAGGGGTGGCTAACGGCCCTCTGACAGCAGACCAGGCCCAGAGGCAAAGTCCATGGGATTCCCAAAGTAGCACACAGCCAGAAAAGGGGGCTGGAACGGGAGGCAGGGGCTGTTGTAGGGGGGTAGGGCTGTCGGAGCCACCATCGCCAGGCCCTGGGGCAGGTAAGTGCCTCTTTGGGGAAGTACTAGGAGGCTGGCATGTGGCCAGCGGAGCAGCTCGTGGCCACACACAGCTTGGCAACTGAGAGAGATACCTCTTGCTCAAGCGCAACTTTTGAAATACTAGTCTACCAACGCACGGCTTTCCTAGCCACATCCGGGTCAACTTTCTTGGTGAACAGGGCTGAGCCGGAGGGAGATGGGGCGACTCGGGACAGACAAGGGTAGCAGAAGTTCTCATCTAAGCATCAGAACAAGCCTTTGAAAGGTGGAGACAGGTGGAAAGAACATTCCAGAAAGAAGGCTCCTGGGGTTGGCACCGGTTCAGTCCCAGCCATTTCCCATGCAGCTCCCCGCAGATGCACCTTCAAAAGCAGTGGGCGATGGTCTAACGGTGCGGGCCCCTCTACCCAGGTGGGAGACCTGGAAGAAACTCCAGGGTCCTGGCTTCAACTGGCCCCCTTCTGGCCACTGTGGCCGTTTGGGGAATGAACCAGTGGATGGAAGATCTTTCTGTCTCTCCTTGTCTCTTTGTAAATCTGCATTTCAAATAAAAATAGGTAAATCTCTTAAAAAGGAAGGGAGGAAGGAAAGAAAGGAGGGACTTCGAGGGCACAGTACGGGCAGAGGCCCAGAGCTGGCTGAAGGACACATGTCCACTTTGCCCTTCTGCAGTTCAGGTCACCTCCTCCAAGAGGCCTGCCCCGATTACTCACCCAAGTCCCTGAGTCCCATCCTAGCACCTTCTCCCATCTTACCCTTCCCTTTCCAAGCCCAACCTGTTTCCCTCGGAGCCTCTCCCAGGGCGGAGGGAAACCACCACACCTTGCCGATGACCAAGCCTGGGCCACCCAGGGCCCACACTCCCGGTCATACGGTCTGTCCGACTCACCCACCACTCATACCCAGTGCCCAGGGGTTGCAACACGACACCTTTTTTTTTTTTAAGATTTATTTATTTTTATTGGAAAGGCAGATGTACAGAGAGGAGGAGAGACAGAGAGGAAGATCTTCCATCCGATGATTCACTCCCCAAGTGAGCCGCAACGGCTGGAGCTGAGCCAATCCGAAGCCAGGAGCCAGGAGCCTCTTCTGGGTCTCCCACGTGGGTGCAGGGTCCCAAGGCTTTGGGCTGTCCTCGACTGCTCTCCCAGGCCACAAGCAGGGAGCTGGATGGGAAGTGGAGCTGCTGGGATCAGAACCGGCGGCCATATGGGATCCTGGCGCATGCAAGGCGAGGACCTTAACCACTACGCCATCACGCTGGGCCCCACCTCGACACCTTGAACCTCCACCTGACTACTGATGAGGAACACAGCCAGAGCAGGGAGGTGGCCTTGAACCCAGCAGCCTTGGCCGTGACCATGACCATGACCCTTGGCGGGGGAACCCTGCCCCAGGTCATAGCAGCCGTGTCACCATGTCACCAACCTGCACATCGGCTGTCGTTGAAATCCCCTGGGGCAGTGCTGTGAAGCCGGGCCCAGGCCCAAGGCATGCAGCGCTCCAGGGGTCAGCTGGGCACTGCCTGCCTCCATCACCAGTCTGGGATCCCAGGAGGAGGCCCTGTGTGCTCCCCACTCCCTACCAGGGACCCACAGACTTCTGACCAATAGGGAATTTCCCCAGACCTTATCTGGGAAGTCATACTTGGTTGTTGTGGTTTGGACTGGGATGAGAGGGCTACTGGTACATGGTGGGCACAGGGTGCCCAGCCTCCCTCGCGGCCACGACCACTGCCAGCACGAGTCACCTGGCTCCTGACACTGTGAGGCTGAGAAAACCCAGTGTAGACCGCACCTTCCGTGTGCAGGAAACAAGGGCGAGGGACTCCCTCAGGGACTCTCCCAGGGCCAGGTGCTCCCGCTGCTGCTCAGTTCCTGAGCCAGAAGCGCAAGTGCCGAGCAGAGTGTGTGACTTCTCCTGCCTGGAAGAGGACGCAGTGAACACGTGCCTCTCTTGAACTCACTGAACCGCAGCAGGAGCCACGGTGCTGCGGGCTCACCCCCTGCTGTCCGCGGCAGCAGCTGGCGGTCAGGAAGCCGCGTGGTGGCCGGGAGGTGGAGTGACCAGGCAGGGAGCAAAGCAAGGTGGAATGGTTTTGTTAGCATCTTCCCCAGCCCCACCGCTGCCACCACCGGGCTCCCAGGTGTTTGTACAAGAGAATGACAGCCAAGCCGGGCAGCCAGGTTTGCTAAAGCCAGACGCTGGGCCAGCCCAGATGCCCGTGAGCAGGTAAACAGCCCTGAAAACTGGGGGCCTGCCAGACCACAGCACGCTGCTGGGCAAACCACAGGAAGGGGGCGGGCAGACGTGTGGCTCAGCAGCATGGGTGCCACTCAGGATGTATAGGTCCTTCCCATACTACGCGGTCCTGGTCCCCACACCCATATCCCCCCAAAAGACACAGGCCCCACACCTGGGTCCTTCCCTCACCACAGCGCCTGGTCAAAGTCCCCACATCCATGTCCCTCCACACACACAGTGCCAGCTCCCAGGCCCCACACCCAAGTCCCTGTCCTATCACAGTGTCTGGGCGCTGCTTCCCACTCTCCTTGGGTTCCCGCTCCCTGCTCATGAGCCCCGGGAGGCAGCAGATGAAAGCTCAGGTGTTACGGTCCCTGCCTCACCTGGGAGACCTTGATGCTTCTCCTGGACCCTGGCTTGGCCCTGCCTCTTTTTTTTTTTAAAAGATTTATTTATTTTTATTGGAAAGTCAGATATATAGAGAGGAGGAGAGACAGAGAAGAAGATTTTCCATTCAGTGATTCACTCCCCAAGTGAGCGCCACAGCCAGAGCTGCGCCGATCCGAAGCCAGAAGCCAGGAACTTCCTCTAGGTCTCCCACGTGGGTGCAGGGTCCCAAGGCTTTGGGCCATCCTCAACTACTTTCTCAGGCCACAAGCAGGGAGCTGGATGGGAAGCAGGGATGCCGGGATTAGAACCGGCGTCCATATGGGATCCTAGCACGTTCAAGGCGAGGACTTTAGCCACTAGGCTACAGTGCTGGGCCTGGCCCTGCCTCTTTTTAAAATAATAACAGGGCCCGGCTCAATAGCGTACCCACAGATCTGGTACCCACAGGGCTCCTGGACCGCCTCCCCACCCACACAGGACTGCCCCTTCCAGGCTTGGCTTGAGGACCCAAGCTACAGGACAGCTGCATGTCAGTGCAGGCCAGGTAGACTGGTTGGCGGAGGCCTGGCCACATGTGTCTGTCACCCTCACAGGGTAGGAGTGGGCGCTGGCGCTGTGGTGTGGCTCGTTAAGCTGCCACCCGAGGTACTGCTCTTCCATACCAGAGCACCAGTTTGTGGTCCAGCTGCCCCACTTCCAATTCAGCGCCCTACTAATGTGCCTGGGAAAGTAGCAGAAGATGGCCCAAGTGCTTAGGAGCCTGCCACCCACGTAGGAGACCTGGATGGAGGTCCTGGCTTTGCCCTGAGCTGTTGCGGCCACTTGGGGAGGACAAGGCGGATGGACAGCCCGGCCTGGGGAGCAGAGCCCCGGGATGCCCCAGGGCTGTCCTGCATCGGACAGCAGTCAGAGCAGCAGGGACCCAGGGATGGGGCTGGCTGATCCCGCTGCATGCTAACCCCGTGGGACCTGTGTCCCATCCTCCAGGACCCCACAGGGGTCACATCTGGGTGTGGTCTCCTGGTGGGTCAGGGTTCACAGTTAGTGACGTGTGAGGCCTCCTGCCCTGCACCGCCCCACGTCACTGGCTCTGGAGGGAGCGGGGCTGTCACTATTACATGGTTAATCAGGGTGAGAAGAATCGAGGTTTAGGGAAAATTGGGTGAAGTCATTGCTTCCAAATTTGCTATTTCTTCTTGTTTCTTGGGGAAGGGGAGAGACAAAGGGGGAAACCACTCATGACTGTCCACACATCCCAGTACCCAGGGAGGAGGAACCGCCACCTCATATCGACCCAGACTCTCAATGTGTACACATTCCAAGGGTTCTGTCCAAGTGGTTCGGACAGTTCTGGAATTCCGTCAATTTCAACGATCCGAGGATGATGTCACCCTCCCAATGTCCATTGGCTCCATTTAGCGAGATTTTTTGCTGTCACCGGTTGTTTGGGGTAGTCCTGCTACAGCACCAAATGTGCGGCCATATTCTCCTTGTACAACAGGGCCTGTGTCCACTGCCCCACCTTTTTCACTAAGTAGGACATGTTCTTGCAGGCGAGTCCAACGACCCAGGCCAGGTGTCCCAAGCATCACTGAATACCTGCCCCCTGGGGCTCACGAACCCAATATCCACCTAGCAGGTGGGTCCCAGGGCCCGGGACATGAGACCCAAGCCCCACCGGATCCCCCACCCCTGCGGTTCACAAACTCCACACCCACCTCACAGGTAGGCCCCAGGCCAGGTGACCTGAGCCCTCCTGAATCCCCCACCCCTGGGGCTCCCGAGCCAGGCACCCACCTAGAAGGTGGGCCCCAGGATCTGGACCAAGCAATCCATACCCCACCGGTTCCCCCATCCCCGGGGCTCAGGAACCCATCGCTTACCACACATGTGGGCCCCCGGACCTGAGCCAATCTACCCAACCCCTGTCAGATCCCCCATCCCTGGGATTGACATACCCGGGCCCCGCTGCGCCCAGGCTGGTCTGACTAGCCTCACCTCAGCATCCACAGTCTTATTGCGCCACCTGGCCTAGTCTAGTGTGCCCCCTGTTCCAGCTCTTGTTGGTGGGTGCTCCAGCCTATCCCAGGCCAGCCTGATTGCTGTCCTGGTCCTAATAGGAACTGGTTGGTGTTGCAGCCTGGTCTGGCTTCTCGTGTCCCCTGCCCTGGTTCTCAGATCTGCCAATGAGTGTTATGTGCTGGTCCAGACTGGTCTGTCCCCAGACTGACCCACACGTATACCAGCGGGTACTGTAACCTGGCATGGTCTGGGCTGCTCCTTGCTTCGTGTGCTCACCTGCAGGGGCTGCGTCCCAGTGAGGTTTCCCGGATCCTCCATCGAGTCTCCTCCCAGTGGCAGTTCTCACGCACACCAGTGGGTCGTTGGCCCGGGCTGACTTTGTCCACCTCCTGTCCTGGCGAGAACAGTGGCCTTGCTCAACTGGCCACAGCCATTCTGGTTCTCGGTGTGGGCTGTTGTCGCCCAGTGCTTCCTGGTCCGGTTCACGTAGTTCAGCAGGAGTCAAAACCTAGTCTGGCCTGTTCTACACACAAACTGGCTCTCTGGAGTACCAGTGGGAGCTGGCATTAAGCCCAATCTGTCGCTCCACCGTCCTGGTGCACACCCGCATGGTGCAGTCTGTAGCCATGTACAGCCACGCTTGCTGCCCTCAGTCCTACTCTGGTTCTCACTAGGGGGAACACTAACCCATTTGGGGTGGCCCCTTAATCCCCAGCAAGGCCTGACCCCATCCGCAGTCTTGGGAGAGCCAGCAGAGATTGCAGTTCCACAGCGGGGAGCACACTTTGCCCCACAAATTCTATCAGACCGACTTCTCTCACTCTTGTTCTCCCCTCCAAACCACTTTGGTGCGGGTCCCCTACCTACACACACAGGCCGTGGACTTATCAATGGAAGTCCCTCAGCTGGAATTCCTAACCTGGGCATAAAAACCACTCCATCCACTGGTTCACTCCCCAAGTGGCCACAACAACCACAGATGAGCCAATCTGAAGCCAGGAGCCAGCAGCCTTGTCCAGGTTTCCCACGTGGGTGCAGGGTCCCAAGGCTTTGTGCCAGCCTGAGACCACAAGCAGAGAACTGGATAGAAAGTGGAGCAACCAGGTCAGCAACCAGTGCCCATATGGAATCTCAGTGCTTGCAAAGGAAGAAGGATTGGCCTGCTGAGCCATCGCACCAGGCCTTAATCCACAAAGTTTTTTTAAACTTTTGTGAATTTAGGACATGAAGCTCTAGAGAGACCTGAGGTGATGGGGCAAGAAGCCCAGACAGGAAGAGACCCCTCCCAGGGTGAGAGTCTGCCCTCCGGTCCTTCGAAGGGAGATGGCTTGGTACGGGCAAGAGGAGCTCAGAGAAACGAAGGAAGCCCATTGGGGTAAGGTCAAGAGCAGACAACGGTAGAGGTGCCTCTCAGATGGCCTAGGGAGGCAGCCCGTGGGCATAGGCCTAGTGAGAACAGACGTGCCGAGCAGATGGAGATCCAGGCCGACACTGGGCAGCGCAAAGGCCTTGGGGCCCTTGCTTCCTTGGATATACGGAGCAGGGAGGCCAGTGGGTAGTAGGACAACAGCCGAAGGGGCAGGGACCTGCGGGGTGGGGAGGGCGGCACACAGAGCAGGGATGTGTGCTGACTGAGGTCTGAACAGGTCAATGGTGGAGTCGGGGGAGCCGAGCTCCAGCCGAGGCTACAGGTACCCAGGGGTGCCCAGATTCCGGGGATATTTTAGAAGTGGAGTCAGCTGACAGCTCAGAGGTGGGGGTGTGGGAAAGGAAGATGCTGCCAGAACCGCACCTGAGCCCCAGCCACCAAGCACCAGCAGGGGCCCACAGGTTTCCTAACCCACGCCCTGTGCCACGCCCCCGGGCCCTGTGTTCAGAATGTCCTTATTTGCCCTGTGCCTAAAATGCACTTGCTCGCCCCGCTGCCACCCCCAGCTTCAGCCTCACCGCTGCTGGCAGGCACAAGGGCCACCCTGGCTTCAGAGAACTGTGGCCTCCTCACAGCCATGCTCCCTACTCCTGCCCTTCCTCCTTCCACAGAGTACAGCCACCTGCTAGGCAGCTGGTGCCAGGCAGGGACACTTGAGAGCAGAAGGCAACCAGGGCGGGCTTCACTGAGGAAGCGGAGAGAAGCAGGAGCAGGGGTGCTGGGAGGCCAGCAGGACTTGGAAGCGGGGGCAGGACCACACCCAGCAAGGGGGGCTCAGAGAGTGAACTGGGGGCAGGGGCCCACGGCGAGGAGGGGCTCCAGGCAGAGACTGTGTCCCAGGTGCTGGACACTCCCCTGGTGTCTTCCCTCAGCTTCTGTGCCCGAATCACCACCAAGACCCAGTCATCCCTCAAAACCCATCCCAGGCCTGCCTCCCTCACGGCGCTGCTCCAAGCAGCCTCCCGGCACCCCGAGGGCCTCCCTCACCCGCCTCGGCCCGGCCTCTCCGTCCCCCTGCTCCCACAGACGCACCCACTCCATGGTGGCCTGCCAGCCTCTCACCCTGCCTGTGTTCTCACAGTCCATCCACGCCGGTGCAGGGGTCATAAAGGCCATAAAAGACATCCCCTATTTTTGTGGCACACGCACATGCCACCCGGGGGTAGCAGACATTTCCGGATCTTTCCAGCTGCTGGTGGGGTCGGGCGAGCACCCACTTCCACGCGTTGAGTGCGCGTTGAATTTCTCATGGACCAACATCCAGGAGCAAACTGCTGAGTCACCTTGTCATACCGTGCTTTAATTCCTGAAAATATTTTCCCCTACTTTATTATGTTTTAATTTTTATTGGAAAGGCACATTTACAGAGAGAAGAGACAGAAATAAAAATCACCGGGTTTTTTATTAGGATAGGCTGACGGGCAACCTCGTGGAAGCTTCAGGCATTAGCAGTGGGTCATGTCTCCAAGGCATCAGTAAACAGATTATTTAAACATTGGTCAGTGTGGGCCAGGTGCCATGGGCTAACTGCTAAAGTCCTCACCTTGAACACACCGGGATCCCATATGGGCGCCGGTTCTAATCCCAGCAACCCCACTTCCCATCTAGCTCCCTACTTGTAGCCTAGGAAAGCAGTTGAGAACGGCCCAAAGTCTTGGGACCCTGCACCCGCGTGGGAGACATGGAGGAAGTTCCTGGCTCCTGGCTTCAGATCAGACCAGCTCTGGCCGTTGGGGTCACTTGGGGAGTGAATCATCGGTTGGAAGATCTTCCTCTCTGTCTCTCCTCCTCTCTATAGATCTGACTTTCCAATAAAAATAAATAAATCTTAAAATAAATAAATAAAAACTGGTCAGTGTGACTTTCCAGTGCGGTGGATACCAGCAGACGGAACACAGGCATGACCAGCTTTTAGACTAATAATAATCGTAGTGAGAATGGTTGTTGGCACATGTGTGTCATCTGGTCAATTAAAAGAAAAAACCACTACAGGCCACAGTAAAAGCTGAAATAGGATTGTCTTCAAATAATTGTATTTATTTGAAAGAGCTACAGAAAGAAAGAGATGTTTTATCTACTGGGTCACTCTCCAAATGGCTGCAATGGCCAGAGCTGAGCCGATCAGGAGCCAGGAGCCAGAAGCTTCTTCCAGGTCTCCCACGCAGGTGCAGGGTCCCAAGGCAGAAGCTTAGCCTACCACACCACAGCGCCAGCTCCTGCTCTGCATTTGATCCAAATAAGTAAAAAAAAAAAAAAAAAAAAAAAGTTGTATCAGCTGCTTGGAGGTAACACGTCACCTACATAGGACACACAGTCTTGAATTAGCCAACCCCTGCAGAAGGAAATTAGCAGGCCCTGTAACACAGGTCTGCATGAAGCATGCAGGGCCACCCAGGAGGGGACATGGCCCAGGGACACACTCTGGGACTTTGCTGGGTCCTCGACAATTCCCCAAGGTCAGCAGGCCCGTCATGCGTGACAGACAGTACAGCCCTGGCCGTGGGAGGAGTGCGTTGGTGCATGGAAGACCCCTCTCTGTATTTCAAATAAAATGAAAGAAAAATTTAAGTCATGTGAACACAGGACTGCACGGGTAAGGTGCAAATGTTTGCCTCGGGTGAGCAGACACCAGGGAGGTCACACAGGGCAGACGGACTGGGGGCCGAGCCAGGGGGCGGGCGGGTGGTAACTACAGGGTGACTTTCCTGTAAGGTCTTGGACGGCTTCTCGAATGTTCTGCAGGCTCTTGGAGTCTTCTGACCACAGTGAGACCGTGCCCAAGGACAGCCCTGCTACCCCAGCCCACACAAGTTATTGTCTTCTCAAATTCCAAACCCACCTGGTGGGATAAGGGGTGATGTGCCTGTTGCAGCCAGCACACACCCGGGCATGTCCTGGTTCACTCAAAACAATCAAACCCAAACTTGTGTGTTACTCGGGAGTAGGGGTCACACTCCACGAATGGCTGGAAAATTCTGAAAGACCAGTTTCTCCCCAGACAGGCTCACCTCCTGCCTCTGTGGAGCCCCAGCAGCGCCCAAATCCTAGGAGGCAGTTACTTCCCGCTGCAGCTCCCAGGAGCACCTTCACGTCCAGCCAGGGGCCTGATGAGTCCCACAGCAGGTGTTCAACAAGTGAGCAAACACAGCAGGGATCCACAAGCCCACCAGGACGTTCCCTAAACCTCTGTTCGTCCCGCATCAGTCTCCAAAGATCCAGGCAGTGGACTCTCCGGTCCTGGCTACCCGCGTCCGGCCGCTCTGCTACACCCCAGCTCTCTCTTCCAACCCCCATTCCCACATACATAACCAGGGTACCCAAACTAGCTGAACCAGGACTGCATTTCCCACGAGCCTCAGCGCTGGGACTACATGCCCCGGCAGCCTCAGCTCCTGCTGGGCTCCTTGCCCTTCAAGCACGGGGTGGGGGCAGCGACTGGCAAATTTCCTGACCCGCACCCCCACCTCTGCAGCCCCAGTTCCTCCGCCTTGCAGCTAGGGCCCAACACCCCGTGTTCCCCGCAAGGAGCCTGCCTCAGTTTCTCTATTGCGACTACCGTAGCCCCCTCCACCTCCCGAGAGGCACCCCGTCCGCCCCACACTCCCAGAAGCACCCCTTTCCCGCCCCCCACCTCGAGGTGGGTTGTGCGCTGCGGGGTTTGTGAACCCGCCGTCCGGGGTGCGCCGCCAGGGCCGCGCGCGTTTCGGTGCCAAGTCTCGGGTCCCTGCCGGAGGTTGGGGCGCCGGGTGAGCCGCGCCGGGGCCGGGGCCGGGGCCGGGGCCGGGGGGCGGTGTCCAGGTCGCCGCCTCCGCCGGGAGCCTCGCCCAGGTGCGCAGGTGCTCGGGGCGGGGACCAGGATGGAGACGTCGGCGCCGAGGGCGGGAGCCCGCGCTTCCGGCTGTGTGTGCAGTTCGGGGTGCCGTGGGCTGGAGTGGGACCCCCGTGGGACACGGCCCGGCACGTGATGTGTGTGCGCGCGTGTGTGCGTGTGTGTGTGTCCTCGTGCGCTGTGTCGCTAACGCATCGGCCTCCAGGCCGGGCTCCTTGTGTCTTGGGGCGCGGGGACGCGGGGACGCGGGATGCACCTTGCTGTGCCTCAGTTTCCCCATCTGTGCCCTGGGGGGGCGATGGCGGCACCTGTCCCAGAGGGCTGGTCGGGAGGCCGACAAGGCAAGGAAGACGACAACAACGCCCGGCTCAGCGTGGCGTCCATACTCCCGGGAATAAATCAATGTCATAAAGCATGATTCTGTATCTTTTGTACGGGGCACGTGCTGCTGTGTGCTGTGCGTGTGTGTCTCCGTGCGCGCGCCGTGTGTCTGGATCTCCCGTGCGCGCCCCTGTCTGTGTACGCGGGGCAGAGTGGGGGTGCACCCCTTGGGGTGTCTTGGTGACCTTGTGTGGGGATGTGCAACTGCCTGCTGTGTGTGTGTCTGCAGGTGGCTGGTGTAGCTACCTGGCATGTGGGTGTCCCTGTGCGCCCGTGTCCCCGGCTCAGACCTGGCCGCATATTCATGTGTGCGTTGTGTGTGTTGGCCACGTCTAGGACACGCTTGTCTCTCTCTGTGTGTGAATGCATGTGAGTCCTGTCCCTGTCTGTTGGCTGCGTGGATCTTTGTGGCATGTGGCGGTCTTTGTGACATTGATGTTTCTTGCGTGGCCGGGTGCATCTGTGCCGGGGCCTGTGTGTGTGTGTGTGTGTGTGTGTGTGTGTTCCGGGGCGGCCCTCCCAGCGTCTTTGTGACGTGTACGTGTCCCCGGCTGCTGATGGCTGGCCACCTTTGTATGTGATGTGCAGTGCGTGTCAGCTGCGTGTGGGCTGTGTGTGCCTGGCAGATGCGGCCTAGCATATAGCAGACATGTCCGGGGCAGTGGCCTGCCACAGCAGTCCTCCACGGGGAATGTGGGCCCTGCAGGCGCCCCAGGCCACCGCCACCGAGGGGTCTGCTGGTCCCCGTCTGTCCCTCCCCCTCCTCTCCCCTCCCTCCTGGCAGACAGAGCTACCCGGAGCCAGTTACCATGACAACGCTCCATCCTCCCTCCTCCCACCTGCCTCTGACAGGCTCCCTGCTCCCCCAATCCTGGCTGCCCTCGGGGGCGGGGCCCTCATCCTCGCTCCCCCTACCCTCTCCCCCCCACCCCAGCCACCCCGGCTCCCAGCTCCTCTCCTCCGTCGGCCTCTCCATCCCTTATCTGTCTGTCCCTTCGCCGAGGGGGAGGGGGGTACCTGAGCCAGTAAGCAGCCCCTCCCTCCCCGAGTCCTGCGTCTCCTGCCCCCCTTCTTGGGCCGGGGGGAGGCCAGGGTCGCGCGGGTCCCCATGGCTGGGGGCTGAGGGCCCGCCCCCCCCTCCTCCCCAGCCGCCACCACCTCCACCTCCTGGCCATCCTGGACAAGATGCCTGCGCCCAGCGCCCTCATCCTCTTCGCGGCCGTCTCCGCCTCCGGCTGCCTGGCGTCCCCGGCCCACCCCGGTGAGTCTGCAGGGCCGCGTCCGGCTCGCAGCACCCCCACACCTCTCCCAGCCTGGCCGCCCGCAGGCGTCCCCTGCGGCCCCCGGGCACCTGTGCGCGCTTGCCGCACGCAGCCTGCGCCGGCTGGGCCTGCGGGCGGCCGCCTGGGGAGGGGTCCTTGGGCCTCCCTGCGTTCGCGTGCACGCGGGTGCTGTGCAGGGTGCGCAGCAGCCGGGCTAGACAAGGCTGCGGGCGGAATTGGGGGCACGGCACGGGAGGCTGCTGCGGCCTCGGGGCGGACCCGTGTGCACGCCGTGTGCGAGACAGGTGCCAGCCCCCTACCTGGGGGCTTCCAGCATGGGCCAGGATCTGCCAGCCTGCAGCCGGGGGGCCGTCCTCTTCCGCGAAGAGGAGTAAGGAGGCCGTCCGTGGGAGCCTATTTTAAATTCGGAGAGCTCCAGGCCTCACTGTCACTCCTGCATCCCTCAGGCCGCACCAGAATCCTTCCCATCCTGGGGAAAGGGGGTGGTGTAAGGTGGTCCCACTTTGGGGCCAGAGGAGAGGCCCCACCCCCAACCCAACCAGCTAGGAAGGCCCCAGACTACGACTCCCACAATACCGTGGGCCACCGGGCTCCTCTGCCAAGCGGCTCCTGGTCGCAGGGCATCATGGGCGTTGTAGTCCACGGCCGTCCAGGATGGGAGGGGCACAGAGTGCAGGGGCCCGGGGCTTGAACTCCGGACTCCAACCCAGCCTGTGCCCACAGATGGATTCGCCATGGGCCGGGCCCCTCTGGCTCCTCCCTACGCTGTGGTCCTCATTTCGTGCTCAGGCCTGCTGGCCTTCATCTTCCTCCTCCTCACCTGTCTGTGCTGCAAACGAGGGGATGTGGGTTTCAAGGTGAGGTGTCCTGGGGGTTCAGCGTGTGAGGAGGAAGTCGCCGACCAGGCCTTTCCCCCAGCCCAGGAGGAGGCGATGCAGGGTGGGGGTGGGGGCACCCTCTGGCCCGCCACTTGGAATGCAGATAGGGGATGGTGTCTGGGCTGGGCTAGGGCAGGGCCCGCTGTGCCCTCAGCCATGCACTGCTCCACCCCATGCCCCTGCCGGTTCCCCCACCCCGCAGGAGTTTGAGAACCCTGAAGGGGAGGACTGCTCCGGGGAGTACACTCCCCCCGCCGAGGAGACCTCCTCCTCACAGTCCCTGCCTGATGTCTACATCCTCCCGTTGGCTGAGGTCTCCCTGCCGATGCCTGCCCCGCAGCCGTCACACTCAGGTAGGGTCCTGCACCCCGCCCAGGGTCCCGGAGGAGGCTGCCACGGGATTGGGGAGCGGGCAGGGATAGTCCTGGCCGATGGCAGAGGTGGGAACCCCTGGTAGTGGCCAAGAGGGAAATGGACCCACAGCATCTCCGTAGGAGGCCATTGCCCAAAGCTCGGCCTTCCAGGCAGCCAATGGGAGGCTGGCGTGGTGTCATAGGATCCTGGGACACCCAGGGGCGGGACTGACTGGGTGCTGAGCTCCTGTGGGCAGCCAGCGAGGAGGCTGGGACTGCCGGGAAGTCTGGAGGCAGCCAGTGAGAAGCCGCTGAGTTGGGGGTGGGGTTGGTGGCCCTTGGGGGACAGGCTCAGGGGCCTCCCTCTCCCTGCCAACCCAGACATGACCACCCCCCTGGGCCTCAGCCGCCAGCACCTCAGCTACCTGCAGGAGATCGGCAGCGGCTGGTTTGGGAAGGTGAGTGGCGTCAGGGTTGGGGGGCATCCTCACAGCCCCACTGTGTCAATCTGCCCCTCCCCACGCCCCCAGGCCACCTCATACCTGGTCACCTCCCCCATCCACCCCCCCACATCTGTCGGTCAGCGCCTCCCTCCTCACTCCATTGACCACTCCGCCTCGCCTCCACCTGGCTGTCCGCGCCTCCGTCCGTCTATCCATCCTTCCATCCGTCCCCGCGTCCATCGGACTCTGGGCCTGTGAGTCTGTCATTCCATGTCTGGTGCGGGACAAGGGCTGTGGAGGGAGCAAGTGCGGGTCGTGGCGGGGGAGTGGAGGAGCTGGGCGCCAAGGGCGATGGGGACCCGGCCAGGGCACTCGCTGACTCCGTGTGCCCCTTGGCCAGGTGATCCTGGGAGAGATCTTCTCCGACTACACCCCAGCCCAGGTGGTGGTGAAGGAGCTCCGGGCCAGTGCCGGGCCGCTGGAGCAGCGCAAGTTCATCTCGGAAGCACAGCCATACAGGTATTAGGGGAATAGGTGGACAGTGCACAGAGGTCAAGTATCAGGTGGGTATGTGGAGAGTTGTCAGGCGGACAGGTGGGCAGTGGATAGGTGGACAGGTATCAGGTGTCAGCCTCGCGCCTGGGTGTGCGCCACCTGGTGGCCATACCTGGCACGGCAGGCTCACAGTGTGGGTCTGAATTCTCCACCCATCTTCCTGCTGGTGGAACCCCAGTCTCTTTGCCTGCTGTGCCCGGGTACCCTCGGGCAGAGGGCAGCAGAGAGAATTGCTGGCGCGGGGTGCCCTTCCTTCCTAGAAGCCAGGTCACACACACCACTGTTTTGGAAAAAAGTCACTCCACCTTGCGGAGGTCACGACATACATGGAGAAATACCATCTTTGAGAGGCAGAGTGCACACCTTGCCCTGCAGATCCACTCCCCAGGGGCCTGCAGCGGCTGGCAACGGCGAGGCATCCGGGGCTCCCACTGGGTGCCAGGGACTGACTCACTCGCTTGCTGCCTGCTGGGGTCAGGGCCAAAGCTGGGTGTGTACACCCCACCCCACACCCGCTATGGGACATGGGTGTCTCAAGCAGTTTAGTTTTAATCTCCAGGCCAAACGTCCACCCTTAGGAACAAACACTGAGAAACAAAAGACAGGACAAGAGTGCCAAGACGGTGTCAGGCAGCGTGTGTGACAGAGCTGGGGGTCACTTTGTGCCACTGGAGAGGCTGGGTGGACCCAGGGGGACTGGCCCTGCAAAGCCTTGTGGGAAGCAGGTCCCAGGCAGCGGGAACAGCAGGTGCAGGAGCATGGAAATGAGCTACCTGAAGAGCAGGAGTGTGGTTAGGGTGCTGGGAGAGCAGTCACTCGCTGGGCCAGCGGCTCCTCTGCCCTTCCCGGACTCATCCCACAGCTGGGTGAGGAATACCCGCCACTGACCAGTGAGGGAAACTGAGGCAGGCACGGAGTGAGAGGACTCAGCAGCAATGACCCTGCAGAAGCTGCAGGCAGGACTCAGCCCCAGCTCTCACCCAGTGTGATGGTGAAGAGGGCACGCCAGAAGGTTCTTTTGGGGCCATGGGGGGACAGTGAGCCAGCAAGGAAACTCCAAGTGAGGGGGCAGGCTGGAGTCGGAGAGGGCAGGGGCTGGTTTGAACCAGGACGAGAGGCAGGAATGAAAGCCAGGAAGTGCCGACGGGTGAGGGGGTGCCTGATCCAGGGCAGTGGGGGGTGAGGAGAGGGAGACCCGGGCGGGCGGGCATGGACCCCTGATACAGCCCTCCTGCTGCCCCCCAGGAGCCTGCAGCACCCCAATGTCCTCCAGTGCCTGGGCCTGTGTGTGGAGACGCTACCTTTCCTGCTCATCATGGAGTTCTGCCAGCTGGTGAGCAGGGGCGGCGGGCGGGGGCTGGGCGCGCCCCCTGCCTTCCGTGGCCACCACCTGTCCAGTCCCAGGGAACACTGAGGCCAAGCGGCATGCCCGCCTGCGCTATGCTAGCTTCAGTCTGATCCACCTCCTCCTCCTCTCTCCCAGGGGGACCTGAAGCGTTACCTGCGGGCTCAGCGGCCGCCCGAGGGCCTGTCCCCGGAGCTGCCCCCTCGGGACCTGCGGACACTGCAGAGGATGGGCCTGGAGATCGCGCGTGGGCTGGCGCACCTGCACTCGCACAACTACGTGCACAGGTGGGCCGGGAGGGCTGACCTGGAAGAGGGGAGGACAGAGAGAAGGAGAATGGGTGAGGCGAAGAAGGGAGAGGGGATACAGCAGATGGAGGAAGAGTCCAGAAGGAGGAGGAGGAGGCGCCTAGAGAGGACAAGAAGAGCCGGAAGAAGGGAGGTGGCGCCCGAGCAGGCTGGGGCAGCAGGTGCAAGGCCGCGGGGCCGGGCTGGGGCTGGCCCCGCATGTGTTCACCTGTGCCCCCGTCCCCAGCGACCTGGCCCTGCGCAACTGCCTGCTGACCTCCGACCTCACCGTGCGCATTGGAGACTACGGGCTGGCCCACAGCAACTACAAGGTGGGAGCTGCCCTGCTGTGGGCCGGGGGGCTGCAGGGGTGGCTGCAGCCACCTGACCCCACTGGCTTGTCCCGTAGGAGGACTATTACCTGACCCCAGAGCGCCTGTGGATCCCGCTGCGCTGGGCAGCGCCCGAGCTCCTCGGGGAGCTGCACGGCACCTTCATGGTGGTGGACCAGAGCCGTGAAAGCAACATCTGGTGAGCCGACGCGGGCAGTGTGTGATGAGGGCTGCCAAAGCCCAGAAGGGGCTGGGACGCAAGCCTGACTCCTCTGTGCTGCCTGCTGTGCCGATCGCCCCGCAGGTCTCTGGGGGTGACGCTGTGGGAGCTGTTTGAGTTTGGGGCCCAGCCCTACCGCCACCTGTCTGACGAGGAGGTCCTGGCCTTCGTGGTGCGCCAGCAGCACGTGAAGCTGGCCCGGCCGAGGCTCAAGCTGCCCTACGCTGACTACTGGTGAGGGCCAGGCCCAGCTGGCATCCCAGACCATCCGCATGCCACCCAGGGGGAGGCCTGCGTCCCCGCATCTCCTCTCTCCTCTGAGACTCTTGCCTGTTCCTGGCAGGTATGACATCCTGCAGTCCTGCTGGAGGCCACCTGCCCAGCGCCCCTCGGCCTCCGACCTGCAGCTGCAGCTCACCTACCTGCTCTCGGAGCGGCCCCCCCGGCCCCCCCCGCCGCCACCCCCACCCCGAGACGGCCCCTTCCCCTGGCCCTGGCCGCCGTCCCACAGCGCGCCACGCCCTGGGACCCTGTCGTCCCCCTTTCCTCTTCTGGATGGCTTCCCGGGCGCTGACCCAGATGATGTGCTCACCGTGACCGAGAGCAGCCGCGGCCTGAACCTCGAGTGCCTGTGGGAGAAGGCCCGGCGGGGGGCAGGCCGGGGCGGTGGGGCACCGCCCTGGCAGCCTGCGTCTGCACCCCCAGCCCCCCATGCCAACCCCTCCAACCCCTTCTACGAGGCAATGTCCACGCCCAGTGTGCTGCCCGTCATCAGCGCTCGCAGCCCCTCCGTGAGCAGCGAGTACTATATCCGCCTGGAGGAGCACGGCTCCCCGCCCGAGCCCCTCTTCCCCAACGACTGGGACCCCCTGGACCCAGGCGTGCCCGCTCCCCCGGCCCCTCAGGCCCCTTCCGAGGTCCCCCAGCTCGTGTCCGAGACCTGGGCCTCCCCGCTCTTCCCGGCGCCTCGGCCCTTCCCGGCCCAGTCCTCCGCCTCGGGCAGCTTTCTGCTGAGCGGCTGGGACCCCGAGGGTCGAGGCGCCGGGGAGACGCTGGCAGGAGACCCCGCCGAGGTGCTGGGGGAGCGGGGCACCGCCCCCTGGGCCGAGGAGGAGGAGGAGGAAGAGGAGGAGGAGGAAGGCAGCTCCCCGGGCCAGGACAGCAGCAGCCTTGGAAGGGGGCCCAGCCGCCGGGGGGCCCTGCCCTGCCCCTTGTGCAGCCGCGAGGGAGCCTGCTCCTGCCTGCCCCTGGAGCGAGGCGACGCTGTGGCTGGCTGGGGGGGGCACCCCGCCCTTGGCTGTCCCCACCCCCCCGAGGACGACTCGTCCTTACGGGCAGAACGGGGTTCCCTAGCCGACCTCCCCTTGGTCCCCCCCGCCTCGGCCCCCCCCGAGTTTCTGGACCCCCTTATGGGGGCGGCGGCGCCCCAGTACCCCGGGCGGGGGCCACCTCCCGCTCCCCCCCCCCCCGCCGCCGCCTCCCCCCCGGGCACCCGTGGACTCGGCCGCGTCCCCCGACCCCTCGTCGGCCGTGGCCAGTCCCGGCTCAGGCCTTTCGTCTCCGGGCCCCAAGCCGGGGGACAGCGGCTACGAGACCGAGACCCCTTTTTCCCCCGAGGGAGCCTTCCCGGGTGGGGGTGCGGCCGAGGAAGAAGGGGTCCCTCGGCCACGGGCTCCCCCCGAGCCACCCGACCCAGGAGCGCCCCGGCCACCCCCAGACCCGGGTCCCCTCCCGCACCCAGGGACCCGGGAGAAGCCGAACTTCGTGGTTCAAGTGAGCACAGAGCAGTTGCTCATGTCCCTGAGGGAGGACGTGACAAGGAACCTCCTAGGGGACAAGGGGGCGACACCCCGGGAGACAGGACCCCGGAAGGCGGGGAGAGGCCTCGGGAACAGAGAGAGAGTCCCCGGCCTGCCCCGGGACCTGCCAGCCCCGGGCAGCGGGAAGCCAGCCCCAAGCCTGCCCCACTCTGTGAACGGGGAGACGGTGCTGGAGACCGGGGCCCAGAGAGCCCCCAGGGCAGAGGAGAAGGCAGCAGAGAACGGGCCTCTGGGGTCCCCCGAGAGAGAAGAGACAGCGCTGCAGAATGGGGAGCTGACACCCCCAAGGAGGGAGGAGACGCTGGCGGAGAACGGGCCTCTGGGGTCCCCCGAGAGAGAAGAGACAGCGCTGCAGAATGGGGAGCTGACACCCCCAAGGAGGGAGGAGACGCTGGTGGAGAATGGGGCCCCGAGGCTGCTCAGGAGCATGGAGAAGCCTGTGGAGACTGGGCCACGGAGAGCCCCCGGGCCCTGGGGGGAGATGCCCGAGAATGGGGAGCCAGTCCCAGAGGCCGGGCTGGAGACAGCCCCCACAGCCAGCACGGCGGACTCACCCCAGAGCGGGTCGCAGACGGGCCATGGCCCCCTTGGCCCAGTCCCCAGGAGCGGGACGCCGGGTCCCGGGACAGAGAGGAGAGCCCTCGAGACTGGGGGGGCGCTGAGAGCCCCCGGGGCTGGGAGGCTGGACCCCGGGAGTGGGGGCCGAGCCCCAGTGGGCACGGGGACGGCCCTCGGCGGCGGCCTAGAAAGCGGCGTGGACGCAAAGGCCGCGTGGGCAGACAGCACGAGGCCGCCGCCGCCACCGCCACTGCCCCCGGAGGCACAGCCGAGGAGGCCGGAGCCAGTGCCGCCGAGGGCCAGGTCGGAGCCGGCATCCGAGGCCGAGCCCGGGCTCCCAGACAGCAAGGCCGGAGGAGACACGGCACCCAGCGGAGACGGGGACCCCCCCAAGCCCGAGAGGAAGGGCCCCGAGATGCCACGGCTATTCCTGGACCTGGGACCCCCACAGGGGAACAGCGAGCAAATCAAAGGTGAGAGGGGCTACCCCGGGGTGCCAAGGGTGGGCTGGCCAGCTGTGGTGGCTCATGTCCTTGCTGTGGCATGCCTCAGTTTACCCATCTGCCAACACAGCAAGGGACAGCACTGACTGCCCAACAGTCATAGCTAGATGAGTGTTTCTTTTAGCCTAGCAAGGAGGTAGGAGGCACCTGCCCAGCACTGGTGAGCTGGCAGGCAGCACAGTCAGGCTGTCTTTGGAAAGACAGCTGGGTAAAGACCCCAGCAGGGAAGGTAGAGGCCCCTTCCAGGGTTGGACATGGAGGAACAGTGGGGTTTGCGGAGGCGGTGCCCGAGGCTGTAGCACAGCTCCTGTTCGGAATAGGAACTCCCCAGTTCTTTGTGCTAGTGGCTCAGGGACAGGGGCCATTGGGGTGGGGGGCTGTGGTGGGCAGCGTGTGGCCAGCTGGCAGCCAGATGCTGGAAGTGAATGGCTCAGGGGAACCGGGGGCCGGGAATGGCTTGCTTCTGCATCCCTCCCCCACAACCCACAATTTCCCTGCCGGGTTTCTAAAGGGGTCACCCCTGGGGACCCCAGGTCAGCAGACACGGGGCAAGGGCAACCCAAGGGGAGGGCTCCTGTGACAGCCAGTGAGGGGCGTAAAGTGACCCAGTGCTCTGGGTCACCCCAACAGTGAGCAAGGTGGGAGGGTGGCCAGGTTTCCTCCTGCAGTGGGATGGGGAGGTGCTGAAGTCTTTCGCAGAGGCCAGGGTGGGTTCCGTTGGCCGGGAGGCCCGGAGAGGCCCAGAGAGGCTCGGGGAGGCCCGGAGAGGCCCGGGGAGGCCCGGGAGGCTCCGAGAGGCCCGGGGAGGCCCGGGAGGCTCCAAGAGGCCCAGGGAGGCTCCGGGAAGGCCCGGGGAGGCTAGGAGAGGCCCTGGCTAGCATCGTGCTGCCCAGGCATTCCTCCCGAGCCCCGGGTCCTTGCGGACAGGCCTCAGTGTCCCTCCCCGCGTCTCTCCCCTCGCAGCCAAGCTGTCGCGGCTCTCGCTGGCCCTGCCGCCCCTCACGCTCACGCCGTTCCCGGGGCCGGGCCCACGGCGGCCCCCGTGGGAGGGCGCGGACGCCGGGGCAGCTGGCGGGGAAGCCGGCGGGGCGGGGTCGTCGGGGCCGGCGGAGGAGGACGGGGAGGACGAGGAGGACGAGGACGAGGACGAGGCGGCGGGGCCGCGGGGCCCCGGGAGGGCGCGGGCAGCCCCGGTGCCCGTCGTGGTGAGCAGCGCCGACGCGGACGCGGCCCGCCCGCTGCGGGGGCTGCTCAAGTCGCCGCGCGCGGCCGACGAGCCCGAGGACAGCGAGCTGGAGAGGAAGCGCAAGATGGTCTCCTTCCACGGGGACGTGACCGTCTACCTCTTCGACCAGGTGGGGAACTGGACGGGGCGGGGCCTGCTGGGGTCACGCCCAGACGGGGACGGGTCTGTGGCGGGCGTGGCCTAACTGGAGCCTCACCCATGGATGAAGGGTGTTGGTTGGTTGGCTGAGGCCACACCCAGGGGCGGGTCTGTAGTGGGCGTGGCTGGAGGGGCTTTGGGTATGGTTTAATAGGGCCACACCCACGGATGGGGCGGAGCTGAACAGTGGGCAAAGCTGAAGGGGTTGTGGGGCGGGGCCTAAGTGGAGTCACATCCACAGATGGGAGTGGGCCACGCCCAGAGGGGCAGCGTCTATGGTGGGCGTGGTCAGGGTTCAGGGCGTGGTCTGACGAGCCACACCCATGGTGGAAGGGACTGTGGTTGGTTGGAGGCGGGGTCGAGGGTGGGCGGAGCCTGGAGCAGGTATGTGGAACTGGATTGACTGGCTCGTTATGGGAAAGGGGGAGCCTGGAAAAGGAAGGATCTGGAAAGGAGGGGGAGCGTCCTTACCTGGCAATCAGGAAGGAGCTGGGAAAGGCCAAGCGTTAAGAGGATTAGGGCGTGTCTGGGTGGGGGACTGATCCTAAGCCGGGTTAGGACAGAGCTTGTCCACTGCGGTGGGCTGGCTCGGGAAGGGCGGGTAGGCCTGCCTCGCCCAGGGCTAGCCATGGGGAGAGTGCTGGGGGAGCCTAGGAGGAGGGTGGACAAGGTCAGGAATGGCTGGGATGGAGGAGGATGGTGAGAGTGACCAAAGGCCATGGGAACAGCAAGAAGGGAGCGTGGGTGCTGCTTTGGGGCCGACGCGCCTGGCACCCGGCGACCGCCAAGCTGTGGGGCCTGAACGCTCTGGAACAAAGGCGGCCCCAGCTCCGGGTGGGACGGGGTTGGGCGGGCTGTAGGAGCAGGAGGCCCTGGGCGCCAGCGGGGGCCTGTGGAGGCGCGTGGCGGTGGGTGCGGTGGCGTGCGACCCCTCGCGCGGCCGCTTTTGCCTTCGCAGGAGACGCCAACCAACGAACTGAGCGTCCAGGGCCCCCCCGAGGCGGACACGGACCCGTCCACGCCTCCAGCGCCCCCGACGCCTCCCCACCCCGCCACCCCCGGAGATGGGTTTCCCAGCAACGACAGCGGCTTTGGTGAGGGGCGGGGCCTACACGAGAAGGGTGGGGCTGGTGGGCGGCCCTACACGAGGGGCGGGGCTTCGGTGCTGGTGGGTGGAGCCTGTGGGCGGGCCTACACCTGAGAGCCGGGCTTGAAGGCAGAATCAGACCGGTGGGCGGACCTATACAAGAGGACAGGGCCTAAACGAGGGGCTGCCAGTAGGTGGGGCCATTCGGTGAGCGGAGCCACCAGAGGGCGGGGCCGTGCGAGGAGCTGCCCAGTGGGCGGGTCTACAAGGGGGCAGGGCCGTGTGGGCTGCCAGGTGGATGTGGCCGTCCAGTGGGCGGGTCTACGAGAGGGCTGGGCTTGCGAGGGGGCTTCCGGTGGGCGGGTCTACAAGGGGCGGGGCCTTGTGGGGCTTCTGGTGGGCGGGGCTACTCGTGGGCAGGTCCACCCACACGCGTGGACTCTGCTCTCGCACCACCCCTGCAGGAGGCAGTTTCGAGTGGGCGGAGGATTTCCCCCTCCTGCCCCCTCCAGGGCCCCCCCTGTGCTTCTCCCGCTTCTCCGTCTCGCCTGCGCTGGAGACGCCGGGGCCCCCCACCCGGGCCCCCGACGCCCGGCCCGCAGGTACTGCGCACCCCACCAACGGGGCAGCGCTCCCTCTCCCCTCACCCCTGCGTGGTGGCGGACTGCCTCATCCACTCACTGGCCAGGGGGGCAGACAGGAAAGGCGTTGCGAGCCAAGCCACAGAGGGAGGACGGGCCAGGCCACAGAGGGAGGACGGGCCAGGCCAGAGGGGGGACGGGCCAGGCCACAGAGGGGGGACGGGCCAGGCCACAGAGGGGGACTGGCCGGGCCACAGAGGGGGGACAGGTCAGGGAGCTCCCTGGGACATGGCTGCGATGCTGTGGGAGCCGCTGAGTGGCCGGCCGGCTCGTGGGCCCTGCAGTGTGTCAGCTGCACCTGGACCCGTGCAACCCTGGCTAGGACCCCATGCGGTGGATCCTAGGGCCCACGGAGGAGCCAGCCCCTGCCAGGTTTCCCTGGGCGCCACATGGCCAGTCCTCAGTACCCACCTTGCAGGGGCCAGGGCTCACCTAACTCCTACCCGAGCAGGCAGCTAGCTGCACGGGCGGGAGGACTCTGGACGCACGATGTGCTCGGAGCCGGGCAGAAGCTTATAGCTGAGGAGGCAGAAAGTACAGCCCGGGCTTTTCAGGGTGGGGCGGCCCATTCCTGCTACCCGACCCCCTCTCCAGCCTGATCTGGGTCCAGGGTGGGCAGCTGGGAGGGCCGGTGTGGGATGACCTGGAGGGGGAGTGGGCTCAGGGCCAGAACTTGGTGCTGGGGTACTGTGATGTCTGAGGAGGGCCAGGGTTCAGGAGCCCCTTGGGACACCGGTGAAACACCAGATCCCTCCGCTTGGTCCACAAAGATAATGGATGCTGCGGGCAGTCGCAGCCACTAATAGGTGTCTGCTGGACGCTCACGTGTCCCTTTGAGAAGTGGACGCGGGCTGCACTGCCCATTGAAATTGAAGACCCAGGCTCGCCAGGAGAGGGCAGGAAGAAGTGGGTGCCCTCCCCTGTCTCTGGCCTGGCTTCTCCAGATCTGTGAAATACATGGGGCCGGAGGGGATGCTGGAGGGCACGGCGGCCAGCTCCTCGGAACAAGGGTGGGTGGTGACAGGGGTCAGTCCTTCACCCCATCTCCTCTGCTCTCTCCCCCGCTTGGCATCCTCAGGCCCCGTGGAGAACTGACTCCCCGAGGACCCGACCCCCTTGCGCCCCCAGAAGAGGGGTTCAGGGTAGAATCTTCTGTGGACGACGGAGCCACTGCCACCAACACAGACGCTGCAGCTGCCGCTGCCTCCGCCTCTGGGGAGGCCGCCGAGGCCGCCGAGGCCAGGCCCTCCCCCTCCCCCACCATGTGCCAAACGGGAGGCCTCGGCCCCCCGCCCCCCAGCCCCCCGGATGGCTCCTCCGATGCCCCCGATCCCCTCGGTGCCAAATGAGGCAAGAGGCCCAGCCCTCCCTTGGAGAGCCACCGTTCTTGGAATGGAACCGAACTCCTGTGGGCCTGGCGCCCCCCTGGCACAGCAGAGGCCCCTCCTCGCCCACCCGTGGCCCTGGCCCCACACAGCGGGGCTCAGACCTCCTTGGGGACCTGGACTCAACTCCCTTACCCTGCACCCATCTCATGCCACCCCTTTCCCCCGCCTGGCCCCTGGAGTGGGCCTCTGGTTCAAACCTTCGCGTGGCATTTTCACATTATTTAAAGACAAAAACAACTTTTTGGAGGAACGTGGAACCCGCGTGTTTTGGGAAGAGGGGGCGGCGGCGCCGTCCTGCCCTGCAGTGGCCCTGCCTCAGTGGCCTGCCTTGCCGCTCGGCCCTCCAGCCCCCGGAGTTCTCCACCCACGCCCCACCCCGGCTTCCTTCCTGCTGGATTGTTTCAGTCGGCCTGGGGCCAGCTCTGCTTTCTTCCCTGTCACCTCTTCCTGTCACTATTGTGGCAGCCTCCGTTTGTCCTTGCTCTCAGCACTTCTGGCCTTCACCTCTGTCTGCTGCCTGCCAACGGGGCCCCACCTGCCCCCAGGACCTTGGCACTGGCAGGTCTGACCAAGGGGGGAAGGGACAAGGGTGGCCTCTGGCTTGGGAACTGAGGTGATGGGGACGTTAGGTGAGGGTCCAGGGGAGGAAGAGGAGGGTTTCCTGGTGTTAGGGCCCAGGCCTGCCATCACAGCCTGAGGGTGGGGGCTGTAGCCTATGACTCCCACCCTTCAGCAGCCGAGGCGGGAGGCCAGTGGGAGCCAAGCGGAGGCACAGTCTGCCCCCAGCCCCGTTCCCTGCGGCCTCCAGAACATGGGCTGGGCCCATGTCTGTGTCCAAATGTCCCCTTTTTACAAGGACATCAGTGGTACTGGATTACGGCCCGCCCTCATCTTAGCTAATTATATCTGCAGTGACCCCATTTCCGAGTAAGATCACATCCACGGATGCTAAGGGGACAGGAATCGGGGGACACACGCACACACATTTCAACCCCTAGAAGGAGAAGGCTCGAGTTTGGGGCCTTGCTTGAGAAGGAATCTGGGAACCCACCTCCTCAGTCCTTGGGAGAGGGCAAAGGTAAAGACAGTGAGGTGACAGTCACCTGGCTCAGGCGTCTGCAGCTCCAACCGTCAGAACAGTCCAGCCATCTGGGTCACTGCTACTTGCACTCAGCTGGCCCAGCCCTGGTGCGGGTCGCCACAGTCACAGGCCTCCACACCCTTCCCCTGTGGCCACCAGAGGCCCTTCCTCGGGACAGACATTTCCCCGGCTCCTGTCCTTGGGGCTCCCCACCGCTACCCCGCAGTCACACCTGTCTGATTTCAGTCCTGCCCCTCACCCCGGCACACCGACCCTTCCCCGCCTCACCCCTTGGCTGACACGGTGAAGGGCCCGGCAGCCTGCCTGGGCCCCCGGAGACAGCTGCAGTCTGTTTGCCCAGGGCCCTCCTCTCTGGGAGCGGCTGGCACTCCACCGGTGGAGGGGGCCAGAACCTCTTCACTGACACCCCACTGTGGCGGAGAGGAGAGGGGCAAGGGGCAAGTCCCTCCACTAGCCTGGAGCAAGCCCTGCTCCCAGGATGCCCACTGCGAGCAGCCGGTGTCACACAGCCAGCTGGCAGGGGCTACTGCCCACAGAGGCAGTGCTGCCACTGCGCTACCAAACCCTTCACGCCAGCAGGTGCCAGCAGGTGCCGATGGCCCAAGGCAGGACGGGCAGCTCTACCCCGACTCGAGCGTGCAACGACTGGGGCTGGACATGTGCACGTGGACCAGGTGGAGGGCGACACCTCTAGGCAGGCCACACGGCCAAAGCCATGAACCTGCCATCTCCTCCTGAGGGTCTCCACAGCACCTAAGGGTGGCATGGGGCCCAGAAATCCTATACTGCAGGGGGACCACGCACACCCCAACTAGAGGCAAAAGGGGGCATCGTACATTCTGAGGCTTTCCCTTCAGAGGTGGCCTCACACTGCAGGCCTGGGCAGATCTGCTGGGAGTTACACCCAGGCCCGGGCTGTTTTCTCCAGCCACATTCTTCCCTGACCCTCCTCCAGGTCCCCCCATGGCACTCCAGCTTGGCCTGCGTCACTGCCCTGGGCACAGCTCATGACCCCATCAGCTTGCACAGTCCACTCCAAGCCCACCGCAGGAGTGCCACAGCAAGGGCTGAGACTGGGCAGGGGCCGTTGAGCAGCGTGCAGAAGGCACCCCTTCCCCTCACGGGGCCCAACAGCCTCTGCCAGGGGCAAGGCTAGCTGGGTGGCTGTGTGCCAAGGACCTCCACATGGCGTCAACCCCACGAAATGAGGGCTCTACAGGCGGGAGCGGTTAAATAACGAATAAGATTACCAACAGTGTGTTAATTACAAATGACCAGTGAGGAGCCAGAGGTGAACTTTCCAGATGGGAACCAGGATCCGCAGCCCCAGGACCCGGGGGGGCCGGCCACCCGGCGGGGCAGCTCCAAAATAAATAACGGTGTCGGGGGCGGGGTCAGGGCTGCTCCTGCTTCTTCTTGACCGAGATGCGCTTCTTCCGGGCGGCCAGCATCTCGTAGAAGGGGTCCACGCTCACAGCCGCCCTGCGGGGGAAGCGTGTCACAGCGAGGAGCAGGCGCCAGGCCCGCACACCCGCCCGCCTGGGCCAGCACTCACTGGATGGACTTGATCCACGCGTCCTTCTCCTCCTGGGTGGGCGCCGAGATCCGGTACACCATGTGGTTGCCCTCCACCACGCGGCCGTCCGCCTCGGTCTTGCAGGCTTTGATAAGCTGCCCCTTGTTGTTGGGAATGTAGAGCTCAAAGCAGTTCTGGGGTGACATGGGGAGAGGAGGCAGCACTGAGTGCCCGCCTGAGGCCGGGACCCTCGTCCCCGCCAGGGCAGGAAGGGGGACAGAGCGAGCCTAACCGGCTTCCGGGGGTCGTCCACCTCGCGGATGCTCAGATTCTCCAGGGGGATGATTCCTCGGGGCTCCTTGTCCTGTGGGACACACAGAGCTCTGGGTGCCAGCCCCTCGGGCAGCGCAGGGCTCCGGCCCGGCCCAGCAGCCCCTGCTCACCGTGGTGTACTCAAAGTAGTAGAGGCAGTTGTCTGTCAGGATGAACCAGCGCCTTTTCCAAGTCTTCACCCGGCCCCCTGAAAGGGAAGGGGCGGGAGGGGCCGGGCTCAACGGGGGGACAGGGCCGCGGGGAGACGGGGCGGGAGAGGCGGAGCAGGAAAGGCAGGGCTCTCCGATCTAGGGCGCAGCGGGCGTGTGGGAGAGAGACAAGTGGGCACAGGTGTGCGTGGGGGTGCCACACTTCTGGCCCTCCTCCCCAGGGGCCTGAGGCCGGGGCAGCCTCTCCCCGCGTCTAGTGCTGGGCACCAGGCTGGCTGGGTACCTACCTCCTGGGGCAGACAGGAGAAAGCAGGCAGGGCCAGGTGCAGGAGGAGGGAAGGCAGGAGAGGGGGCGCCCCCAAGAGCCGCAGGCGACAGAAACAGGGCAGGCCAAGGAGGGGGTGTGCGGGGCCAGGCAGAGAGAGAGGCATGGCGCAGCCAGAACACGGAGAGGGGGCGGGGCGGGGCGGGAGGGGGAGAGAGGGAAGAAAACCAGTTACGTCCACTCAAGGGAGCAATGGCCACAGCCTCTCTCCCTGGGAAGCCAAGGCCCTGGGCCCAGCATGGTGGCACCAGCCCACCCCTGGACCTCTCTGCCAGGAGAGCCTGGTGGGGCTGTGGCACCAGGTCCTGCTGTGGGTCACCGCACAGCCAGGACAAGACCCTGGCCTGGGCCCGAGGAGGACGCTGGGTGCTTAGCTCCCACACAAACTTGCCCTGTGACCCTAAGACACCCTTCTGCCCTCTCTGGACTCTACCCTGGAGTCAGCCATCCTACCGCCCACCTGCTGGCCGCCGCCACCCTGAGCAGAACCAGCCCCCAGAAGCCCTCTCCCAGCTGAGGATTCTAAGCGAGCGCTCCTTGTTCTAGCAGATGCGCTGGGCCAACAGCAGGGCGCGAGGCCACCTCTGTCCTGTGACCACGGGACGGGGCCTGCACCGCAGCGCTTTCAGATGGGCTGCGGGAATGTGTCCTGCTCAGGGAGTAGCCTACCGATGAGGGTTCTGGGGAGACACCCTTTGGACTGCCTGGTCAAGAGCATGAGGCCACACCCACAGGTCTGTGCAGCCCTTGGCCCTGGCCGGCCTCTGTCCTCAGCAGCTCCCCCCGCACAGAGCCAGTGGCTCTCAGCCCAGGGCTCGGGGTGACCGGTGCCCAGTGAGCAGGCAGCCAGCGGTGATGCAGACTCCAGCACCGCACCCCACTCAGCAGCCCTGGCTGGGCAGGGGCTCGAGTCATGCCAGCCCGTGCAGATCGCCCATCCCCACTGGGGAAATAATCTGAGGGGCCAGGAGTCGTCCAGGGACTCTGGGACAGGTGTCCTTGCCCACTCCAGCTCTGTGCTGCCTGCTTGTGGGGACGAACTGGACAGGGCTGCAGCCGAGGGGACATGGGCCTGACTTGGTCTGCTGCCTGCGGTGGAGGCGACCTCGACGAACACTCCCGCCTATTGGGGCCAAACCAGCACTTCCCGCCCAGAGGCACGCCTGGCCCAGGACATAAGGCTGAGCACACTCAGGAAGGCTCAGAGAGGCCAAACGCCTGCCTCAGGTCACACAGCAGGTTTGTATGAGGCCAAGTGCAGCGCCCAGACCTGCAGGCCCCCAGCACCCCATGGAGGAAGGCGGAGAGGCCGCGGCAGACGTACCCAGCTTCAGGAGCCAGCCCTCGCGGTCCGGGTTGAAGAAGGTGTGGGTGAGGTCGTTGCCGTCGTCCTCCGGGATCTTGAAGGGCTCGTTGCGGATGCTGTCATAGAGGTTCTGGGGGTGGGAGGGGGTCAGGTCAGAGGGCCCGGGAGGGGTGAGGGAGAGCGGAGTCACCCCAAGTGTGAGGGGCAGAGGAGCAGGCTGGAGGGGCAGACGTGTGCAGCAAGCCCAGGGAGATGGGGACAGGCAGAGCGACAGCAGCCAGACGCAGCGGGGCCACATGCCGGCAGAGGAGACAGAGACACAACTGCGGCAGGGGCCCGTGCCAGCGCCCCCCCGGGGAGCCCTCAGCCGGGGAGCCGGGCAAGGGCCTGACCCTCAGCAGCTCCTCGGGCAGGTCCCCGCCCTCGTTGATGCCCCGGTTCATGGCCACAAAGCGCTCGAGGCCCGGCTTGTCGCGCACGTTGGGGTTGTGCAGGCTGGTGTTGAGCATGATCACGGCGAAGGACAGCACGTAGCAGGTGTCTGCGCAGGTGAGCACGGGCACAGGTGAGCCTCGGCCGGCCAGCGGGGCTGCCCCAGCCCTGCCTCCCCCAGCCCGGGGGCGCGTCCTCACCTGTGGACTGGAACACGCCAGGGTTGCACAGGCAGTAGCGCTGGGCAAAGGCCTCCATCATGCGGTCAATCTTCTGGGCCTCCCCGGGGAGGCGGAAGCTCCACAGGAACTGCCTGGATGGGGACCGGGGGTTGGGGTGTGGGCGCCCCTCCTCACTGGTCAGCAAGCAATCTAGACACTCGGGCCTTGGCATGTGACCCCCACCCCAGGGGTGCAGCTCACAGTCAGGGTGCAGGGGAGGGGGTACCTGGGGAACTGCTCAGGACGCCCACCTCCCATGCCAGAGCACCCAGCTATTCCCGTCCGATGCGGCTGCCAGGCAAGGAGTGGTCCTTGGAGCCCCACCACCCACAGGGGGTGAACACTCAGCTGGGGCTCTGGCTGCGGGGTTCAGCTTGGCCCAGCCCTGGCTGCTTGCTACAGGCACTCAGAGAGTAAAGCGGGGGATGGAAGAGCTCTGCCTGCCTTTCAAATACAACGAAAATACATCTTTTTAAAAATCTGGGGGCTGAAATGTGGTATAGCGGGTAAAGCCACTGCCTGCAGTACTGGAATCCCATATGGGCTCTGGGTGGAGTCCTGGCGCTCCACTTCTGATCGCGCTCCCTGCTGAAGTGCCTGGGAAAGCAGTGGCAGCCAGCCCAGGGCTTGGGTCCCCACACCCATACTAGATACCCAGAGGAAGCATGGCCCAGCCCGGGCTGTCGTGGCTATTTAGAGAGTGAACTAGAGGATCTCTCTCTGCATAACTGCATTTTAAACAAAACATTACTAAATAAATCTTGGGCCCGGCGGCGTGGCCTAGCAGCTAAAGTCCTTGCCTTGAACGTGCCGGGATCCCATACGGGCGCCGGTTCTAATCCTGGCAGCTCCACTTCCCATCCAGCTCCCTGCTTGTGGCCTGGGAAAGCAGTTGAGGACGGCCCAAAGCTTTGGGACCCTGCACCCACGTGGGAGACCCAGAAGAGGTTCCAGGTTCCCGGCATCGGATCGGCACAGCACCGGCCCGTTGCAGATCACTTGGGGAGTGAAACATCGGATGGAAGATCTTCCTGTCTGTCTCTCCTCCTCTCTGTATATCCGGCTTTCCAATAACAATAAAATCTTTTAAAAAAAAAAATCTTATAAAAGAAAATTACGAGGACTTCTCGGGTTCAGCTTTCCAAGGCAGGCCCGTGTGCCCAAGTGTGTTGATGTGCAGGACAAGTGGACACCTGGATACGGCCACCCCTGCAGGAGGCCCTTGGCAGGGCCCCTCACACTCCACACAGCACTCAGCTGCCCACCTGTGCCTGTGTCCCTCTGCCCCCACTGCCCGCCCCGCACCTGAGGGCCTGCACCAGGTTGAGGTCGGTGAACTCGTGCAGGTCCACAAACGCATGGAGTACCGCCAGGTTCAGCTCTTCCCTGGAGACACAGGGAAGGGTCACTGCAGGCAGGGGCCCCAGACAGCTGCCTGCCACCACCCTGCAGGGTTGCTCAGTCGGCCCCTGGAGCCCCACTTTTGCTGCACCCTTGTTGGAGGAGCCGCAGCCATCACCCAGGTGACCTTCCGTCCCCCCTCAAGTGGCCCCCTCTCCCCAGGATGCAGACGCAAGCTCCCTGTCCTGAGACGGTCCTCATGTTCCCAGGACACCAGTGGCCTGCAAACGCCAGGAGCCAGCCCCATGTACCCGGCTGCCCTCAGCCTAGGGGCCAACAGGGTCCCCAGCGTATTCAGCTGGCCAGCCCCATGTGCACGGGCAGCGCTCCCGTGTGGACGGCCACCTCCCAGGTATCTGCAGGCTGGCCCAGACCCGAGACACCCTCCTCCCCACGGCAGTGGAGTCCCAGGGCCAGGCATGGTGTGGAGGGGAGCGCAGGGGCCCTCACCGCTCCCCCAGGTAGTCCCCGATGGCCGTCTTGTTCAGCCCCTCGCCCTTGTACAGGAACCGGGCAATCTCCTCTGGTGTGTTCTGCAGCAGTTCGTTCTCCACCAAGAACTGGATCCCCTGGTGGACAACGGTGGGCTTTCAGTGGCCTTGGGGGCCCAAGCCTGGTGTCCACAGCCACAGCCACACACAGCAGCTACATGACCGCCGGCCTTGCTGCCTCCAGCCTCTGTCCAGCTACCCCGGCTGTCTACACCAAGAGCAGGGGCCGATCGCCAAACCCGCCTACTACGTGACGCTACAAACAACCACCACTTCGAACAAGAAGAAACGACCCACAGGGCAGCTGCTGTGGGCTCCTCAGGCGTCCACGCTGCAGCCCAGAATCTCTCTTCTGGGGCCCCAGCACTGCCCAGCACCGGCCTGGGGCCTTGGGAGACCTTGTGGACCTGGGGCCGCTCTTGACATGCACTGGGTTAAGCTGCACCCTATTCAATCACAGACTGGAGTCCCGGCTGCTCCACTTCCCATCCAGCTCGCTGCCAGTGCGCCTGGGAGGGAAGTGGAGGGCAGCCCAAGCCCTTCGACCTCTGCATCAGCGTGGGAGACCCAGATGGAGCTCTTGGCTTTGACCTAATTCAGCCTGGCAGCTGTGGCCATTTGGGGAGTAAAACCAGCAGATGAAAGGTAGCCGTATCTCTCCCTTTCATATAAATAAGTCTTCCACAAGCCTGGCACAGTAGCCTAGTGGCTAATGTCCTTGCCTTGCAGCCACCAGGATCCCATACGGGTGCCAGTTTGTATCCTGGCTGTTCCATTTCCCATCCAGCTTCCCGCTAGTGGCCTGGAAAACAGTAGATGGCATAAAGCCTTTGGACCCTGCGCCCATGTGGGAGACCCAGTACAAACTCCTGGCTCCTGGTTTTGAATTGGCTCAGCTCCAGCCATTGTGCCTGCTTGGGGAGTGAACCAGTGGGTGGGAGATCTTCCTCTCTGTCTCTCTTCCTCTCTATATATTTGCCTTTACAATAAAAATAAATGAATCTTTAAAAAAAAAAGTCTTCCTCTAACTGGTGAGTACCTCTCCCTCCCTCCAGCCAAGCCTGGGTGCCCCCTTGTCAGGGAAGCCCTCCAGGGTCCGTCCTCAGGCCACAGCCCTGGCATCTGGTGCCTGTCTCTGCAGGGCACTGGCCAATCCTTTGTGCACGCAGAACAGGGAACAGCGACCAGGACCTTCCTGGCAAGGGACAGAACACAGGCAGATACCCAGATGTTGGTCCACCTGCTGCTCTCAGGACAAGCGGCCAGCCAGGACCTGGGCCCAGGCCCCAGGACTTAACCTGTCGCTTCACAGAGACGGGCAACCATCTCACCCTGGACCCGGGAGGTGCCACATCCCCCTGTCGGCCTGCGTGCTGCTAGCTGCTCCCAGCCCTGGGGGCTCCGATACCTTCTTGGGGTCCATGTTGAACTTCTTCCTGCCCATCGCCATCTTCCGGTTCCGCTGTAAGGTCTTACTGCGAAGAGGCACAGAGCAGGGGGGCGGTCAGCAGCGGCCTGGGCACCCCGGCCCGCAGCCCCACGCCGTGGGCCTCACCTGCCCTCGTTGGCCTCCAGCCCCTCCACTTCGCTTATGGCTTCGCTGAGCTCCTCCCGCAGGCGCTGGATCTCCACCAGGAGCTCCTGCTTGCGCCGCCGAATGTTCTCGAGCTCCATCCGCTCCTCGGGGGTCAGGTCTGGGGGTTCTGGGGAGCCGGGGAGTCGGGAGGGGCAGGTCAAGAAATTTTTCCAACTTCACTTTCGGGGGGCGTGCAGAGCCTTCAAGGCTCGCCCCGTGTGGGTGCGGGCAGGACGAAGCTGCCTGGCAGCTGACTGATGGCAACTAGCCTGGGCCGGCAGAGTCCTGGGGGGACAAGCGGGGTCCGGAGCCTGCAGGGCTGCGGGAACCTCCACGTGGGGATCCAGGACTTGCAAAGGGGCCGTGGCGTCGCATGCCGGCCGAGGCGGCAGCTGGGGGCCGGGGTCTGCAGACTCGGGGGTGCAGGCGCAGTAACTGCAGCCGGCAGCTCGCCGAGGCGGCGAAGCGCGGCGGGGTCCGTCTGCTCGCCCGTGCCAGGCCCGGGGCTCGCTCGGCCTCTCCGGTGCCGAGGGTTCGACCCCGGCCTCGCCGCCGCCGCCGCCGCCGCCGCCGCCGCCGCCGCTCCATCCCGCCCCCTCCCGCCGACACCGGAAACGGGCTCGGCCCAAACAATGGGCTGGAACGCCCGGCTCTCGGGGGGCTCCGCCGCGAGCCCCCCACCCGCAAGGCGCGGATGGCGACGCCGGAGGGGCAGGCAGCGAAGCCCCGCGCGGCCGCGGCGCCGGGGCCAGCGACCCCCCACGATCGAACGTTCGCGACAAAAAACGCTCCGTTCGCGGCCGGCCGGCCCCGCCCCTCCGCGGCCTACCATAGACGCCGTCCTCCATGGCGGCTAGGAAGGCCCGCGGGGAGTCCGGGGCGGCCCCGCCAGTCGGGCCTGGTTCCGCGCTGGCCCGCGGGCTCGGCTGAGCCCGCTCAAACGCCCCGGGAGCCACCGCCGCCTCCTCAGCGCCAGCCCTCAGCGCTGAAAACACTCTGCCTTCGTCGCCCAACCGCCCGGCCGCTAGGCACCGCCCCTCCTCTTGACACCGCCCAATCCACGCCGAGCCCTCCGCTCGGCTCCGCCCCCGACGTCAAAGGCTAGTCCTCCAGGGCCAATAGGCACGCAGGAAGTAGATGTAGCACTGTCCGTAGACGGCCCGGGGGCCCAATCGGAACGCCGGCAGGGCGCCAGACCCCACCCCCGAAACAAAAGAAAGGCCTTGGCAAAGCTGGCCTACCAATGAGAAGCCTCGCAATGCGCGAGTCAAGCACACTGGGCCTGCGCGTGAGCACCCGGCACGCCGAGTCTCGGCCAACCAGGTTCCGACTCAGACACGTTGCTGGGGGCGTTACTTTGCGAGTCTTGTTGCTAAGGGGGCGGGGCCGGCGCCGTGGGTTGATTCCGAGAGCCACACTTCCCAGCGGGCCACGCGGGCTTCGGACCGCAGTGGTTGCCAGGCAACCAAGGGTCGCGTTCGCCTCCCTGTGTCGGACTTCTCCCTCTCGGGTTCCACCTCCAAACCCTTTCCTCAGCACCGCGCAAGAGGCCGTCCATTTCGGCATCTTGAAACGGTAGTGGGACGAGAAAGACATTCTTTTCTTCCAAAGCCATGCCACTTTGGTGCCAAGTCACGTAGAATGGCACGATAGGGAAAAACGCCAAATATGGTGCAGGCACAGGCTCTGCCTTCTGCCTCGTATTGCTTCTCAGGCTCCGCCCTCTCTTCACCAAGCCCTCCCGTTAGCTTACCATCCTCCCCTAAAGACGCCACCCCTTTGCTCAGCACCTTCCCTGATCTCTGCTTCCTCCGGGGGCTCCCCACTCTGCTCTCCTCACCCCATCCCACCGCGCCCCTCAATCTCCTGCTCTCCGCACCTGGAGCCCTCCCCTTCCACTGCCTCCTGTTTCCATTCCTTGCCCTGCCGGCAGGTACGCGGGTCCCACCTGGATGGAAACCACAGAGGCATTGTAAAGTCAGACCCCAGTGATGCCCGGGGCTCATCCTCATGTGCGTCCCTGGGTTGCGCAGGCAGGGACGGATTCAGGGCCAGGACCTGGCTAAGCAGTAGGATTAGATATGGAGACTTCGAGCCTCCTAATCCCTTCATTGACCTTTCTGAGTGACCGGGTCCTGTCCTGCCCGGCAGAGGGAGGCATGGTGGTGCGGGCTTTAATTCTCCCAATTCTCTTCTTCCAAACCCGGTCCCATCCTCGTCCCGTCACCCCACCATAAGGTCTTTTGCCATCCCTGGGATTCCATCATCCCCTGTTCCTTCCCGGGACACCCTGAGCTGTGAGAGTGACCAGCTAATTAATCCCATCCGGTCATTACACAGGGATTCTGAAGGATAAAGGGAGACAGGGAAACCGGAAGGGGGCCGCCAGCTCGCTGCAGTATTCGCGCAATGATGTGCCTGGCCTGGGTCCGGAGCTGGGCATGGGGACACGTCCTCCCCTGCCCTGGCACCGGTTCGCTCTGCGACTGGCTCCCAGCCTGCTGGACACTTAGGTGGATGGCAGCCGGAGGCGGGGTGGGGCAGGTCTGAGGAGCTGTGTCCCAGAAACACACTCATCGATGGCCTCACCAAGGAGCCCTGAAACTGGGGGTGACAAACCTGTGTGGGGAATACCCCCTTCTCCTGTGTGGGCTTCAGAGCTCCCTCCTCTTTGCCCAGTCCCCTGAGCTAGACCAAGGACGAGGTAGCCCTGCCCTTAGCCATGACCCTGATACTGCTTGCTGGCCCTGTGAGTCCAATAACCTATTTGTAGGGTGGCAGAGAGAAAGAGAATCTTCCACTTGCTGATTCACTCCCCAAGTAGCTCCAACAGTCAGGGCTGGGCCAGATGGAAGTGAGGAGCCAGGAACTCCATCCCAGTCTCCCACATCCACACCTTCCCCTGCTTCCTTACGCACACAGCTGCATTGAAAGGAGAGTGCCCAAGTTCAAATTGGCACACCACTGTGTGTTGCCCGCGTCAGCAACATGACACCGACCTCCGGCCCTGGGACTCAGACGCCCAAGCTCAGAGTGCGTGCCCCCCCAGAAGGCCCTGTGCTGTGTACCTGCATGGGCTGGAAACCACCCAGGGCCCACACCCCCACCGCCAGACCCATCACCAAGGGAGGACCTCACAGAGCCTTCAGGTTCCCCTGCCCCATTCCACATAGGGGGAACTGAGGCAAGCGCCGTGTTCCCCATCGCTCACTAAGTCAGTAGTTCAGGTTTCACAGCATAACTTTCTGGACCTTCCCCAAAGCACTGCATCCCCCCGGCTCGAGCCGATTCTAACCCCACTGCAGGAACCAGGAGAAAAAAAAAATAGATATCTGTATTTATATTATATATATATGATACATGTATGTATAGAAACAGACATGTGTTGCTAGGTGTAGGATTCCAGAGCATTCTAGACTCCCCAGTCTCGGCCCTAGCTCCATCCCTGGTCCACGAAGGAGCCCTGTGACTGTTACGATCTCTCTGTTGAGCCCTCACCCTGCAGGGTCAGCTCAGCAACACTGCTCAGCAAGGCTGGGTCCACCTCCAGGAAGGGTTGCACAGCCCCTGTGGAGGCGATGAGAGCGCCCAGGCTTTGGGAACGGCTGCCTCTGGATGCGCGGAGCCTTTTGGCAAGGACGGAAGCACAGGAAGTCATCTGGAACCCATTGGGAAAAGCAGAACCAGCACGCGGCGAGAGCTATGGACTGCCACTCCTTCCTGGACCCTACAGAATCCCAATTCCTTTGGACATTCTAGAATGGCACTTAAAAAAGAAAAACAACCCTGTGGATCCTCTGCAAGCATTGCCTTTCCCCTCGGCTGGATGTTCTGGAAGAACTCCCACTCATTCCTTCTTAACCCACAGCCTTGCTCCTGTTGCGTGCATTCTAGAAAATTCACTGCATTTTCTAAGGCCAAGCCAGTGCTTGCCTTTGAGGTCAACTTGAACTCAGAGTCAACCCTTTGGCTCTCGGAAACCACAGTTTTGTTTGCTTGACTCACAATCATTCCTCTTTATCTTGGGCCAATCTAGACACAGAGAGACCCGGAACATTCTAGACCTTAGGTAGCCTAGAATAAATTGCTGGTCAGTTGCCTGGGTCAAACACAAAAGTCCCTTGCTGCTTATGTCAGTCCACAGTGGCCTGCCCTCTCCCCTTGACCCCTAACCCAGACCCAGCCACTTGGAACAATCTAGAACCAACACGAGGCCTGAATTCTGGTGAGACTTAGGGAGGGGATGGGAGCTGAGGAGTCTGGTGCCCTGGGCCTGACAGATGCTCACAGGTAATGGTTCATCCTGCAGGCTGGCGGCTCTCTGCGATCAGCTGCCCCCGCCAGATGCGGGCTGACCACCCATGCTGCCCCCAAACCCCACCATGGGAAAGGGGGCACCAATGGAAAGGGGACATTGGCTGGCATCACGGGGGCAGAGTCAGGGCCAGGGTTGGTGTGAGAACTCGGGGGCAGGCAGCGTCATCTTCTTTCTCAGCCTCACTCCCTTCCGTGGCCTCCTCTTCCTCCTCTTCCTCCTGGCAGCAGCTCAGAGCAAGTTCATTTTCATAACAGAATGCGGCCAGGGAGCCAGGGAAGCTGGACTTGGGGCTGTGGGCAGCCCGCTCCGCCCGCTCGTCCAGCTCCTTGGCGCTGCACACGGGCGTCCCTGGGACCTCATACGTGCGGTGGAAGTGGCGGTAGTCGACTTCATACTGGGAGCCCCGCTGGAAGAGGACTGGCTCGAAACGGTGACCCCAGAGCAGCTCCCCGGGGAGGTAAGACGAGCGGCACTGTGTGGTCATGGCCGTGGCCTCCACCATACCCTCAAGGATGACCACCAGCTCAAAGTCGGCCCGCGCCAGCTCGGCACGGCCCAGCTCGTACAGCGGGCTGGCTGAGTCGATCTCATGCACGATGGTGATGGGCGAGACCAGGAAGATGCGGTCGGTGCCCCCATCAAAGCCCACGTCCACATCCTGGTGGTCCAGCGGGATGTACTCCCCCTCCGGCGTCACGCGGGGCTGTGGGGACAAAAGGGGATGCAGGCAGGGGAAGGTGGAGACGTGGAGATGGAGAGATGGGGCCAGAAAGCGGAGGAGGGTTAAGCAGAAGGAGGAAAACGGGGCAGGAGGAGCAGGGACAGAGTGAAATTGGCAGACAGTGCAGTAGATGACATTCAGCCAGGGAACAGGGCAGAGGGTTGGAGAAACAGGTTCAGTACACGGCACAGAAAGACCAAGGTTCAGGCCCCAGGGCTGCTTCAGGCTGGGACCCCTCCAGCCCCTCTAGCGCTGGGGGTGGTACGGGAACTTTTTGCCGCACCTCCTGGCTGGCTCCATCCCCAGCTCCCACGCTATGCCAATCCCCCACAGTCTTCTGGAAAATTCGGGGGTGGGGGTGGATACCTATCTTCTTGCAGCAGCCTTTGGAAGTGCCCCCCACACCATAGGCTGCTGGGACTTGTAGTCCCCCCCCACACACAGCCCACAGCTCTTCCTGTTTTTGGCCAAGGACAGCTGTCACTCCATGTTGCTGGAAACAGGGATGACCACAATCCCAGATCACGGAGGCCCCTTCTTGGAGTTGTCCAAGGACCCGAGGATAGTGGACCCTTGGGCACAAACCCTCCCAGGATGTTGCTATGGTTACTAAGGCATGAGTGAGAGCATCCGGTTGGTGTGCAACCCCACCTTTCCCACAATCCTGCAGGGCCCAGCGTCAAGTCAGAGGTGACGCCTGGCTGGGAATGTTAAACCTGAGCCACGGACGCCCCCCTCCCCCAACCCCTCTGTCCACAGTACTCTGTCTCCTCAGGCTGTCCCCCCCCCCCGTTGGGTACTTTCCCTGACCCAGAGGCTTCTGAGAATTTAAGTCCAGGCCCTTTCCCGGTCAGGAGTGGACAACCCAGGCCTCGATTTCCCACAATCCCATCACTCAGGCCAGCGGAAGCTCTTTATGCCATAAGTCCAGACTCCCAAGAAGAGCTGCCTCACACAGACCCTTCTCCTGAGTTCCTCCCCAAGCTCAGAAGACTGCTGGGACTTGTAGTCCTCGCAGCCTCCAGGCCGGCGGGCCCCTGGCACCTACATCTCCCACCGTGCCCCAGGCTCGCACCCCCCGCACCTGCAGCAGCTGGGCCCGCACGTGGGCCTCGACCAGGTGGCTGCGGCGCAGGTTGCCCACACGCCACATGAGGCAGAGGCGGTGGTCTCGTAGCGCCACCACGGCGTTTTCACTAAAGACGAGCGTCTCATTGCGTTTCTTGGGCTTTGCCATCTTGGCCATGACGGCGCCCACAACGAAGGCGTCCAGCACGCAGCCGGCGATGCACTGCAACACCACAGCGGCCACGGCGGCCGGGCACTCCTCGGTGACGCTGCGCACGCCGTAGCCGATGGACGTCTGTGTCTCCAGCGCGAAGAGGAAGGCGGCCAGGAAACTGGCCACCTGCGAGAAGCAGGGCGCGGGCGGCGGCGGGGCGGCCAGGTCGCCGTGCAGCGAAGCGATGAGCCAGAAGGCCAGGCCGAAGAGCAGCCAGGAGGCGAGGAAGGAACAAGAGAAGAGTAGGCACATCCAGCGCCAGCGCACGTCCACGCACGTGGTGAACAGGTCGCTCAGGTAGCGCGCGCCCTGGCCGCCCAGGTTCACGAAGCGCACGTTGCAGTGCCCGTCCTTCTTGACGAAGCGTCCCCGCCGCCGGCCCACCGGCGACTGCGCCTGCGCCGGCGCCCACCCGTTGCGGCACAGCCCCGGCTCAGCCTCTTCCACATCGCCTGCCCGGCTGTCCCCCGTCTCCAGGGCGCCGCTCAGGCGGCGCAGGGCCCTGGCCAGGCCCATTGGGCGCGGGCCCCACCTTCACTCGGCCTAGTTGGGGGCAGGCGCCCCGAACCTGTGGAGGTGAGAAACAGAAAGAGGGGACCATCAGGGGCGCAGGGAGTGGCTGAGCTCCCGGGCCTGGCATGCTCTATGGCGGGGGCCGAGGGTGGGACCAGGGCTTACCTCCCCAGCTTGGCTACAGTGCCCCCAACAGTGATGGCATGCCCAGCCGCAACAGGTGCAGCAGCCCTAGCAGCACTCTGGAACAGGCTGCACCATCTGACAGCAGCTTACACAGTGTGACACTGTACCCTAAATTTGCCATTTATATAAATACAAATAATATTGTGTCTCATTGAGACCCTGTTGTAAACATTTTAACTGAGTTGACTGAGGGTCATTACCCCATCTTATAGATTGCGCAGCGGGGGGAGGAGGCATGGCCATGACCGTGCCTAACTAGGCCAGGCTGAATGCCAGCAGCGTGTGCCCCTGGCTGCTGATCTGTACCTGCTGCCCACCATGGATGCCCCAGGTGGCCCTGAGGCTGGGCCCGACAGCCTCGGAAAGCACAGGCAACGTGTGAATCCCCTCAGATGTGGAATTTCATCCAAATTCCAAGGGAGCGGGTGGACCTGTGGAGCCAGCCATGTCAGCACGCGGGGTGCTCCCCGTCTCCTATCCGAGTGACCTGGGTTCGAGTCCTGGCTCTGCCCATGTGCACCCAAGTAATGATGGGTGGTCAAATTCATGTGTCCCTGACCCCCACAGGGGAGATCCAAGATTGTCCTGGAGTTCCCGTTTCCTGGCTTTTTAAATTTTGTAATTTGAGAGGTCTCACCCACTAGGGTCAGGCTGGGGTGAACACCAGGAGCCGAGAACTCAATCTGGGGTGTGCCACATAGGGACCGGGGTCCAGCCACTCAGTCCATCACTGCTGCCAACTGCACTGGCAGGGGAACTCGGAAACCCGTGTCTGGCCAAAGAGGCTGATGCCCGGCCCCCTGAGTGAAGGGGTGCCCTCCCCTTCCTGTCACCCCCAAACCTGCTAATGAAGGAGACCAGTGGTGGCAGACAGCTGACGAGATCCACCAAGCAGGCCCCGGGGCTGGCGCGTGGTTCCAGCTGCTCTGTTTCCCAGCCAGCTCCCTGCTGAGGAACAGCAACTGTTGGGCCCCTGCCACCCAACGTGGGAAGCCCAGCTGATGCTCCAGACTCTTGACATCCATGTGACCCAGCCCTGGCAGTCACGGTCATCTTGGGAACGGACCAAGCCACGGAAGCTCTCCCTTTGTGACTGTGTTCACAGATAGTTCTTTATCAACAGCACCGGGTGCAGTCAGCCCTGACCCTCTGACATGGACAACCCGAGTCGGCCTCATGGATCCATGCTCGGCTGCCAGCCCACCACATACCCTGGGAGCCCAGCTTGCTTGGTCTACTCATCTGTGGGCTGGGGATGCAACTGCCCAACTTGGAAAGGGCCCTGGGCCTTGGAGTCAGATGGCTGTGGTCAGGGTCCAGCTCAGGCTCCTATCCCTTCCAGTTTTCTGGTCTTTGAAATGGACAGAATCCCAGGAGCCAAGGGGCTGGGCCTTTGGCTGGCCGCCTTTCATGCACTACAGAGGTGACACTGTGGATTCCAATGACAACGGTCAAGCTGGACTGACTGTCGTGCCAGGGCCTGGGGACCCTCCACCTGACAGCACCAACTGGGTGCCCAATGGAGCTCAGCCCCCTCTGAGCCTGGGCCAGGCATGCCCAGTCCCTCCTCCCCCCTGCCACCCTGTCAGAGGGCATTCTGCAGGAGGACATGGGGGTTGGCCACAGGGACAATGATATCAAAACCCAGTCTTCCCGCCAGAACAGCCACTGGGCACCAGTGTCCCCCATGACAGGGTGGGGGCACTGACTCAGGACCCAGTCTGCCCCAGGCCAGGCCTCCCACCCACTACCCACAACCCCCCGCTAGACACAGAAAGGCAAATAGGGTTCAAGTTTGCCCCAGGTGGAGACCTGTAGCCACCCAGTCGGGTGCGACGACCACCCACCCCATGGTCCAGCAGACCCCTCTGCTCACCGCAAGCTCTCGGGACACCAGGGAGCCAAGGTCCTCACCCCATGTCATAGGCTCAGAGGGGACTGCGGCCAGGCCTGGCCCACACGGGCCCTGTGCCTCTCCCTCCTGTCGGCCCCTGAGGCCGACCTGCTCTGTGTTCACCCACAGAGCCACGGGGCCCTGCACCTCAGGGGCCTCCAAGGCTGGGGACACACGGCGGGATGGGAGGAAGCAGCAGCCCCAGCTCCCCCGCCCCCAGCTGACCTGGGAGCAGCTTAATGTTTCCATATAAAGGAGACGCGGGGCTTAAGGTGCGTCAGCTCTGTGTCAAAGCCACGACCTAATCTGCACCCCAGAACCCCCTCCCCCAGGAAGACTTTCTAGACTCTTCCCCGACGTGGAGGCATCCCCCCTCACGCCCCACCTACATACACCAGGAGAGCCAAGCTGGGGAGGAGGGGGTGGGGCCCGGGGCTGCGGACACCAGCTGGCCCCAAGACAGGCAGGGAGAGCCTGAGGCAGAGAAGCAGGCAGGATCGGGCTGTGGCAGGTAGAGGGTGCCGGGGCCAGGAGCAGCAGCGACCTCACCTTAGCAGAATCATGGGGGAAAGGTGGGTGGGAACCAGGCATGCCAAAGCAGAGGACCTGCAACGGGGCCACCGAGGTTGGGGGCAGCAAACCTGGAGAGCGAGACGCCTCTGGGACTGGAGCCGGTCCCTGAGGGGACTACAGCACAAGTGGGGGCCCCCACCCTGTTGCTCCTAAGGGTGGTGGTGGGGTGGAGAGCATGGGGGAGAGGAGAGTAGGGCTGGGATGCCACAGGCCGCACATACCTGGTGGGGCAGCCCACCCCCATGCCCTTGCCGGGGCCCTCTGTTCAGCCCGGGGGACGCCACCGGGGGCCTGCAGGCTGTGGTCCGGCCCTGTGCTGGGGAGCAGGACGATCTCCAAGCTGACAGGCGGATCAGAGGCCTGGATGGCGGGGGCAGGAGGGGGTGTGGCCAGCAGCGCTGCAGAGGGGGAGGCCGGCCAGGCCAGCAGCTGGGCAGCAGCCCAGGCAGGCTGGAGACACAGGTGGGGGGCAGGGAGGCACCGAGGGACAGGGACAGTGATGAGCGAACAACGCAGGTGGGGAAAACAATGGCGAAGGGTACGAAGCTGGGGGACATTTGAGATGAAACCTCAGTGGGTGCGGGTGCAGGATGAGACCCCTTCATGCCCACGTTCACTCTGGCACCTGTCGGGTCAGGGCCCGAGCACACAACAGGGGCCGACTTCCTGACCCGCCCTCCTCCGGCTTCCTCAAAGGCGCAGGGCCAGACAGGCAGAGCCTCACCCGACCCCAGGGCTGTCCACTCCTTTATTGCCTGGCAGGAAACCTGCACCTTCAGCTCAGGCAGGGGCGCGTCCCTCACAGCCCCCTGCCGGGAAGTCCCAATCAAACCCTGAGGGCCGGAAGACAAGGGTGGACCCCGAGCTAGCTGGAGGAACCCACACCCTGGTCAGGCCCCACAATCTGCAGCACACAGGCCATCCTGGGCCCGCCAACCCTGAGCGGATCCCAGCAGGGATGGCTTTCTGGAGCGGCAGCAAAAGCCATGCCTGGACTGGACCGTGTCTGACGGCCCATGGCAGGGCGACAGCCCGCGTCCACCTGAGCCCTTCCAGGGAGGCAGCGTCCAGTTCAGGTCCTAGGCAGGAGGCCAGGCCGGGGCGGCCTCAGACGCTGATGGTGCGGAATACGGTGAAGCCCGACAGGGCCGTGCTGACCAGCACGCCAGGGCACTGCGGGTGCCAGTGCAGCTCCTTCAGGTCCGTCTCGCCCTGGTGCACGAACAGCAGCTGCTGGGGGAGGTCTGCCAGCCCCGGCTCAGCCTCAACCTCGCCCGCCTCAGGATCCCGCTCCACGGCCAGGTCCCACTGTGTGATCTGATTGTCTGCACCGGAGGCCGCAAAGACCCCACTGTCCTGGGGGTGCCACTCGACAGAAGTCACGGGAGCCACGTGCTGCTTGAAGGTGGCCACCGGGGAGCCAGACTGTGGGGGGAACGGATGTCAGCAGCCACACCCACAGTCCCGTGCCCCAGGCTCCACCCGCCCGGCTGAGAGGGACAAGGTGCAGCAAGCAAGCAGGCTTCCTGTCCCGGGCGGGCGAGGAAGCCCCTGCCCTGCTCAGCTGCCTGCCTCAGCTTCCTTTCCTCTGAGACATTCTCTGAGGACCTACTCCCAAGAGCCCTGTAGTCAACCCTGAGCATGACAGGGGCTTCCAGGTGCTGCTGGGAACGGGAGCACCTCCAGCAGGATCCTGCAGTCTCGGAGCCAAGATCCACCTCCAGAAAAGCCCGCCCTCCCAACCCCCAGACTGAATCCATGGGAATGGCCAAGTGGGGGCAGGGGGAGGATGGTAGGCAACACCGTGTTTCTCCTGCCAAGAGCCCCTTCCTGCTGGGCTGTGAGGCCACAGTGCCTCCTGTCCTTCCTGTGCCTCAGTTTCCACTCCTACAAGGAGTGAGCTGCGTTCCAAGTCTCAGCCGATGCTGCAAAACCCACTCAAAGGACAAACTACAACTCCCAGCAGGCCCTGTGTAGGACAGTCGGCTGCCATGTGTGCCCCACGGGTAGACGGGAGTAGTCGTCTCTGCTGCCTTGGGCCCCTTGTCACCCCTCACTGGCCTCACACAGATCACAGCTGTTCCTCTAGCTGAGCCTCCTCAACCGCACCCCGAGGGGCTGGCCTCTCAGAGCCACCCTGGCTCTGGGGGTGCAACACCTCTGACGAGGGGAAGCCCCGCAGGTCCCTTCAAGGAGGTACCTTGAACTGCCGTAGGTCCCACACCTTGAGGGCCCCGTCGTCCCCCCCACTGAGCAGGAAGGGCTCTCTGCGGCTCCAGCTGATGACATTCACGTCCCCATCATGGGCAGCAGCTGTGGTGAGCATGCAGGCCTTGCCTGGGGCTGCACGGATGTCCCAGATGCGAACAGAGGCGTCGGCCGAGCAGGAGGCGAAGACCTGGGCGTGGGGGAATTTGTGTGACTCGGCTGTTCCCCCACGCCGGGGTGACGGCACCCCGCACTCGGCCAGCCAGCCAGCCCTCCCTCACCGTGTCCTCGGTTGGTGACCACTGCAGGTCCTCCACGGAGCGCGTGTGGCCCACGAACGGCCGCTGGTCCACGTGCCAGGAGCCGCCGTCCGTGGGCGTCCAGAGGTGGATGTTCTTGTGACAGTCGCCGGTCAGCAGGCGACCTGGGGGTGGCGTCAGGATGCTGTCCCCACTCACTCCCGGCCCCACTCCCAGCCCCACGCCTGACCCTGCCTCCACACCAGGGACTTACCAGGCACACGGGGGGACCAGTCGAGAGCAAAGCCCTCCCCCATGTGGCCAGCAAAGGTGAAAACAGGCTTCACTCGGGCCTGCTCGTCCCGGAGGAAGACTGCCAGGGCCTGGGGGTCATTGACCACCTGCAGCAGCCGCCGCAGTGTGAACACCTCCACCTGGCCCTTCTCTGACCACACCGCAGCCACGGGCTCCTCGCCCAGCCACGACACCTACAGGGCAGGAAAGAGCAGGGATTGCCAGAATTACAGCTCCTCAGTTCCTGCGGGCTGGGAGCGCAGCTGGGTGAGTGGAGGTGACATGGGAGGGTGCGGACTGAACCCACCAAGATCCCTGAGGGACCCCCTTACAAGAGTCGGGTCCTGTGTACCTGCTACACGCCCTCCAGTGCCTCCCAACTGCTGCAAAGCCTGCATCCAACAAGGGGCTCTTCTGGGCCTGCCCTCCCGATCTCCTCACCCCCTCATCCTTCTGTTCCGGGGAACACCTCAAAGCTCGCCCTGCTCACACGCAGTGCCTGGGCTCCCGCCTCACTTCATGGCCATCCCACCACCCTCTTACCGCTTCTTCCTAACTGGCCTCTGCCCTTCAGCACCTTCTGGCATCCTGCACGCTCGCTCAGTTTCTTCTTGCCCTGTCCCTCATAAGCATGTTCAAGTTCCCGCTGCCAGAGGCTGCCAGCTGCAACACGGGCAAGGCCAGGACAGGACCCAGCCTTGCTAAGAGGTCTTCAAAAGCCAACCCATTCTGTCCACACATCGCGCCACGCAGATGAAGCGAAGCAAACACAAAACACAGCCTTACAGCCTCAGAATCACAACAGCAGACACACACATACCATCACAGCACATGCTGTCCCGCGCGAGACTCTGCTTGGTCCTCACAGGTGCCCCTCAAGCAAATATTGTTAATGTTCACCATTTACCAAACAGGAAAATGGACATTAAAAAAAAGAAAAAAGCCAGCCACATCATCCTAGCACTTGACAATGATTTTCGAAGTAGAAAAACTCCCTTGAGATAAACCTATGCCCCACAGCCGACGGGCAAGAGCAGGTGGTCAGCAGAGGCACGGGCACTGGGGGCAGCCGGCCAACCCTCTGGGAACTGTACCCGCACTCGGTTGATGCCGCCGTAGTGGGGGACCATGGCCAGCTCCAGCTGCGGCTTCCGCTCCTCCTCATCCTCCTCGTCCTCATCCTCCTCTTCATCATCACTGCCCTCTGAGGCTGGGGGCTTGGTGCCATGCAGGTTGTGCATGCGAAGAATCATCAGTCTGGGGGGGACAGTGTGTCATGGAGGGGGGACAGGGCCGCAGGGAACCCACACCCCGGGTCTCCCAGGGAGCTGGGAGGCAGGGAACCCTCACCCCCGGGCCTCCCTGGGAGCTGGGAGGCGGCAGCCCTGTTCGCGCCCTCTCGCACCTGTTGTTCTGCGCGCTGTCGGCTTGTGTCCCCGCGCACAGGTAAAGGGTAAGAGGAAGCTGGGTCCGGTTGTCTCCCAGATGATCTCGAACTATGTCGAAGCTGAGACAGGGGGCGCCTGGGGAGGGGCGGGGGACGCTCGGAGAGTCGGGAGGCCGCGACCACGAACCCCAGCCGCCCTCCCTGTGGGGTCGGTCTAAGCTGTAACAGCCCCTTAGGCCCCCGATCTCCCGGGGCGTCCCCCTACCTGTCTGCGCCCGGTGGTACAGCACATAGGCCTCCTCGTCCATGACCAGCTCCTCCCCTTCGCGCAGCGGAGGTCCCCGCCCGGGCAGGTACACCTGGCTCCGGCCCTCAGAGCCGGGCTCACCCGACTCTGCTTCCATGGGTTCTCCGGCTGCACACGTGCGCCGCCGCCCTTTGCGCGCCGCCATCTTCGAGCCCCTCACACAGCCGACGCGCGGCGAGAACGTCACTTCCTGCCCCCTAAGGCCCGCCCCGCAGCGCGGTTTCCTTGGAAACCTCCTGCTGCACCTGTGCAAGAGGGACGTCGCGTTGGGGAGCGCGAAGGGGAGCCTCGGGCGCGGGGTCCTGGCCCCGCAAGAGTAACCCGCAGCGACCAAAGAGCCACCCGTGCCGCGTGACCTCGGGGAGTGGCAAAGGCTCCTGGGAGTTGTAGTCCCGTGGGAGGCTTCTTGTAGTTCGGAGTTGAGCCCCCGTCTCCCACTTGCGCTCCCAGCGCTTGCTTCCCCCTGAATTCATTATGAGTTCCTGCAAAGAGGCTGGTTTGCCCTGCTCTGTTAGGACGACTTTCCGTGCTCGCTCGGTGGCTTCTATATACCCCTCCAGGGGGCGGCTCTGGCCGGTGGGTCCACTCTGCAGGCGCCCTGCCCGCCCGCTGGCACCTGGGCCCTCAGGATGAGGCGGCCGCATGGCCTGGACGGCTCCCCAAGGGTTCCCTTATCTCACGTCATTCTCTTGGGGTCCCCCTCACCTCGTGGTCTCTGCTCGCTCCCCACCCCACTCCGCCTCCCTTGTTTGTTTTTTGGTTTTCCTCAGTAGAGAAGCTGCCAGGGAGAGGGACAGGGGGCTGAGACAAGACACGGAGCCCAGGCCGGGCCTGAGGAGCCATAAAAACGTGGTTTATTCCAAACACTGCGATGTGGAGGAGTGGGGTGGGCAGGGAGAGCGGGCGGGGAAGGGGGCACTTGTGTGTGTGTGTGTGTGGAGTCCCAGACCCTCCACGACCCAGCCCCAGACCCTGCTGGAGATCCGGGAGGAGGAGGGGGCTTTGAATCGGGGAGGGGGTCCTGCTGGGTCATCACTAAAGGGTCAGTAAGAAGGGGAGCGGTGGGTGGCACCCCGGCTGGAAGGGAGGTGCTGCCAGGGGTGGGGTGGTGGTTTCAGTTGGACATGTGTCCTGGGTCACAGTAGGAAGAAGAAGAAAAACAGAAGCCACCGAGGGTGGGCAAAGAGGGGGCGTCACGGGTTGACATCGACGAGGGTCACAGTCTGGTCGGGGCACAGTCCTGGGTCGGATGACCATTTTGTAGGTGTCAGGAAGTCACAGTCTGGGGTCAGGGGGTTTCTCAAGTGTGGCGGGGCCGAAATCTGAGGGGGGGGTCACAGTTTGGCAAAGGCGTCTCACAGTTTTGAGTCCCGATGGATGAAAGGTTAAAAATGGCTTCCCCGGAGGCGTGGCTGGGGCCGGGGAGCTGCACAGTGATGTGGGGGGCCACGGCCCCGGGCCTGGGGACTGGGGCGCGGGCAGGGCTAGACCACCCCCACCACCTCCCGCCCCTTCTGGTGACATTAAAAAGCCCTTATCGGGTTTATTTAAAAAAAAAAAAAAAAAGTCCGGAGGGCTGCAAGCCCCCTCGCTCAGAGAGGCTGCGATGAGATGTGAGCGCCCAAGCCCCTCGGACTCGCCAGTTCCAGGCGGGGGTCCCACAGCTCGTTCCCCTTCCTGCGCGCGCGCCCCCCTCGGGCCGTGGCCTGCGCTGACCGAGGGGGGCCTCCTCGGGCCGCGTCATACCTCGGACTCGAGGCTGGAGAAGTGCGCCGAGCCCCTGCGGGTGCCCAGGTCCCCGCCCCGGTGTCTCCGGTGGGGCGCGGCGGGCAGCGGCGGCCCCCAGTGCGCGGCGTGCGGGCACCGGCGCGCGTGGCGCGAGGGCCCCGTGAGCCTGCGCGCCGGGGCGGCGCGGGGACACGAGCTGAGGTCCTCGAGCGAGCGCGAGGTGGGCGCGGGCGGCGGGAGGTCCCAGCCCCCCGCGGCGCGCCGGTGCCGGTGGTGGTGCGGCGCGGCGGGGGCGCGGTGCGAGGCCCGCGGGCGGTGAGGGTGCTGCCGTGGACACCCGCAGCGGGCTCGGCGCCGAGGCGGGGGCCCCGCGGCCCAGGGCGGGGGCGGCGGCGCCCACCAGCCGCCGTCCAGGCCGTCGTGGGAGCAGCTGAGGTGGCGCGGCGGCGGCAGCAGCTCCAGGCTGGCGCAGTGGCGGCAGTGCCAGGCGGCTGGGCCGCTGCGCGGGGGCAGGTAGTCCCAGCTGCCGGCGCGCCAGCCCCCGAGCTTGTCGACCGACCAGTAGCGGCCGGGCGGCGGCCCGAGGCGCTCGGCGTAGGGGTACGGGAAATCGGCGAACCACCAGGGCTCCAGGCCGCCCAGCGACGCGCCGCCCAGGCTCTCCGAGTCCTCCGAGTCCGACGGGGACGGCTCGAGGTCGAGGTAAGGGCACGGGGGAGGCGCGGCGCGGCACGGGGGCGGTGCTGCCGGGGCGCCCCCGCCCGCGGCCCCCGCGCCCCCCGCGCCCGGCCCCAGCAGCGGCTGGCTCTCCGGGTCGGAGCGCGGCCAGCGCGCGGGCGCCGGCGGGCTCTCGTCCTCGAAGGCCAGGCGGCAGAGGGGCGGCCCGACGGCCGAGGCCGCGGCGGCGGAGGGCGCGGGCGGGGACGGGAAGCCGGAGAAGGCGCCGCCGGCGGGGGGCTCGGCCGGCTCCTTGTCGCGCACGATGGCGAAGTAGGAGGGCGGCGGCTTCTGCGGGGGCTGCTGCGCGGCCGGCGGGGACAGGGGGCGTCCGGCCGCGCCCCGAGGGGCCGCACGTGCCTCGCCCAGCCCCAGCCCCTGCGGCTCGATGGGGCCGTAGTAGCGGTGGAAGCCGTCGGCCAGGCCCGAGGCCCCGGGCGGCCCAGCGCCCTTGGCCCGGCGCCAGCGGTCCACGGCGGCGCGCTCGCGGGGCACGAAGGGTGCGGGGCCGGGTGCTGGGCGCGCGGTGGGGTACGCGGGGCTGGGCAGGGGCTGCGGCGGCGGCGGGGGCTTGGCTGGCGGCGGGGCGGCCTCGGCGCTGCAGCAGCTGTACATGCCCTGCGTGGACGGGACGTGGCGGTCAGCGCCCGGGGAGCGCCCCGCGTCCCTCCTCTCCCACCTACCTGCGCCCCCCAGGCTCCAGCTCCCGCCCCTTTGCCCCATACCCTGGAGAAAGCCAGTAGGAAATCCATGCGGTGGGTGGGCCCCAGGCAGTGCCGCAGGCGCCAGTACACCAGGTGCTCCCAGGCGAAGACCAGCAGCGACAGGCCCATGGCCACCAGCAGCATGTAGAAGACTCCGGCCATGTTGTCGATGTCCAGCTTACTGCTCATCACCTCGATCTTGTCGTTGTGGCAGATGCCGGAAAGCCACAGCCGCTCCAGCATTTCAATCTCATCTAGAGCGAGCAGGGGGAGTCGAGATGGCATGCTGTGAGCACCCTGGAGGGCATCCCCACCCACCAGCTGCGCTGGCACCCCCTCGCTCCCCGGGGGACCCGGCCGTGGCTGGGCTGCCCTGCGCACGGCGCGGCGCCGCACCGTCTCCCAGGAACTGCAGCAGCGCCAGGTCAATGGGCCGCTTCCAGCGGGAGCCCTTGTGCAGGGCGATGCCGTAGCCCGTGGTGGCGAAGACCTTGCCCGAGCCGATGGTGACCAGCTTGCAGCCCTCGTCCTTGCGGGCCATGTAGTTCAGCACAGCGGCGTCGTAGATGAAGGCGTCCAGCTTCCTGCAGGCAGTGGGACGAAGACACGGAGATGATGAGTGTCCCCTGCACACTCTCAGCCCTAAACCTCCAGCCGAAGGCATCCTGGAGAACCCAGCCAGGCCCTGTGCCCCTTGGTGCCTCCATGTCCATGTCTGTGCAATGGGCTTGGCCGTACCCATGGACAAAGCTGTGGCCAAGGCTGCCAGCGCCAGGGGCACAGGGAGATGCCCACAGTGCGTTAGCTGAGCTCCAGAGGGGTGGACGTCAGCGCCTGCATTCTAAAGACAAGCTAGGAAGGGACTTGCAAAAGTTTATGGGAAAATAGAGTAAAGGACCAGTTTAATAGTGCAAAAAAAAGTGTTTTTTTAAAGATTTATTTACTTTTATTGGAAAGTCAGATATATAGAGAGGAGGAGAGACAGAGAGGAAGATCTTCTGTCTGATGGTTCACTCCCCAAGTGAGCACAACGGCCAGAACTAAGCTGATCTGGAGCTGGGAGCCTCCTCCAGGTCTCCCACGTGGGTGCAGGGTGTCCCAAGGTTTGGGGCTGTCCTCTGCTGCTTTTCCAGGCCACAAGCCGGGAGCTGGATGGGAAGTGGGGCCTCCGGGATTAAAACCGGCGCTCATATGGGATCCCGGCATGTGCCAAGCCAGGACTTTACCTGCTAGGCTCCCACACGGGGCACAGTGCAAAAAGTATTATGAAGTCCATGTAGAGGTGTTTTTTTTTTTGTTTGTTTTTGTTTTTTTAATGTGGATGTTTCTTTTCCATGGGCTTTCTGAAGGCTTTGCACCTGTTACCTAGTCTAACAGTTTTTGTTTTTGTTTTTAATGATTTATTGGAAAGCCAGAGTTAAGAAAGAGAGTTTTCCCTCATGGTCTACTCCTCAAATGGCTGCAATGGCCAGAGGTGGGCCAAGCTGGAGCCAGGAGCTTCTTCAGGGTCTCCCACTTGGGTACAGGGTCCCAAGGCTCTGGACTGTCCTCGACTGCTTTCCCAGGCCCCAAGCAGGGAGCTGGATCAGAAGGGGGCATCCAGGACTAGAACTGGCACCCGTATTTGCCATGCTGCAAGCGCCAGCCCTGTCTAGTAACTGAATCCTCCCAGGTTAGAAGCTGTCTCATTCAGATGGGGCGGGGGGACACAGGCCCAGAGAAACCCAGGCTTGCTCAGCTCTTCCAAGACACCCTGATTCCTCACACATGAGGGAAGAAGAGCCAGGGACAGAGTGGGTTTTCACAGCTGGGGTCCCTGGGCACCCGGCTCTTGTCTCCTTCACCGCGGCAGCCGTCTTACGTCTGTCTCTGGTTGTCGGATGGATCCCAGCCTCGCCCAAGAGACCTGAAGCCAGGAGAGCATGAGCCCCGCCAGGTCACAGCTCCCGGCTCACACAACTGATGTGTGAGAAGAATAAATGAGTGAATGAATGAGGGAGTCTGCACCAAGGAACACTGGGTAGCCGTGCTAGGAAAGCAGCGTTTACGGTCTGTCAGATGGAGAGGTCCGGGGGTTGCTCCTTCAAATCAAAGGGGGAAGGGGCCGGCGTTGGGACAGCCCGTTCTGAGTGTCTGGTCCTGGCCCGCTGCTCCGCTTCCAGCCCAACTCCCTGCTAATGCACCCTGGAAAAGCAGCGGGTGATGGCCCAAGCTGCCGTTCGTACGGGAGACCCTGATAGAGCCCCTGGCTCAGCCCTGGCAGCTGTGGGTACACGGGGACGGAGCTGGCAGACGTAAGATACCCTGTTGCTCTCTGTTTATGTCACTGTGACTTTCGGCTAAATAAATAAATGATACTTGAGTGGGGCAAACTTTTGATCGCTGTTACTATGAACACCAGGCCTGGTTGTAGCAGGGAGGCACCTGCCACAACCTCACCCAGGAAGTGTCCTCTGCCAGTGGCATCCAGGGACCCCCCCACCTGCGGCAACCACCAGCTGCATGTGCTGCTGACCACTGGTGACAGGTGTCACTGTAGGGGCATCGCTTTACATTTGAGTTCATTGTCACTAAGCGGAAGTCGTAGTGGAGAGTGCGGGGCCAGGACAGGGCGAGTGACTGGACATGCACAGTGAAGAGGACCAGTATGCGTCACCTGGCGGGCCGGCGATGCGTGCACGTTCTCCAGGAAGGCCTGGGTCTGCGTGGCAGTGAAGGAAGAGGAGCAAGAGAGGAGGTGGCCGGGAAGGGTTGTGGACGCAGAGAACCCTGTGTGTCGCTGAGCTTGCGTTCATCCTGCTCTATTCTTGCCTCATGGCACCTGCTGCTGCCTGGTTAGGCACTGTAAAACCTTATCTGTTCCCTGCGTGGCCCACCTCCCTCCTCTGGGTTCTAAGGTCCGGTAAGACAGGGACCCTGGGTGGTGGGCTCACGCTGTTTCCAGGGTCTAGGACCTGCCGCACGGCAGGCGCTTAGCAAAAGGTGCTTGCACCCCTGGGGCTGGTTTGCGCGAGCACTGCAATGCTGCGAGGTGAGAACTCATTAACATAGGAATGGGTGCCAGGAGGGTCCCACTGCACAACAGAGGAGGGCGGGGCGTGTGCCAGAGGAGGCCAACACAGCAGCAATTCTGTCCCTGCTGTGGGAGAGAAGCTGAGCCTGTGATGGCGTGGGTTCCCCGGGGGGTACCAGGAGGAGATGCTGGGATTTTTCACATCTTTGGTGAATAGCCATTTCCCTTCTTATCTATAAAGGAAGTTGCTGGGCCTTGCCGTACTGGGAGCCCACAGCTGTGAGCCGACCACGGCTGCTGGCTCCCTGGCATCTCACTCTAAGCGCTGTCCACCGTGATAACTATCGCATGGCACTATCTGCATTTGCGTTTTCAGCTCACTGCCTGTGCCCTGGGAAGGCAGTGAAGGACGGCCCAAAGCCTTGGGACCCTGCACCCATGTGGGAGACCCGGAAGAAGCTCCTGGCTCCAGATCGGCTCAGCTGCAACCATTGCAGCCACTTGGGCAGTCAAATAGCAGATGGAAGTTCTTTCTCTCTGTCTCATCTCTTTGTAAATCTGACTTTCAAATAAAATAAAGAAATCTTAAAAAAAAAATCAGGCCCAGCAGCGTGGCATAGCTGCTATAGCCCTCACCTTGAATGTGCTGGGATCCTATATGGGCTCTGGCTCTAATCCCAGCAGCTCCACTTCCATCCACCTCCCTGCTTGTGGCCTGGAAAAGCAGTTGAGGACGGCCCAAAGCCTTGGGACCCTACATCCACGTGGGAGACCTGGAAGAAGCTCCTGGCTCCTGGCTTCGAATAGGTGCAGCTCCAGCCATTGTGATCACTTGGGGAGTGAATCATCGGACGGAAGATCTTCCTTTCTCTCTTCCTGTCTATATACATCTGACTTTGCAATAAAAATTAAAAAATCTTAAAAAAATTATCCAGTGGTGGACAGTTGGATGGATGGGAGCCTCTTCGGTTTGTGTCACGGGGCTCGACTGGCCAGGGTGCTGGTGCCTCACTATTTGCGTTCCTCTCTGTGTTCAAGTCAGTCGGCCTGTCCAGCTGTCACCCCAGCAGAGACACGTTAGAGCCGGCGCTGTGGCCGAGCGCAGGATGCCACCAGCAGCCCCCACTGGCCCCAGGAGGCAGCGGTTGCTCGAGAATTGAGTCCCTGCCACCCACATGGCAGAGCCCTCGAGAATTGAGTCCCTGCCACCCACATGGCAGAGCCCTCGAGAATTGAGTCCCTGCCACCCACATGGCAGAGCCCTCGGGGGTCCTGGGCTCCTGGTTTGGCCCAGTCCAAGTTCTTCTTCTTTTTTGTTTATTTATTTTTATTGGAAAGTCAGATATACAGAGACGAGGAAAGACAGAGAGGATGGTCTTCCATCCGATGATTCACTCCCCAAGTGACTGCAATGGCTGGCGCTGCGCTGATCTGAAGCCAGAAGCCAGGAACTTCCTCCGGGTCTCCCATGTGGGTGCAGGGCCCCAAGGCCTCGGGCTATCCTCGACTGCTTTCCCAGGCCACAGGCAGGGAGCTGGATGGGAAGTGGAGCTGCCAGGATCAGAACCAGTGCCTATATGGGATTGTGGCGTGTTCAAGGCGAGGACTTTAGCCGCTAGGCCATGCCGCTGGGTCCCCAGTTTGGTTGTTTTGGGCATTTGGGGGAGTGAAGCAGCCGCCTCGGGAGCTCTGCTCTATCTTCCTGCCTTTAATATAAAATGAAAGTTTGAAAAAGATCAGAGATCCAAACATTTCAAGCTTAATAAAGAAGGTGTAAGGAAAATGAACCTTGCTAGCAATGGGGTGGGGGATGACGAGATGGGGAGCAATGCAGGAGGAAAGAATGTTCTAGAAGGCTACAGGTCTAATCAGGATGTGTTCTAGAAAGAAGAGAAACAGAAAGGAAACAGCAGGGACACATCCGTGTGGGAGTTCAGAGCAGTTTACCACAGCTGACGGAAGGATGTGATTCGTGGGCCTGCTGACCAAGGCGGCTCACTAAGTACAAGGACGGGGTACACAGGCAGGCAGGCACCTGAACCCTACAAGTGCTGAATCTCTAATCTCCCCAGCCAGACGGTCCAGCGGGCGTGAGGACAGAAGAAAAGACTTCTCAGGGGTGCAGGATGCGCACGAGAACAAGGTGCAGGGATGCTCAGAAAGAATAACTAGTGAACCCGTCGGTGCAGGCCAGGGGAGACTGCTTCACTAAGATGCGATCGGCATGGGCTGGTGCTGTGGCACAGCCAGCTAAGCTTCCAACCGTGGCGCCGGCATCCCGTATGGGCGTTGGTTCAAGTGGCGGATGCTCCGCTTCCCATCCAGCTCCCTGCTCGTGTCCTGGGAAAGCGGCGGAAAATGGTTCAAATCCTTGGGTTCCTGCACCTGGGTGGGAGACCCTGGTTGGAGCCCTGGGCTCCTGGTTTCAGCCTCGCCAAGCTCCGGTCATCTGGGGGGTATCCTAGCACAGGAAGGAGCTTTTCTCGATGACTTTCCCTCTTTGTCACTCTGCCTCTCGTATAAATACTTTTTTGTGTGTTTTTAATTAAAGCCACCAAAGCCACCGAAGCATTAACAGTGGTTAATGCCGGGACGCAAGAAGGCTGGTGTCGGGGAGGAAGGGGCTCCAGGTGCATGGCGCGCCAGCTGGGCCAGTGTTCACACAGTCACGGCACGGACACCCTGAATATTCATCCAGCCAGACTCACAATGTGGGAGACTGCGTTGATTTAAATAAGAATATGAGCATGTGTCTTCCTCAGGGAGAAGTGGAAATGCCTAAAATTGAAAAATCAATAGGGAGCCGTACAAACATGGTGTTTAGAGTCAGTGAGGAAAATGGCCCATTGGGGCCGCCCGTGGGTGAGGGGCGGGTGCAGGGTCTCCTGGCACAGACATCCCCGGGGGGCCTCGGCCCCTCAGGGTGCCCGGCTCCCATCCCTGGGTCCCTCTCGTAATCACAGCTCTCTGCCAGTGAGGGCACCCCCAGAGGGGGCAGGAGATGGCTAGGATTCCTGGATCCCTGCCACCCACCTGGGAGACCTGGACTGAGTTTCTGATTCCCCACTTGAGCTCAGCCCTGTCCTGGCCATGGTAAGCATCCAGGAAGTGGACCAGGGCATGGGCGGGGAGCCTCTGTCAGTCTCCCTTGGTCTTTCTCTTGGATATTTTAGAAGATAGAAAGTAAATGAGGTGAGGACCCGGCACGGTAGCCAGTGGCTGAAGTCCTCACCTTGGCATGCACTAGGGTCCCAAATGGATGCTCATTAGTATCCCAGTTGCCCCACTTCCCATCCAGCACTCTGCCTGTGGCCTGGGAAAGCAGTCGAGGACAGCCCAAAGCCTTGGGACCCTGCACCTGCGTGGGAGACCCTGAAGAGGCTTCTGACTTTGGATTGGTTCAGCTCTGGCCATTGTGGCCATTTGGGGAGTGAACCAGTGAATGGAAGATCTTTGTCTCTCCTTCTCTCTGTAAATCTGACTTTCTAATAAAAATAAAATAAATCTTTAACACCCCCCCCCCACACACACACACAGAGCTGAAAGTCAGAAGAAAAGATATACAAAGGGATCCTAGGAAAAAAGGATTCCGTGGCAGCCGCAGAGGCGGCAGGAAGCGGGGGCAGGAGGCGGCCCTGGAGGGTGCTGGAAGCTCCCTCGGGGCTGGTGGTCTAGCCATGGGGCGCCTGGGCTGCCCACGCTGCCCGCACTGGAGTCTGCACTTAGCCTCTGCTGGGGTGGGGTGTGGTGGGGTGCCAATGCCTGATTACTCCCAGGTCCAAGCCCCGACCCCCAGTTCCTCAGGATGTGCTTGGATGGAAGATCAGGATGAGCTGAGGCCTGGAGGGTTGGACCTGTGGCCCGAGGGGGAGGCGGAGGAGGTCTTAGGGAAAGGGGGTCTGGGCCGACCCTTCCCTCTGGGGCCTGGGACGTGGGGTGGGACGGAGTTGACCTGGAGCCCTGGGAAACCAAGCTGAACTTCAGTGAGCGGGACCAGCACTTGGCCACGTGTAGCATACAGCACAGGGATGAGATGTGGGGGTGACAGCACGTGGCCACGCTGGGACAAGAGAGCAAGGACAGCCGCAGGTGGACATACGCATGGGCATGCGTCACGGCGCAGCACATGGCCCCCCACCCCCAGACTCAGGGGAATGCGGGGGTCGGGGGATAGGGATACCCCTCACCAACAAACACCCGCAACAACCCCAGTGTGCCATGAGGGGAGTGGGAGGGTGGACGGCGGAAGAGGGTGGGGAACCACCAACTGGCCCCATCACCCAGCGGAAGCCGCCGATACAACAGGCTGCTAGGCTGATGATAGAGCATCACCCTGTTGGCTGCGAGGGCAGAGGGGCGCTCTGGGGGCGGAGAGCCCGCGGGAGCCGGGAGCTGTCTCTCTCCCCCAGCTGGGTGTGGGTCCCTGCAGGGCTGCATGTGTTTTATCTGCATTGTGACCTGCGCCTGCGATACCAGCACCCCCTATGCACGTGTCCTGGCTGTTCCACTTGCAGTCCAGCTCCTGGGAAAGCAGCAGAAGGTGGGCCTCTGTACCCACGGGGGAGACCCGTGCAACAACCTGCTTGCTGAAGATCTCTGTCTCTCCCTTTTTGTAACTGACTTTTTTTTTTAAGATTTATTTTATTTTTACTGAAAAGTCAGATATACAGAGAGGATGAGAGACAGAAAGGAAGATCTTCCATCCATTGATTTACTCCCCAAGCGGCCGCAACAGCCACAGCTGCGCTGATCGAAAGCCAGGAGCCAGGAGCCTCCTCTGGGTCTCCCATACGGGTGCAGGGTCCCAAGGCTTTGGGCCATCCTCCACTGCTTTCCCAGGCTACAAGCAGGGAGCTGGATGGGAAGCAGGGCTGCCGGGATTAGAACCGGAGCCCGTATAGGATCCCAGCGTGTGTAAGGCAAGGACTTTAGCCACTAGGCTATGGCGCCAGACCTTGTAACTGACTTTCTAATAAATAAATCTTAGGGGAAAAGTCTACAAGAAGAACACGGGATGTGACTCAAGCTTTTCTTTTTTAACCCTTTAGAAGCTGGAGAACAGGCCTGACTTCTGGTGAGCCCAGGCAGGGGACAGTTTGTGGGGACTGGTTTGGGGGGGTGGGGAAGTTCTCCCCAGCAGGTTCCATTCTCACTGCCTGTTCTCTAGAATTTAGGGATTCGGAGGGTGGGATTCAGGATGGCGTGGACTGGGGTGCGAGGCGGTCCTGCCCACATGAGAAGGAAGCCGGGCTGCGGCTGCAGCCAGCCGTGCTCCTCCCTGCCCAGGACGCAAGGTGGGTGGCCAGGCTGGGCAGAGCCGCCCTCTTTGCCTGCAGGGAGGTGGCAGCAGATCTGGGACTCCCAGAGGGAGGCACTGGGGAGGAGAACATGGAAGCGCAGAAGGGGGAGGAGGGAGAGAGTGAGTCAGCCGGCTGGGGAGAATCCTCTAGGGGTGAGGGGGGGCGAGTGAGGCCAGAAGGCAGCTCAGGGGCAGGGGTGCCGGAGCCCTGTGACGCTGTGTTGGTGGTGATCGTCACATACGGGCTGTCCCACAAGGTGTTTCCATGCCCCTATGTGTGCAGGATGGGGGTGGGAGGGTCACGTGCACCCCAGAATTCAAACCTGTGCAGGAGATGGCTGCAGACAGGGTCTTGGGGTTTGGCTGCAGATGGGGTCTTGGGGTTTGGCTGCAGACGGGGTCTTGGGGGTTGGCTGCAGATGGGGTCTTGCCCCTGTTCCTCCAGGTTCCCTGTGAGACCCGTGGTTGTCCCAGGCTGGGTGATGAGGAATGCAGTCAGAATGGTACCCCCTGCTTCTTTCTGGGTCTCAATGCAGCCACAGGAAAACTCTAGAACCACCCAGAGGCTGGGACGGCCTAGGCAGGACTGCCTGTCACACTTGCAGGCCCCAGCAGGGTCTCTGGTGGGGATTAAGGAGCTGGGAAGACACACATAGGGGGCCAGTGACACGGTCCAGGAAGCGATTTGGATTGGCAAAGGGGAGCTGGAGGCCGGGGTTAGCCTGGGAAAGCCAGGCACTTGCAAAGTTCTGAAAAAGAGGGGGCTAGCATGTGGGAGAGCTGGAAGATGCTCCTGGCTCCTAGCTTTGGATCTGCTCAGCTCTGACTACTGTGACCACGGGGCGAGTGAATCAGTAGATGATGAAAGATCTGTCTTTGTCTCTCCTTCTTTGTATAATTATGATTAAAAATAAATTAGATTTTAAAAAGGGGGGCAGGGGGACCCGGGATGACAACTGGGGGCGAGGAGGAAAAATAGCAAGAGCAGAACTGTTCACTGACGCTGTCGGATAGGAAGCCACCACCAGCCGGCGCTGTCGAGCCCGCCAAGTGAGCGAGCCTGGGCCTGGCAGCCAGAACAGGGAGCCCGGCCGGCCAGGCCTCCATCTGTCCAGCTGAAGGTTCAAGTCCCAGCTTCTCTGCTTCTGATGCAACCCCATGATCAGGAGCCTGGGAAGGCAGCCAAAGATGGCTCCAGTGTGTGGGCCCCTGCCACTTGCTAGAGAGGTGGGGATGGAGTTCCTGGCTCCTGGTTTCAGCCTGGCCTAGAACATTTAGATGGAGGAGTGAGCCAGTGAATGCCTTACACAGGTTCAGAAATTTGGGCCTAGTGTTGTGACATATCAGCTCAAGCTGCTGCTTGCGACGTCACAATGGAACACCAATTTGAGTCCCGGCTACTCGTCCTCGCATTCAGTTCCTTGTTAAAGGTCTGGGAAAGGCAGTGAACGATGGATCAAGGGCTTTGGTACCATAGAGGAGACCTAAAGGAAGCTCCTGGCTCCTGGTTCCAGCCCTGGGCAGTGAATGTGCAGATGGAGATCTCTGTCTCTTTCTCCCGCTTTCTCTGTCACTCTTTAAAAAATCTTTTGGGCCCAGAGGCGTGGCCTAGCAGCTAAAGTCCTCGCCTTGAACGCCCCGGGATCCCACATGGGCGCCGGTTCTAATCCTGGCAGCTCCATTTCCCATCCAGCTCCCTGCTTGTGGCCTGGGAAAGCAGTGGAGGACGGCCCAAAGCTTTGGGACCCTGCAGCCACACGGGAGATCCGGAGGAAGAGGCTCCTGGCTCCCGGCTTCAGATCGGCCCAGCACCGGCCATTGCGGTCACTTGGGGAGTGAATCATCGGACAGAAGATCTTCCTCTCTGTCTCTCCTCCTTTCAGTATATCTGACTTTGCAATAAAAATAAATAAATCTTAAAAAAAAGAAATTAAAAAAATGTTTTCAAAGTTTTTTTTTTCAAAGATCCATTATTATTATTGGAAAGCCGGATATACAGAGAGGAGGCGAGACAGAGAGGAAGATCCTCCGTCCGATGTTTCACTCCCCAAGTTAGCCGCAATGGGCCAGTGCGCGCCGATTCGATGCCGGGAACCAGGAACCTCCTCCAGGTCTCCCACGCGGGTGCAGGGTCCCAAAGCATTGGGCCGTCCTCGACTGCTTTCCCAGGCCACAAGCATGGAGCTGGATGGGAAGTGGAGCTGCCAGGATTAGAATCAGTGCCCATATAGGATCCCAGCACATTCAAGGTGAGGACTTCAGTCACTAGACCACCGCACTGGGCCCAATAAATTTATTTCTTATTGGAAAGTCAAATTTACAGAGAGGAGGAGAGACAAAGAGAAAGATCTTTCATCCACTGGCTCATTCCCCAAGTGGCTGCAACAGACCTGAGCCAACCTGAAGCCAGGAGCCAGGAACTTCTTCCAGGTCTCCCACACGGGTGCAGGGTCCCAAGGCGTTGGGCCGTCCTCCACTGCTTTCCCAGGCCACAAGCAGGGAGCTGGATGGGCCCTCAAACAAATCTTAAAAACAAAAAACAAAAAACAAAAAAAAACACTACCATTCAGAAGAGGGAAAGGAAGTTTTACAAACAAGCGAGTAAGCCTTAGGTGAACAGCGACGGGCAAGGAGAGTCTTCAGGAGAGGCAGGGCAATGTGAAGAGCAGGTGCCTGGGGGAGCGCTAGGAGGGGGGCTGAGGGAACCCCCCAGGCTGAAGGGAGCAGACGGTACTGCCTGTAACACCGAGCCCCATCAGGGAGGTGACATTTGCAGCAGCCGCGCTCCCTCGCCTCCCTCCACTCGAAGGGATGTTTCAAGTCAACGAGGCCTTAGACATCTGGCACGGAGCCTGGTACATCAGAGGCACTCGATAAATCTTGCTGAAGGAATGAGTAGCCGGATGAATGCACAGCGTGGAAAGGATGACGGCTTTTTCCACTTGTATAGGGCGAGCTGACTGAGCTAACGCCACCGGCTCTGCAGCCCCAGTGACCGCGCCTGGGGCCTTGGGCAAAGGGGGTGCTGTTCTGGGCCCCATTGTTCTCAGGCTCGCCCCTCAACCTGGGCGAGGAGTCCTGGGCTCAGCCTCCCTCCAGGATCATGCTGGTACCAGCGGCGGACGGAGCACTCCCCTCGTCCCCCCAGCGGTATCCCCCAAGTGGCTTTCAAGCTGTGACACATGTTAGGGGTCGGGGAGGAGGGGATTAGGCTGAAGCAGCAACCCCCGGCCCGGTACCCTCACAGGGGAGAGGGCTAGCAAGGGTCCCCGCGGCCTGTGGTCCTGGGCCAGCCTCCGCATGCTGCAGAGGGCCAGGAAACAGAATCGGCCGCTCATCAGGCGCCTGGGAGCCTCCGTGCGGCCTCCCGGGGCAGGCGTGGCCACGGTGCCTGCCCAAAGCCTAGGGCTCAAACCAGCCCCCTCCTGCACTGATGGTTGGCAGGGAAGGCGAGGAGGCTGAAGGGGTCATGAGAGCCCCCCTCCCCCAGAGAGCATGGTGGGAGCCGCAGGTGAGGCAGCTGACACGGGGGTGCAGGGCTTCTCAGCCTCCCAGATGGGAGGACCCTCTGCTCCTTTAGGGAGACAGGTGGCCAGGGACCCCTAGAAGCAGTATGGAGCACTAGAGGAGGGGAAGGGGAGGCTGGAGGAGGCGGGAGGAGGGGCACATACGACGCAGTACAGTCCCCACCCACCATGCCCACCTCCCACAGGGAGGTGCCTTACAGTCATGGCTCGACCTTCAAATAACAGTGGGAAAAAGAAGAAGCAGTACTTGGAGCCGGCATGGTGGCTCAGCACGCTAATCCTCCACCTACAGTGTCGGCATCCCATGTGGGCACACATTTTAGCCCTAGCTGGTCCAGTTCCCATCCAGCTCCCTACTATGGCCTGAGAGGGTAAGAGAAGATAGCCCAGGCCTTTTGGACCCTGCACCGACTTGGGAGGTGGCTCCCGCATCCTGACTTTGGATTGGCTCAGCTCCGGCCGTTGCAGCCATTTGGGGACTGAACCAGTGGATGGAAGATCTTGGAAGATCTTTCTGTTTCTCTCTCTCTGAAACTCTGACTTTCAAATTAAAATAAACAAATCTTTAAAGAAGGGGCCTGGCATGGTGGTTCAATGACTAAATCCTTGCCTTGCACACGCCAGTATCCCATATGGGTGTTACTTTGTGTCCCGGCTGCCCCCACTTCCCATCCAGCTCCCTGCCTGTGGCCTGGGAAAGCAGTCGAGGATGGCCCAAAGCCTTGGGACCCTGCAGCCACATGGGAGACCCACAAGAAGCTGCTGGCTCCTGGCTTCGGGTTGGCTCAGCTCCGGCTGTTGAGGCCACTTGGGCCTCAGCAGATGGAAGATCTTTCTATCTCTCCTCTCTGTACATCTACCTTTCCCCCGCAAAAAAAGTGCTTGCTGAGTGGCACAGGACCACTCCCGCTGAGGCAGCACTCGGGCAGCCACGTTTTCATGTCCAGCCTCCTCTGCCTTTTGTCTTGCACAGACAACATGTCCAACTTGCCCTCACTGCTGGGACGTCCTGACATGCTCTTCCCAGGAGAGGCCTTCCACCGGCCCCTCCTTCCCCTTCTCGCCTGGAATGAAGGATGCACCCTGTGGAAGGGCAGCAGCCTTTTTGTGAACAAGAAGCAGCCAAAATGAGAATAGGTCTATGCAGAAAACTTTGTCACATGGAAACAGAGTTTGGATTGGTAGCGGTGCCTTTAAGCTGCCGTCAGAGCCCTGCACTGTGAGCAGGGGTAAGGAAGCCTCTGTCTGCAGCGGGCACTGCGGCTCAGCCCATGCAGCCAGCACGTGGGACGCCTGCACCCTACACCCAGCAGAGTGGCAGATCGAGGCCTGACTCTGCCAATCGGGCTTGCCGCACATGCTGGGGGGGGGGGGAGGTGACACGGCCCAGGTGTCTGAGCAGCGGCTCCCACGGTGGAGTCTCAGATGGCGCTCCCGGCTCCCGGCTTCAGCCTGGCCCAGTCCTGGCCACTGCGGGCAGCTGGGGAGTCAACCAACAGGTGGAAAAACCTCCTCCACTAGTTTATGAATAAAAAAATAAATGTTTCACACATTTAAAAAAAAAAAAAGAAAACCCTCCTCTCGCCCTCTCTGTAACTCTGATGTTCCAATAAAATGAATCTTTAAAATAATAATAAAAATGGAAACCTGAGTCCCTGTAGTGTCCCCTGCTCCAAGAAAAGACACTTACTTAGCTGGTTAGTGTTACCCTGACAGAAGCGGTGCCGGCCTGCGGAACCCAGAGTGGGTGAGGATGTGTCACGGCACGGCCCAGTGTGGCGCCCACAGCCTGCTCTCAGGGCCTGCCTGCGTCCCCAGGCGCGGCGCCCACATGACTGCAGTGGGACCGACAGCACTGCTTTTCTTTCTTGCTTTGCTAAGATTCATTTTATCGGGGTCATTGTGATGGCTCAAATGGCTAGTCTTCTGCCTGCAAGCACTGGCATCCCACATGGGCACCAGTTCTAATCCCGGCTGCTCCACTTCCCATCCAGCTCCCTGCTTGTGGCCTGGGAAAGCAGTGGAGGACGGCCCAAAGCCTTGGGACCCTGCACTCACATGGGAGACCCAGAAGAAGCTCCTGGCTTTGGATCAGCTCAGCTCTAGCTGTTGTGGCTACTTGGGGAGTGAACCAGCAGATGAAAGATTTCTCTCCTTTGCTCTCAGTAAATCTGCCTTTCCAATAAAAACAAATAAATCTTTAGAAAAAGAAGAAGAAGAAAGGCACAGTGAGAGGAAGGGGGAGCTCCTCCACCTACAAGTTCACTCCCCAGATGGCTGCAACAGCCGAGGGCTGGGCCATGCTGAAGCCAGGAGCCCGAGCTCCATCCTGGTATCTCTCCCGTGGTGCAGAGGCCCCAGCCCTTGGGCCATCCACGGCCGGTTTCACAGGCCCCTTAGCAGGGAGCTGGATCTGACGTGGAGCAGCCAGGATTTGAACCAGCACTCATAAACGATGCCTGCACTGCCCAACAATGTTGAACCCCTGAGTTCCTTTTCTTGCAATAGGTTGAGCCACCAGGGCCCATAAGGGTTCAGGATGCGATCCCGAGGAAGGAGCAGGGAGATAGGGCAAGGGATGTGGGTGAAGGGAGAGCCACTGTGCTGGCTGGGCCTCTCGTTGGATCCTCAGGGTTTGGGAAGCTGATGCAACCAAAGACAGCTCTCCCCGGTGCTGATTGGTGAGCTGAGCCATCAGCTGCAGGGTGCCAAGCACTAGCTAACCCAGCGGGCTGCAGGTACAGATGCAGCCCCACAGTGATCTTGGGACCCACACGGGGTTTCTGGGGTGGGTTCCGCCTGCCAGGCCCATTTCACAGACACAGGGAAGTGGAGGCACTTGCCCCGGGTCACAAAGCGCCAGAATCGGAGCCCAAGCCGGGTCCTGTGGGGAAGCCCTCCCGAGTCCCCAGTACTCCCTTAGTCCCGCCCATAGCCCCGCCCATCTCAACTGCGATCCGCCCCCTACCCGTAGCCCCGCCCACCAGGCCTGCGGCCCCGCCCCTCTGCCAGCTGACCCTGCTTTGAGCTGCGTGAGCGCCTCCTCCACGCGGGGCTGGTTGTAGCGCACCATGTAGCTGTGCATGTCGGGGTAGTTGCTGCGGATGTTCTTCTCCGTGGACCCGTTGGGCACCGTGCCGAACTTCAGGGGCGGGTACTGCTCCTGGGGCCGCTGGAACTGGGGTGAGGGGTGGGGGGATTGTCAGGGTGCGCCCCTCCCCCCGGGGCATCGCGGACCCTTCCCACAGCCCCACACTCGCTCCCCCACCGTAGAGCGTTCCTGTGCTTCCCAGCTGCACATGTCAGGGCAGCCCTGGGGCCAGCGGCTGCTGACCCATCTGCTCAGAAGTAATTGTCTCAACGACCTCAGGGGTCTGTGGTCTCTGTGGCAGGTGTGTATAAAAGGTCTTCAAAGAGTTCCCAGAACAATGCAGATTAGGAAATAGCTATGCGTGTTCCCAAATAAATGCACCATGCATTTCCATTCTCCATGCACCTTTTCAAGTCCTTCCATACACGACCAGAATCAGCTGGGTCCAAGCCTCCCCCGCCGCGTGCTCAGCGCATTCTCAGGCCACGCCACTCCAAGGGCAAAAACCTGTTCTCACAACCCATGCCAGCCATGATGGCTGTGTCACCCCTTCTGGTCCAGAGGGACCTGACGGGGCAAGTGGCAGGCCAGGGCACCCACTGAGAGGAGCTGCAGGGCAAATGCTGGGCCTGCTGAATACGTTACACACTGGAGTTTGACTTTCAGGTGTGTTGGTCTTGAACTGGTGTTTGCTTTTCTGGTCACTTGTATCTTAACAACAAGCACTGGATCAGAGCTTTCCAAAACTAGGGCTTCACTGGCCTAGAATGTTCCCTCCGGCACCCTGAGGATGCTGGGGGACAGGCTCTTCCCTGAAGAGTATTTAACACATCCTTCCTCCTTCCAGAACATTCCATTCTCCCACTCTGGAATTCTCGGGAAAAGACCCCCATGTGGGTCTGTGACTTCCAACTGCAGAGCCAACCCCCTCCACACACACACACACACACACACACACACACTCACCTTGCGGTCGCTGAGCCCAGACACGGTGTCCACATACTCCTCCTGGATCATGAAGGCGGCCAGGTTGGCCGTGTAGCTGGCGAGGAAGATGACGGCAAAGAAGGCCCACACCAGTACCATGATTTTGCTGGTGGTCCCCCGGGGATTCTCCACGGGCACTGAGTTATTGAACACCAGAGCCCAGAGCAGCCAGATGGATTTCCCAATGGTGAAGGTGGAGCCCCCGGGGCCTGTAAAACAGGTCAGGTTGGAGACATAACCACCAAATTCCTTCTGCTCCCTGAGGGAGCAAAGAAAACTACAATTCCCAGTAGCCCTTGGGACCGTTGGCATCTCAGACTATTGCTTGATCCCCCAGGGGCTGCTGGGCACTGTAGTTTTCTCTGCAGTCTGGGGTGTTGGGGGGGGGTGCTCCCAGGCAGGGGGTTGGGGAAAGGCCACTCACGCTTGCCCGTGGCCAGGCTGCGATTGTAGCCCACGGGACTGAGGTACTCGAAGATGAAAACGGTGACGGCGACCACGGTGAGGCACATGACGAACATCATCACCCACACAGCGGGGCTGTAGGGCTCTGGGGACATAACACAGTTGTGTGCTTATAGCTCGTTGCATCCCATCCCTGTCTGACCATCCGTTTTCATCCACTGGGCTGCTTCCCCTTCCTGGGGACAGCCTGCTGGCCCTGGAACCTGTCTCCCAGGGAGAGCTGTTGGAGCCCATGGCTTCACTGTGACCCGTCCTGAGTGTCTCCCACACCCGTCTCCACCTTCCCCAACTGTTCATTACCTCCCGTGTGGAGCCCCAGACCCAGGCCAGGCCCCACTCTCCTCCCCTCCTCCATTCCCCCCTGCAGCCTGTCCCAGTCCCCTGCTCCTGCACCCCCACCCCAGCTACTTGGACCCCTCTTCTCCAGGACTGGGACCCTCAGGGCTTATGTCTCCCACCCCCAACCACCTCCCTGGCTCCCCAGGCTGTTTCCTCCAGCACTGCTCCTCCCTGCTCACAGCCCTCTGGGGGCTCTCAGGGACAGAGTCCACCCCGTCCCCTCCTCCTGGTCTCCTCTCTGTCTTGGACTCCAACACCCTGGCCTGTCCTTCACACAACCTCCCATTGCTCAGGCTCCCCAACACACACACACACACACACACACACACACACACACATCACCACTACTTTGAGATTGGGAGTGAGCAATGTTCAGGCCCCATTAGCACAAACTGATAGAACTGCCCCCTCCAACTCCCCAGCCCATCCCAGCAAGGTCACTGCCCCGACTGTCACTGCGGCATCATGCGGGCAGCCCTGGCGCCTCCCCTGGGCAGCTTGCTGGGGGCAGAAACAGGACCTTGTCACTCCCTTGCAATGATGTGCGGCCTGCAGGCAGGGCCCCATGCCGTGCTGCTGAGCCGAGTGCCCTGCAGGGACCTCAGTGCAGGGACATTGTTGGGGGAAACAGAAAACACAACACAAAGGCAGGGATGTGTCTGCTCTCCAAGGATCCTGGCTCAGACATCAGAGGGCCAGCGGGACCTGACATGAACCGCCACCGCTGCCTGCATGCCCACAGCCCCTTCTGTCCTCCCAGCCCACGTGGACCGCAGCTTCCTGCCCACAGCTCACATCTGTCCACTCGTCTCGGGCACAGATCCTTGCAGGTGCCCCCTTGTTAACCTCCTGCTCCCCCAGAGTGGGGCATGGAAAAAGCCCTAATCTCACCACACACCCCCGTGAGCCCATGCCCAAGGTCCTGCAGGGCCCACCCTTCCCTCCCAGCATCACCCAGCCTCCACACACATCCCACATGGGACCTGTACCCTGGCCGTCCCCTCTGCCTCACAGACTCTTCCAGCCAGGCCAGGCAGGACGGGCCCCCCTCCTAAATGGGCCTTCTCCATCCAGCCACACCATACTACCCCTATGCCTCTCTGTTTCTTTGTCCTGGCCTGACGTCTCGCGGGGTTGATCACTAGCGGAAGTGGTCCTACCCATGACCCTTTAGAGTTTATTGACTGATCCCCTGTGAGGCTATGGGGCGGGGGACAGGGACCTACAGGACAGTGTCACCCCTTGAGCACCAGCGGGTGCTCGTGGACACGGGGCTGGGCTGGGTGTCTGTGTGTGTGCCCTGAGTGCTAATAACGGCCTGTGTTCATCGCTCACCCTCGTCTGTCTGGATAGAGGGGTTGCAATTTGCGGGGCACTCTTTAAGAAGAAAGGATGCTATGGTTTGCACAGACACCCTGGCCTGGGGGTTCCGGGCAAGTCTCTCCTTCCTCAGCTTGCTCCTTCAGCTTCAAATGTTGCCTTTCCAGCCCATTGTCTGACCCAAGCACCGTGTGCCAGGGGGCAGCTGCTCGCCTGGGACTGGCTCACCGAGGAAGGCGGAGGGCGACACGGTGCCGTTGCTGCGCGCCACCATCACGCTGATGCCCGTCTCCACGAAGGGCACCGAGAAGTCCACGATCTCAGAGCGCTCCTCGTTGATGGTGAGGGAGCCAATGGCCATGTCCGCACGCTGGTAGAACACCTGGGGGTGGGCGGCGGAGCTGGACCGGGGAGCATGGGCACACCCCAGCCGGGCCAAGAGCCAGGGTCAGCAGGGGCGGTGGTAGGGGCGGCGAGGGGGGCAAACAGAGAGGAACCAGGAAAGGTGGAGGTGAAAGAAGGGGAACAGGCGTGGGGAGAGGCAGTCCCCTCCCACCTTATCCCGCTGCCCCATCAAGGCCTCTTAAAATCCGGGGCTCCCCTCTTCAGGCTCTGCCTCCCTTCTCCTATGAGTTCCGCTCTCTGCAGCCCCTAGAAAAATCCCTCTTGCGGGAGGGCCCTGCCCCCATGCCATCCGACTCCGCCCTCTCCCTCGGCCCCGCCCCGCCCCGGAGCCCCGCCCACCTCGCCGATCATCCCATTCCAGACACCATCGATCTTCTTGCCGTGCTTGCCGTTGGTGACCAGGTAGAGGTCGTAGCTGAAGCCGATGGTGTGCGCCAGCCGCTTCAGGATGTCGATGCAGAAGCCCTTGCAGCATCGCTTCTCCGGGCGGGGGGCGTCGGGCGGAGGGCTGCGGGAACCGGCAGGCTTGGGGTGGGTTGGGGGCACTGCCCCCTGAGGTGAGGGGCATGCCACTGTTCAGGTTAGTGCCGGTAGGAAGCGACTGGCTCTCTCGGGGTGGGTGTTGTGGGTGCATGGATGCACCCGGGCAGGGGAGGACTGGCGGGCGCTCCCGGAGCCCAGCTATCACCTGTGTGTGTGGTTGAGCTGGCTGCGGCAGGGCACCGAGTCACGGATGCAGGTGCCGCTGATGGGGTCCGCAGGCTCCACGATGACAAAGGGCCTCTCCTCCAGCGTGGCCACTGTCAAATGCTGCGTGTCGTCCACTGGCTGCAGGAAGCGGCCATAGCGGGACCACAACGGGTACTTGAGGCGCAGGGTCTGCTGCTCCCAGCTGCCCACCTGGGTGGAGATGCGGGCAGCAGTTGGGCTTGCTGGGGTGGACAGGGCAGCCCTGGCATCCTGCCCTCCCAAGCTGCCCTGGGTTCCAGGCCTCGCTGTGTGGGCAGCACTTCCCCGTCTTCCCCCAGGACTCACCACTTCCCACGTCCTGTCCCTGGTGAGGGAGATGACCACCAAGGAGGGATTCACCAGGAAGCCATCCTCGTTGAACGAGTAATCCCGGTTGTCCCAGGTGATGTTCATGAAGTACCTGCCAGGAGCAGGGCGGGAGGGGGCAGGTGGGCACAGAGGCCCCACGGCACTCTCGCGGATCTCGCGTCCACTGGCTCACTCGCCGAATGTCCGCAGAGCCCAAGGCTGGCCTGGGCCTCGGTGCGGAGCCTGGGGTGCAGCACAGGTTTCCCACAAAGAGGGCAGGAAGCCCACAGCCTGAGGGCCACTCAGGCAAAGCAAGAAGCTGGAGTTGGTACGGGACCTGGGTACCCTGATGTAAGATGCAGAGATCTTAACTGGCGTCCTCTTAGCTGCTAGACCGCGCATGCCGGCCCTGGGTTCTGTCTGCTTGTCATCACCACTGGCCGCCCCGTGAGACTGGGGGCATGTGAGGGAGCAAGGGACTTGTTCAAACACTGCGGGCTGACAGCAGATTCAGGCCTGCTCAGTGGAGGGAGGGGGCGGGGAAGCATCCTCACACCTTGGTGTACCCATCGCCTCCTCCCTGACTCCATGGGCTGACCTCTGACCTGTGTGCCTCAGCGTGACAGGTGCAGGGGCCAATATGAAGCTGGAGGGCCAGGGCGAGTGTTTGGTGCTGCAGCCAGGAGGCTGGCCCTTGGGAAGCCCAGTCTGCTCCCGACTGCCAGTTTGCTGCCGATGTGCGCCTTGGGAGAGAGCAGGTGCTGGTTCAAGGACTTGGGTCCCTGCCTCCTACCGGAGAGGCCTGGATGGTGCTCCAAGCTCCCTGGCATTCGGGAAGTCTCTCGGCCTCTCAAAATTAATTAATTCGTTCATTAATTAATTCAGCTCTAAAAACCATCTAGAGAGCTGGGTGGTGGCCAGGCAGGACTGGAGTTATGAGGGATCAGACATTCTGGGTTAGGAGCTGCAGAGTCTCCAAGGAGCGGCGAGCCTGATGGAAGACGCCACAGCGACGAGTTAGCGACGGAGAGGAAGCAAGAGATGAAAGAGGAGCCAGCCCCAGGTTTGGCCTCAGTTCCCGACATCCGCCTTCCTGCCAATGTTTATCTTCCCAATAATCCGCCTTTTCCCTGAGGAAACGGGAACGACTCTGCGTCCCTGGTGACCAGCCCGGCCGTGGCTGAGTCCCCCTCCCAGGTGCTCCCGGGGTGCCTGAGCTGAAGGACCCCGTGTTCGCAGAAGAAGAGGGTCCCTGCTCTCATCCCCGACTGTGCTCTCAGGGTCTAGCATGCGCTGGTGAACAAGGGGTGCTCCACTCACACCCTGATCCGGGGAGCCTGGCTCCCGACCCGGCAGCTTCCTACAGTGGAAATGCCGTCTATCCATCCAACTCTGTTCCCTCCTAAGATAACGGGGTGAAAGCTGGGCGCACGGCTGCCACCTGCGATCAATACCCACAGACTAGCCTCGTGGCTAGCCCAGGCCGGGTACATCAGTGACATTCAAAGTGCCTCCTAAGCCGGGCTGGGCGTCGTCATGCCACGGCTCGGGAGGTCCACATTCCTATGAGTGCTGGCTGAAGTCCTGGCGACCTTACTTCCAATCCAGCTCCCTGCCAATGCGCCCTGGGAGGCAGCCATGGGCAGGAGGAGACCCGGATGGTCAGACCCGGATGGAGTTTCGGTCCGGCCCCAGCCCTGCCCAGAACTGGCTGATATGGCCATTTAGGGAATGAAACGGTGGAGGGAAGATCTCTCTATCTGCCACTCTGCCTTTCAAGTAGATGAATATAAATAAACAGTGAAGTAGATCCAGCACTCTGCACAGCCAGGCGTGGGCCAACTGGAGCTGGTGTCCAGCCAGCCTGAATGGGCGCTGCCGTAAATGACCAGGGAGCCGGCCCCGACCAGTGGCGGTGTTCTCCCGTAGGAGACCCAGCCTCTTCCACCTCGTTGATTCAGAAGATAATTGCTTTTCTCTCCCAGTCTTCTCTCCCCCTGCTCTGGAGACAGACCCACTCAATCATGCATACGATCACAATGGCGAGGCTTGGGGCTCCTGAGACCCCAGGCAGCCCCTGAAGAGCAGGCTTCCCACCACAGGCCCTGCCCACTACTGCCTGTCCTACGAGAGGAGGACACCCCATCCCCCAGGCTGGAGCTGCTGCTCCGCTGCCGACTCAGCTCCCTGCCAGCGCACCTGCAACAAGCCCAAGTGCTTCGGCCTCTGCCACTCGTGTGGGAGACTCTGATGTAAGTCCAGCCTCTGACCTGGACCAGCCCAGGCTACCACGGAGGGAGTGAACCAGTGGATGGGAAATCCTCCCATTCCGTTCTGAAACTCTGCCTTTTAAATAAACGTTTCCAAGCCAGGCCCCACCCCTCACTCCAGCCCCACTCACCTGTGCAGACTCTCCCCGCGGTGGGAGCGGTTCTGGGCCCGGCAGTCGTGGCCAAGCTCGGGAAGGAAGCCGTAGTCCCGCAGCAGCGCCTGGGCACCTCTGGCCACCACGGCCACGCCAGCTGCCACACGACGGGCCAGGTCGTCCCGCCAGCCAGCAGAGCGGACAGCGAACAGCCCGGCTGGCAGTGGGGCGCCTCCAGGAAGAAGAGGGGGCTCGCCGGGGCCTCCTGAGCCTCCGCCTCCAGCCAGCTGGGGCCCCACCATGAACCAGACGTAGCCAGGCCCGGTGAGGCCAGCCTCCTCGGCTGCCCTGAACACAGGCTCGGCCTCCTCACGGGCACAGAAGAGTAGGCGGATTTGGGCGCTCACGCTGCGGAGCTGGGCGCCGAGCACCGCCTCTCCAGCCCCGGGGTCCAGCGTCAGCGCGCCTCGGTGCTCCCAGCCCACCATGCTGCCGTCCGTCAGCACCTCGATGTAGGATAGGAAGGCCCTGTGGCCGGGGGCACGCGTAGTCACCGCTACAAAGGACGTCCAGTCGTACTCCTCCAGCACCTCGAAGATGACTTGGAGCTGCTGCTCCGTGGAGGAGCCGAGCTGCAGGAAGGTGGAGCCCTTCTCCTGCAGTGGAGAATAGGGGGTAAGGGGGTGCAGGGCTCCCCCAGCACCTGCTTTCCCCTACCGAGGCCCACACCACGCCGTCCTTTTCTATCTGCAGTGCCAGGCTAGACCTCGCCTTAGGTTTGGCTACCCAAGTTCCTCCCAGGAGCTCTCATCTCTGCAGAACCAGTAAGTTTTAGGGCATCACAGAGCCCTGACAGCAAGGGCAGTGACCCCGAGTCCCCACATGGAGCAGAAGGACATGGGGTTTAGTTGGCCAGTGCATTAAATGCTGCTCAGATGCTGGGGCGGGAGAGCCGGGCTCGCTTGGTGCAGCAGCCCACATCACAGCTCCTGGATACCCAGCAGCCTGCTCCCAGCAGACACCCTGTGTGTACCCAGGAGACCACAAGTCCCAGCAGGCAGCGGGGGCTGCTGTGGCTCCCTCCCCGACAAGGACGCTAGGCCCAGGGGACATCCTTGCCCGCCTCCCTCCCATGTCCTCCTTCTCCATCCTGTCGGCTGCCAAATTTTAAATGCAGGCATGCCCTTTAGTGTTCGCTCTGTTCCCCCTTCCTGGTGATGTCATATCAGATCTCTGTATTTAAACACTCTTGGTGGGGCTACCGCTTTGACACAGCAACTTTAGCAGCCGCCTGTGATACCAGCTTCCCATAGGGGCATTGGTTTGAGTCCCAGAGGTCCCGCTTCTAATCAGCTCCCTGCTGATGATGCACCTGGGAAAGCAGCCGAAGATGGTCCCGGTGCTTGGGCCCCTGCCACGGCAGTGGACGACTTGAATGGGGCTCCTGGCTCCTGGCTCCTGGCTCCAGTCTGGCCCAATTACAGCTATGGCAGCCATTAAGGGAGTGAACCAGTGGACGATTCTACGATTCTCTAACTGCCTTTCATGTAAAACAACTTTAAAACAACTTCATACAAAAAAAAAAAAAAATCAAAACTTCCCTCCCTGTTTTATTTCCTTTGTTCAGCCTCCTCAAGCCTCAACTTCCCTGTCCCCGACTTGTGCCTCTCGCCACCAGCTTTGCAGCCCTCCTGGTCACCACCTTCTTTCCCTGCCCAGACGTCTCTGCTTCCATTTCTGAGGCCTTCGGTCTGGTCCCCAACACGGGAACTGCTCCCAAGTACTAAGCAAGCTCATCGCTTCCAAGAGAAACCTTGCAGCAAGTGGGTGTTAGGCTCCAGCTGCAGTGGGCCCGGTGGCCTCCCTGCCCTCAGGGCCTGCCTCCTCGGCCCCAGCCCCACTCCCTTGCTCTCCGGTGCACCCCACCCAGCTCCAGGAGGGCGCTGCCCTGAGCTGACCCCTTCTCCAGGGGGCTCCTGCCTCAGCTCCTCCAAGCTCTCCTCACTCCTCAGCTCCGGCTCAGGGGCCACCTCCGCACGGAGGCCTCCCAGATGCCCAGCAGCCGCCGGAGGCCTCCCATCATCCTGCTGGTGTCAGGACACATTTCACCCTTCCTTGTTTGGTCTGTTCCCTCATTAGAATGCAAGCTCTATAAGGCACCAGGCCTTGGCTCGCTCCTCCCTCCCTCCACATATACACACACACACAACTGTATTCCCCAGAACCCAAAACAGCCCTGGCACAGAACCAGGGCACAATAAACCTTCCTGTGATGTAATGAGAACAGCCAGCCTACTTGGTCCCTTGGCGAGCCCGTGTGGCTGCAAGAGGTGGGATACGCTTGTCTGGACAGAAGCCCTTCTCCTTCAGCAGGTGCGAGTGGGGGTGGGGGTTGTGTTCCCAGCATTCAATGGGACACAGATGGAGCCTTGGGGACCCCTCTTTCCTACAGTCAGGGACATAGAGGAGACCACATTCTCCAGAAAGCAGATGGTGGTGGGGGGATACACAGGGCCAACCACAGTGCCCAAGACGGCAATGAAACGGATCGGCTCACCTCGGCCACAATGGAGGACTACACCCCGAGGTGGCAGGTGGAGGACAAGTTCACCTCCCAAATCTGTTTACAGATCTCCGGACAATGCCACGCCAAGGAGAACAGCAAAGTGGCACAGAGGTCCTTCCCAGAATGCTCTGGCCAGTTGAAAACTACGAATCCCAGCATGCAACGGTGACCCAGTCACCAAGTCACCGGGTCCCTCACAGCAGGGACCTGGCCTGCCTAGGCCCCACCCACTCGGGTGGGTCCGCCTCCCTGTTGCATAGGCCCCGCCCCAATAGGCCCCACCCCCTTCCAGGCCAGCCTTCTCCTGGCTGCCTGCCCTGCCCTCCCTGCAGGCCACGGCCAGCTCCGGCCTCCATCCATCCTCCCGGTCCCTACACTGGCTGGACCTTCACCCAGACCCACCCTCTGTGTCCCCCGGCTCTCCACACCTTCTGCCCGACACTCCTCTCCTTAAAGGCCCTCGCTAGGTCCCACCTCTTCCCTCCCCTTGCCCCCTGCCCCTCAGGACCCCTTCCTCCTGATCCCCTGGCAGCCGCCTCCTCCTCTTCCTCACCGATCCCAGAAGTCATCCTAATCCTGGGATCTGACCTCCTGGGCTGCTCTATCTTCCCCACATCCCACCCCTACCGTCCTACAACCCCTCACCCGGGAGACCAGGTCCAGGTTACCCCCATGGCCTGCTGAGCCCTGGCCTCTGACCCTGCCCAGAAGGGCCCTAGGCACCCCCGGAAGGCCACACCTGCCCAACCCGCAGCTCTGTCACTCCACGGTCTGCTGCCCTCTGCGCTCTGCCCCGACACAGACCCCCAGGCCTGGGTCCACCCCCCACCCGTCCAGGGTCGCGCGCGCGTGCACCTTGGGCGTGAGCACTAGCGCAGCACCGCCGTGCACGGCCACGATGGGCAGCGAGGTCTGGGCCGAGAGGAAGTCGAGGATGGGCGCCACAGCCGGTGCGCGGGAGTCGTCCTCGAAGACCACACCGTGCACGCGAAGCCCCGACAGCAGGTCGCAGAGCTGCAGCACCAGGCTGCGAGGGTCCGAGCCGTTGAGCACCAGCGCCACGGGCCGCACGTCCAGGCCCGGGCTGCGCACGGCCGCGGCCACGGCTGGCCCCAGGCGCGCAGCCTCGGCCGCGTACGCGGGCCCGGAGAACACGAGCGCCACGTTGAGCGGCCGCGCCCCGCCGAGGCCCCCGCCGAGCCCGCCGGCGCCGCCCGGCCCCGGGGTCTCCTCCGGGAACGGGCTGGCGCAGGCTAGCGCCAGCAGCAGCAGCATCTTAGCGGGGCCCGGAGGGCCGCGGGGGCCACCGGCGCCGCGCATCGCCTGCGGACCCCGCCGGGCAGCCTCTGCACGTCGGGGTGGTAGTTGGGGGACGGGCCGGAGATGGGGAGGTGGCGAGGAAGGAAAGGTTGGCGTGATGGAGCCCGTCAGGGAGAGAGACGGTGAGGGTTAGAGGTTGGGGAGAGGCGGGTGGGGGAGTGGAGAGGCAGGGACGGAAAGGGACCCCACGTGCAGGGAAAGGTGTTGGGGTACAGAGGAGGAAGACACCAAGGGAACAGGGAGTGGAGTATGAGCGTGGAGGCCGCCGGGAGGGTGGTGTTGGGGTGGGAGGTAAGGAGAGAGGAAGGGATAGGAGTTCAGGTGGGGATGTTAGGGAGACAGACAGACCCACAGAGATGGGATTGGGGGGTAGGTGACAGGAATTGGGAGAGGGGTGGAGAGGGTGGGGGTAGGAGGTTCAGAATGACAGAAGTGGGGGCACAAGCCCCGGTGCAGGGAGGACAGACAGGGGTGGAGACATGCAGGGGTGGGTGCAGGAAGCCCAGAGGAAGTTGGGCAAAAAGGCAAAGCCAGGGAGTGGGAGAAGAAGACCCCCACAGCCCAGAAAGGATAGGGAGATGGAAGGGAGATTGGAGGCAAGCAGGCAGAGCAGGCAGGCAGAGCAGGGAGAAAAACACAGCAGACAGAAATAGCGAGGCATAGACCGAGACCCCCGCCAGCGAGGTGCCCGGCACAGACATGAAAGACAAGCCAGGAAGGGAGTGGCGGGAGGGAGCAAGAATAAAAGGGAAGGAAAAGTGAGGGACGAAAATGAGAGATGGAAAAAGGGTCAGGTGTGTGGGATAGGGGAGAGAGAGATGAGGAGACATTAGTGGGGGTCCCAGGGAGAGAAGATGCTCCCCCCACGACCTGGCCTCTTACCCCAGCCACAGCCTCCAGCCCCTCTCGGGTACCCCGTTCCTGTCCCTGCGCACCCCCACCCCTGCCCCCTCTCTGTGGGAAGGATAGAGTCACAGTCCAGCTGGCTGGATGGACGGGTTGGGGGCACAGCTGTGGGGAGCTGAGTGGGGTGGGGGGGTGTCTCTGGCTCCCAGCCCAGAGCAATTTAGTCAATTAGAAAGAAGTGCAGCGTCTTTTCCTGTACCCCTGTCAAGTAGTGGCCGCCTGGGGTGGCTGGGCTTCGAGCCCAGACTCTTGGGTCCTGGGGCTCGGGGACCAGGGCACCTCCTGGTTCCCTGGGCAGGGACTGGGAGCCAGCTACAGGGGCTTCCTGAGGGACCGAGGGGCCAGCTCGGGAAGGGTTCTCTCTGGCTGTCAATCAGGCTGCTGTCCAGTTGCTATGGTAGCAATGGGTTAGTCCACCCCATAGCCAGCAACCCCCTCCCTTGCCTAGAGGCCCCACCCCGCCCCCTGCCCAACATCTCACCTTCCCAGAGAGCCTGGCCGCCAGGGACCATCTCCTCCCAACCTCCCGCGGGAAGGGGGCTCCTAGCGTGTGCCCCTCCTGAGGCGGGTTCCTCCTGGCCCCTCCTCTCATTGCCCTTCCCCAAGCAGCTGGCTCAATCAGCGCTCAGAATAGCCCCCCTCCACCCCAAAATAACCCACAGCTGTGGCCTGGCCCCCGCGGGGTTAACGCTGGCTCTCCCCCCAACCCTCCCCTCAGCCTCTACCTCTGTCAGCACCTGCCCTCTCCGGGCCTCTGACCTTGGAGACCCCCCTCCTGGGGGTCCTGCTCCTTATGGGGCCCACCCACTAGATATCCTCAGCCCCACCCTTCCCCATGAGGAACTGGGGACAGTGACTTCACTCAGGCCACTGGAGGAGACCCCCTCATCTTGAGAACCCACCCCCTCAGGCTCTCCAGGGTCCTCTGTCCACACAGTGGTCCCAGGGCCAAACCTCTGTGCCCTGCGTAGCAGTTGGGGACACGGGAGGCTCCCAGACCCTCCTCCCTGATGTGGGAAAACTGGGTCCCCAACTTGTCCCACAGACTCAGGAATCCTACCCCAAGAGTCAGGGGTCCGGGCGCTGAGCCGCCTTCTCCACCTGCAGCAGCCAAGGGTCCCCGAGTTCCCAGCCCTCTCCTCCCTTCACAGATTCTCTTTTTTGTCTCAAACTCCATCAGCCTGGACATGCTGGGGACCTCCCCCCTCTGCCCCCAGCCATCGGCCGTGGCCTCGGCCTCTCTTGCTGGCCCCACTCATGAGCTGTGCACAGGGGAGCTTGTCCCACAGTGGGGAGGGGGAGGGTACCCAGAGATTCCTGGGGTGTCCCCGCCTCCGCCGCTGCCCCATCATCACAGGGGAGTGGACAACAGCTCCCCCCGACCCGAGTCGTGCTGCAGAGTCCTGTCCCCCCCACCCCGCTCCGCACCCTCCTCCTGCTCCACCCCGCACACTCACACCGCCAGTCTCTCCCCACCCCAGTCCTGCCGCTGACAGGGGCTGCCAGGGTGTTCCAGAACCTTTAAGGAGGGGCGGCCGCTGGGGGATAGGGGCGCTGGGCTGCCCTCAAGGTCCTTGGCAGCTGTGTTAATAGCAGATTCATAGCTCGGAGATGGGAGGGGAGAGCAGGCGAGGGGAGGGGAGAGACGGGCCGCCCGCCATAGGGAGGCTGATGCAGGGAGGGGTGCAGGGAGAAGGTGAGCTGGAGAAGGAGGGGCGTCAGCTGTGTCGCGCTGGGACCAGGGCCAGTGGCTGGGGGAATGGGGGGTTGGCTAGGGAGGCCGGGGGTACAGAGACCCAGGGAAAAGGGTCTCTGAGAGGGGGAAGGGCAGGGGTCGTAGGACAGCTCACTGAAGATGAGGATGCTGTGGTGCGGGTGGGGGGAGGGCAGGAAAGACCCCTGCCCGCCGTTCCCTACCAGAGACCGCCTGACCAACTTTCCCAGTCCTAGACTGGAAGGAAGGGAGGGGTCCCGATCCCCATTCCCCCCCCGCCCCTGCATCCCCTGCCCCAAAGGGTCCTTACCTTTTCATGACCCTGTTCTGTTGGGGGGAATCGCGGGGGGGGGGGCCAGGACCGGAACCCAGCGTCTGGTGACCCGAAGATTCGGCGCAGGGCTCGGGGAGCCGCTGTGGGGGAGGTGGGGGCCAGGCCCCGGGGCGGCGGCGTTGGCGGTGGCAGCAGCAGCAGCAGCAGCGGGGACTTCTTGCCTGCCCCTGGCTCCGTCTCTAGCTTCCTCTTCCTCCTCTTCCTCAGTCCCGTCCGGGCTTGTGTGTCTCGTCCGCCAAGGTTGCGGCCGTTGGGACTAGGCGAGGACGCAGCTACTACACATGTTGCGCTGGAAGTTGGGCCCCGGACATTGCAGAGGCTGTCGGGGTGTCCTCTCGTGGCCCCGACCCCATGGGGATCTCCCTTCCGCCCACCCGGGATGCCCCCTTCTGCTGCTTCAGCCCCGGCTCCTCCCCCCATCCATGTGTCCAGTTCCGCCTCTCCCTGGCTCCTCTGCACCCCTGCTTTGTGCCCTCCCGGCCCCCGCCCCCCACCCAGCGTCTGTGTCCGTCTGTCCGTCTGTCTGGGTCACCTCTGCCACCGGCGCCCCGGGTGTGCGTCTGTGGGGGTTGGGGGCTGGAGCCTGCCTGTCTGGGGAGCTGCCCCTGCTTGCCTGGGCCACCCCCAGACCACCGCCCCCACCGCTGGGCGCCCCTAACCTCAGACACAGGCAAACACACACACACACACACAGGGCCTGGCTTCCCTGGGATTCCCTCTGCACACCCCCGGAGCCGGAGGAGCGGGACGCGCGGGCACACACACTCACACTCACACACACACACACACACACACACACTGGGGCCGGTGGGCGCCGGGCAGCCACTGCCGTCAGGGGCTGCGGGACAGACAGGAGGACACCCAGGCGCCGGCAGAGATCTCAGGTACACACCATCCCCCGGGGCGGGGGGCTCGCGGGGAGGAGGCCAAGGGGCTCGGGTCGGAACGGACAGACCCCTCCCTGCCTCTCCTGCTCGCTGGCTCGGCCGCCGCCGCCGCAGCCCTTGCACAGACACACCCCCCCTCTGCACGCCAGCCCCAGACACCCAGCCACACCGATCCTCACCGGGGAGACGATGGCAGCCGCTGCAGAGACCCCTGGGGGCCGGGCGGACCCACCCAGGCTCACAGCCCCCTCCCCAAGCTGGGCACTGGTGGCCGAGCGAGGCTGCGGGTGGCGGGTGGGCGCCGCGGTCGCTGCTTGGAGGAGCCGGAGCGGGAGGGATTCGCACACTCGCTGCTCTCGCACACACACACTCACTCGGGATGCGATTAACATTCAGTCCCCGTCCGTCCTGCCGGGAGACCCACAGCCCCCTCTCCTGGCCTCCCTAGAGACCCCTCCTCCTGCCAGGACTTGGGGGGGCGGCCCCCCAGCCCCCACCTCCCAGCCTTTGCCCTCCTCCTGGGACATGGGAGTGAGGGGCTGAAAACAAAAAGGGAGGGGAGGAGGGCAGGCGGCGATTCAAGATCCCAAGGGGAGATGGGAGCCTTGCTGTTGGGCTTCGGGTGCTGCCCCCACTGCACATTGAGGCTTGGGAAGGTGGGGTGCCTCTTCCTGACTTAGTTGTCAACCCAGGCAGCCATTGCTTGGTTTCTAGTGCCCTAGAAGGCCAGACCTGCAAACTAGGTTTCCATCACTGAGACCAACTCAGCCCCTCCTCACTCACAGGGGTCCAGCCCAGACCCTCCTCCCTCACACCCAGGGGTCCAGACCCTCCTCCCTCACACCCAGGGGTCCAGCCCAGACCCTCCTCCCTCACACCCAGGGGTCCAGACCCTCCTCCCTCACACCCAGGGGTCCAGCCCAGCCCTTCCTCCCTCACACCCAGGAAGTCCAGCTCAGCTTCTTTCCCCTCAGGCCAGGGGTCCAATAGTCCCTTTTTTACTGGAACTGGGAAATCTGGGACCCCTCCTCCAGCCAAGCTCCTTATACTTGGTCACCCTGACTTGCCCAGCACCCATTAGCCTGAGGGCCCCAGCACACAAGTCCTTCCAGCCCTTGAAGCGATCCCTCCTCACCCCATTTCCAGAGCAGCCTCAGCCTGCACCCATCAAGGGCGCTCCAGGCACTCCCAGGGAGGCAGTCAGGGCCCATCCTCCACCCCTTCATGTCTGAAGTAGCCCACACAGCCCCGAATCCCAGGTTGGGAGAAGGTGGTGTGCAGACGGGGGCGCCTCTGGAATAGGACCACAGTGTCAGAGCTCTGAGGCTGCCCCGAGCCTCCTGGATGGGCTGGGGTGCAGGGAGCGGGCAAGGACCAACACACAAACCTGAGTAAGAGCTGTGGTGGGTCCTGAATTTCTGGAACTTAGAGGGAGGGAGGGTTTGTGGCTCTAGATTCCTAACTTGCCCAGGAGAAGCTTTGAGCAATCACTAACTTCCAAAGAAGTTATGAGAAGGCAGGTGGGGCCTGGACCCCTGGTCTGAGGCAGGAGGGTCTGGGCTGGACCCCTGGGTGTGAGGGAGGAGGGGCTGGACCCTTGGGTGTGAGGGAGGAGGGTCTGGGCTGGACCCCTGGGTGTGAGGGAGGAGGGGCTGGACCCCTGGGTGTGAGGGAGGAGGGTCTGGGCTGGACCCCTGGGTGTGAGGGAGGAGGGGCTGGGCTGGACCCCTGGGTGTGAGGGAGGAAGGTCTGGACCCCTGGGTGTGAGGGAGGAGGGTCTGGGCTGGACCCCTGGGTGTGAGGGAGGAGGGGCTGGGCTGGCCCCCTGGGTGTGAGGGAGGAGGTCTGGGCTGGACCCTTGGGTGTGAGGGAGGAGGGGTTGGACCCCTGGGTGTGAGGGAGGAGGGGCTGGACCCCTGGGTGTGAGGGAGCAGGGTCTGGGCTAGACCCCTGGGTGTGAGGGAGGAAGGGTTGGACCCCTGAGTGTGAGGGAGGAAGTGCTGGGCTGGACCCCTGGGTGAGGGAGGAGGGGCTGAACCCTTGGGTGTGAGGGAGGAGGGTTAGGCTGGACCCCTGTGTGTGAGGGAGGAGGGGCTGGGCTGGACCCCTGGGTGTGAAGGAGGAAGGGCTGGGCTGGACCCCTGGGTGTGAGGGAGGAAGGCTGGACCCCTGGGTGTGAGGGAGGAGGGGCTGGGCTGGCCCCCTGGGTGTGAGCGAGGAGGGGCTGGGCTGGACCCCTCGTTGTAAGGGAGGGGGGTCTGGACCCCTGGTCTGAAAGAGAAAGAGGTGGGGGCTGCTTTCCCGTCTTTGAGAGGCCCCAAGGTCGGGGCAAGAGGTCCCAAGGTCGGGGCACCGACCCTCAGCAACCCTGTGCACATCTCGAATGCTGGTGCACCCGCCTTCTGAATTCCCGTCGAGGACCGAGCATGGGCGGCCGGTCCGCGTTCCGGAAGAGACACAGGTTGCTTGGGGAAACAGGTGCTGGATTTGAGGCGCTTTGGACCCTCCCCGCCCCCCCTACCAACTAAGGTTCGTGGAAGGCAGTCTTGGCTCGCCCTCAGCGCCGGCGCGGCGAGGCCGGCGGCGGGCGTCAGGGGGCGCCCGAGAGCCGGCTCCCCGCCTTCGGGGGCGGGGCCTCGCGGCCCGGACTCCGCCCCCTGGCGCTCGCCTCCCTCTTCCCGGCTCCTGCTCGGCCGCCAGCTCCGGCCTCGCCTCCCCCACGCAGGGCCCCCTGCGCCGAGCGGAGCTCACCCGAGGGAGGGCTCCTGTCCCGGCCCGCCGCCCCGGCCCAGCCGCCCGACCAGCAGCAGCCCCCGGGGGCAGCCCCCCGCTGCAGCCCGCTTCCCTGAGCGCCCCCTCCTCCCCCCCAGCCATGAATGTCTTCCGATTCCTGGGAGACCTCTCCCACCTCCTAGCCATCATCTTGCTTTTGCTCAAAATCTGGAAATCTCGCTCTTGTGCCGGTGAGAGGCCCGCGGGGGCCGGAGGACGGGGTGGGAGGGGGCTTGCAGGGGGGGCGCACACTGCTCTGCTGAGCTGCTGGCCAGACAAGCCCTCTTCCGTGTCTGGGGGCTCCAGGGGCGCAGCTCGCTTCTGCAGCCTGGACGAGGCATAGGGTGAAGTGGGGGGCAAGGCCAGGTGCCCCCCCTGCCCCGTTCAGCCTGGAGGTTGCTGGGCTGCAATCAGGGAGCCATGGCAGGCGGGGAGGTGGCTGGGAGTTGGTGACGTGGACAGTGGCGGCCAGGAGGGCAGCGGGGAGGGAAGCGACTGGTTCCGGGCGGCTGGGGTCAGGCAGGGCCCTCTCTAAGCTCCCCCTGTCTTGGGGTCAGCTTGTGGGAGGATCTTGCTGGCCACCCCGCCCCAGGGTGGTTATGAGGCCTAGCCGGGGCTGGAGCCTCGGGCTGGAGTAGCTTCAGGGCCCCGGGCTGCCCCCTGGCTGTGGGCAGCGGGAAAGGGCTTTTCCTTGGGCTGGCGGGCCGGGGTTTGGGGAGGCCTTTGGGGACAGCTGCGTTCCACGGCACCTCCGGGCTGGCCCCGGGCTGGACCTGGGCTGGTCCTGGGCTGTGTGCCATAGTTTAGGAGCCACATGGTGCACCCCCCGCCCCCGGTTCACGGCTCCTGTCTGTCCATCGGGGGCTGCAGGGATTTCCGGGAAGAGCCAGGTCCTGTTTGCTGTGGTGTTCACGGCCCGCTACCTGGACCTGTTCACCAACTACATCTCGCTCTACAACACCTGCATGAAGGTAAGGGCCCTGCCCCGCCCTGGGGGCGCCTGGTGGGGGCCCAGGGTGGGAGGGCCTGCTGGGTGTGCCCGCCCGCACCCACCCGTGCCTGCCCCCACCAGGTCGTCTACATCGTGTGCTCCTTCACCACCGTCTGGATGATTTACAGCAAGTTCAAGGCCACCTATGATGGCAACCATGACACGTTCCGGGTGGAGTTCCTCGTGGTGCCCACGGCCGTCCTGGCGTTCCTGGTGAACCACGACTTCACCCCTTTGGAGGTAGGTCTCGCTCAGCGGTGGGGCCCTGCGGCCATGCGTCCGTCGGTTGATCCAGTGGCAGTAAGCGCTGACAGTAGGACCGACCCCGGAGGGCTGCCTTCTTCGGGGTCCTCTGAGACTTCCTGAGCAGGATCTATCCATGGGGAGCTTGTCTGAGGATGGGAGCGAGGCAGCGGGGGCTCCCCGTGGGCTAGACGCCTCCACCAGCGCCTCTCCTTCATCTGCTTCTGAGCTCTCATATGGACCCATTTCCCTGTTGGGCAAGTTGAGGCTTGGGGCGTCTAAGGTCACTCACTGGCCTAGGAAGTAGTCCACAGAGGATGGCCAGGGGCTGCGAGCCAGGCTTGGGGCTGAGTCCCAGATTTGCCACTTCTTTTTGGCGCCTATAACTTGCCTTGTGTGTGCCTCCGAGTCCTTATTTGTAAAGTGACAGTTGCTTGCTGAGGTCTTGTGGCACGGCGCTGGAGATGTGAAGCCCTCTTGGGGGGGAGGTCCCACGGCTTCGTGCCGGAGTCTCCTGGGCCAGAGGCTGAGGGGTGGTGAGTGTTCCCAGGGGTGGGACTGATGTTGGGGGAACCCAGTGCCTACCACAAAGAGTGGAGCGAGGAATGTGGTTCTGGCTCGGCGTGTTGGCGGGGTCCTGCCAGCTCCCCGCTCCCTCAGGGGAGCTCAGGCCTGCTCCTGCCCTGTAGGAAACTCATCCTGGGCGGCTCGAAGCTCCCGTGTTTTCCATGGTGCTTTGAAATCAGAACCCAGAAGTCTTGAGGCACGATCCCCCCTTTAGGACATATTGGCGCAGATTTAAAGCACGGACGTTGGGTGACTTCACCCTGTGGCAGTGTCAGGAGGCGGCCACGGAGGGTGTCCTGGGCTCAGCTGCAGGTCCTGGGCTTTTCATGTGTGTGGTCTCTGCCTGCTTGAAGAGGCTACTCAGCCAAGCCCTTGACCTAGGCAGAGCCGCCCTGGTCACTGTCCATTGTCCAGATGAAGGGACTCACTGGCTGCATGAGGCAGCTGAGCGTGCTCGGGGTAGAGCAGTCTTGAGGTTCGGTTCCCAGCTCTGGCTGTTCATCCCAGGGTCCGGCCAGTGTAGACCCTGGGAGGCAGCCATGATGGCTCAGAAATCGGGGTTCTGGCCACCTTCATGGGAGAGCTGGTGCTTTTATCTCTCTGTGTAACTGAGAGGCAGAGTTACAGACAGCCTGCATAGGGATTTTCGGTCTGCTGGTTCACTTCCCAGGTGGTGGCCAGTGGCTTGGCCAGCCTAGGGTGAAGCCAGGAGCCTGGGCCTCCATGCAGGTCTCCCAGGTGGGTGCAGGGACCCAAGGCCTTGGGCCGTCCTCTGCTGATTTTCCAGGTGCGTTAGCAGGGAGCAGGATCAGACGTGGGGCAGCTTGGACGTGATCCGGTGTCTGTATGCCAGCCCCTGGGTTGTGTGTCTGGCTCCTGGCTTTAGCCGCCTGCTAGGCGGCCATTGGGAGCACTTAGGGAGTGAACCAGCAGATGGGAATTGTCTCTAATTAAAGTAAATAAATGCAGATTTTAAGAAAGTTTTATTTCACAAAATAAAGTGAAATGCAGAAATGTGTTGCAGCCCTGCTCCTCAGGGTAAGCTGGGGTTGCAGGGGAGCCTGGGAGGGGGGGTATGTCTGTAGACTGAACCCTGTGGTTCCCCAGAGCCTTGCTGGAAAGTTCTGGCCTAAGGAAGCAGACCCTCCTGGGGGGGAGTCTGGGGTGACCCAGGATCAGGTTCCTCTGTCCTGGGCCCCCGCTTCCCCATCTGCAGTGTGGAGTTGCGGCAGGACCTGCTTTGTGGTGCTGAGGCTGGAGCCAGCAAGTAGCCTGAGGCATGTGGGGCAGCGCCCGGCAGCTGTGTGCATGTGTGTTGGGGAGGGTGGGTCGGTAGAATTCGCTCATGTGTGTGTGTGGTGAGGAGGGTGGGTCGTTAGGATTCGCTCATGTATGTGCGTGGTGAGGAGGGTCGTTAGGATTCATTCGTGTGTGTGTGTGTGTCTGTGCATGTGTGTGTTGGGAGGGTCATTGGGATTCGCTTCTGAGCTTGCCCGCTTCCTTCCCACAAAGCCAAGCCCCAGGCCAGACCTACGCCTGCCGCCTGCCACCTGGCCATGTCATCCGAGGGGAGGTTTCGGGACGCTTCAGTGGCCACGTCTCTTGCAGGTGGCACTTTCAGGGAGCCAGTAGATATTTGAGGAAGTGGCCTGTGGGCTGGGGTCACGATCCCTGCCACCGCAGGGGTACTGCGTGCAGGAGGCTGCGGGGCGCAGGAGAGACCAGAGGCCTGGCTGAGAGGAGAGAGAGCAGGCAGCCCTAAGGGCCAGGGTCGGGAGTTTTATTCTGTTTAGGACAGGGAGAAGCTGCTAGAAGAGGATGTCCCCCTCCTGCCCCAGGATTTATTTGAAAGGCAGAGATGGAGAGTTTCCATCTGCTGTTTCACTTGACAGATACCTGTGACAGCTGGGCCAGAGCCACACCAAAGCTGGGGACCCAGAAACGCCATCTGGGGCACCCATGTGGGAGGCAGGGGTCTAGGCACTTGAGCCGTCATCTGCTGCTCCCTCGCAGGGAGCTGGAGTTGGGAGCAGAGCCAGAACTTGAACCAGGCACTTGGATGTGGGACTCGGGGCATCTTCACTGCTGCACGCCACTTCCCCCCACCACCCTGGAATAGATGCTTTCAGTTAGGGTCAGGGGGCTGCCCGGGCTGATTGGCATCTCTCAGGATGACATACGGACCCATGGCTGCACCTGGGAGAGTGGGGAAGGCATCCCCAAGGTAGGGAAAGGCAGGTGGGGGCTGGGAGCACTGGGGGCCTAGATTCCACCTGCTGCTCCTGGACACAGGTTCGTGGCCAGCATCTGGCCTTCTCTGGGTTTTGGTACTGATGGTGGTGGGTCCTTCCCAGGAATGGTGCCTGGGCTGTGTGCCTTCCTGCTGGTCTCACTGCTGCCACCTTCGCCCACCCTCTCTGTCTCTCCCCTGCCCCCGTGCAGATCCTCTGGACCTTTTCCATCTACCTGGAATCGGTGGCCATCTTGCCGCAGCTGTTCATGGTGAGCAAGACGGGCGAGGCGGAGACCATCACCAGCCACTACCTGTTCGCGCTGGGCGTCTACCGCACGCTCTATCTCTTCAACTGGATCTGGCGCTACCACTCCGAGGGCTTCTTTGACCTCATCGCCATCGTGGCGGGCCTGGTCCAGACCGTCCTGTACTGCGATTTCTTCTACCTCTACATCACCAAAGGTAGCCTCTCCCGCTTTTGGGGTCTTGTGCCCACTGCCCTTCTGGGAACTCAAACCTGCAGCACCTGGCACTCCGGGTCCCTGCTCCTTGTAGTGGGGTCAGGCAGGGCAGGGGCTGATGGGTGGAACTGGTCACTGGCTCCCTCCGCACAGGCACAGTGTGCCCCTCTGGTGGCTGGGGTTGGGGCGCGGGGAAGCTGCCTGCCGTGAGGAGAGCACCCCTGGTCCCTGTGCAGTTGGGGATTGCCCTCCCTGGAGTCACCCCTGGAGGAGGTGATGCCGGGCAGAGATCTGCAAACTCAGGAGTGTGTCCAGAGGGAGAGGCAGTGAGGTGAAGGCCTGAGGCCATGCCCAGGCATGCCCCACCCAGCCCTCCTCTCCTGCTGCCCGCTACCAGGCTGCGGGGTGGAGCGGTGGATGCAGAAGCAATGTGGGGCCCCAGGTGACTCAGCCCCTGGGGGAGGCCGGGGTGCCTCAGCTGGGGTGTCCCTCCTGGTCTGCAGGCCCCTGGGACTAACACCCACCCTGGTTTTTCTCCCTGCAGTCCTAAAGGGGAAGAAGCTGAGCTTGCCGGCGTAGCCCTGGTCCTCCCGGTCCTCGATGGCCGCGGGAGGCGTGGAAGGCGGCGAGGACGAACAGCCTTCCTGTGGGGGGGTGACTTTTTTAAGGACAACCTCTCCCACTCCCCAGCCCCTCCTGCCGGGCATCCAGGTGGTTGGGGGTGTACGTGGTGGAGGACCCGGGTCTGGGGGAACCCAGGACCTGGGATATTTGTAGTTTTTTGCCTTTTAGAAAAGAAAAAGAAATCTTTCCACTATTTAGTTTTTGATTCTGAAACTTCTCTCTTCCTGCGCCCGCCCGGCCCCAGTTTTTATAAACTGTTTCTGAGTGTCCTTTGGGGGCCGGGGGCAGCGGCACAGGCCTTTCTCTCGCCAGGTCTTCCGGTTCCCTTGCAGATCCCGCCCCAGCCCCACTGGCTGCCAAACACTAATCTGCCACCACCCACCCGCCCTGCTCCCCGGGGAGGGCGGAAGGGAGGCCCAGGACGGTCTCCCAGAATTTTCCTAATTTTTTTTTTGCCGAGTTTGGGTTTCTTGTCCTGATTTTTTTTTTTGACCAATTGGGGGTGGGGTGGGGGGAGATCGGGGCTAGGGGCTAGAAAAGAGGCTGGCCTTTAGCGACCACAGGTCTCATGCTTTTGTACAGAACTGGCAGTTGATTCTTTGTTCTCAAATAAACCGAGGAAAATGGTACCTCTCTTTCTGCTGCTCCTTGCCCTCTCTGGTGTGTGTGTGGGGATCCTGTCTCAGCCCCAATCTCCGCCTGTCGCTGGTGACCGGAGGCCTGGGAGGAGAGGCTGGGCTGCACAGGGCTCCCAATTGCCCCAATTCCTGGTGGGCCCGCCGGGGAAGAGACTTTGGAGGGAATCCAGAAGATTCTTCTTACCTTGGGGCAGAGCTTGCCTGTCAGTTCTGACTCCACACCCCCTGCCCCCAACACACTTGATCCTTCTAGAACCTTCCAGAGGCTCCAATCCACACCCCTGTAGCATTTTGTTGCCTTGCTCTGTTTTCACAAAAATAACAACAAAATGGGGTCACCAGCCGTTCAAAACCAGATTTGCACGTGCAAAGTCTGGATTTCTGGCTTGTCTTGATAAAGAACCTGTCAGTGTGACGGTGCCAGGCCCTGGTTTCTGGGTGGTGGCAGATGGCCGGGGCTGCATGGCCCGGCTTGGACCTTGTCTGCGCCGCCCCCAGGACCTGGCTCTGCAGCTGACTCCATGTGGGTCTGTGTGTGTGTGCTGCTCGGGGCCGGCCTCACACCTGCCCCCTGCCCTTTGGCATCCAGCGCCGGCCAGGCTCTCTGGCTCTTGTCAGCTTTTGGACTTCAAACCCTTGCCCTGGTCATGCTCCCTTGGGAGCCAGGGAGCTGGACATGTCTTCACGATGCCCCACCAGTGGGCTTGGAGATGGGGAAGCAGAGGTGTGGGGGTGACTGAGGCGGGCTCTCCCTCCAGCTGGAGCCCCTGCGTTGGAGCACAGTGGTTTCTTCCTTTGACGCTAAAGGACTTTGTCTTGAGGATTCTGCCCAGATGCCCGAGGTGGAAAACGCGGGGGTCAGTGTGGGTGTGGGGTGCTGCCGCCTGCTCAGCTCTGCTGGCCCTCTGAGACCACAGCCTTGGAGCTGTCCATCGGGCCTGGTCTACTTCCAGACTGAGCTGCCCACGACGGGCCGGCTCACAGCAGCGAGGACCTGGGCTCCCATGTCAGCTGCCTCCCAGCCCGCCGCACTGCTGCCTTTCCTGTCCAAATTCCTGTCCAAATGCCTGTGGGGACCATGTCACATCCATTTCCGTCCTGAGCTGGGGCTGGCTGCGTGAGCAGCCTCCACAGGGCCTGACAGAGCTCCAGCTGGACTCCTCACGGCTTAGTCCCTCCACTGGGTGCGTCGGCTGCTACTTGGAGGGACACGTGACCCTCTCAGTGTTGTGTTTGCCCTGTGCTTGAAAGGGGCTTCTTGATATGTCATCAAAAGCTTTAACCACACAGTTTTACAACTAGGAGGCTGCAGAGCTGCACTGTCCGGCATAGTAGCACTTGTGAGGTAACGTTCGCAGAGCAGGGGGGACACGGCCAGGCTGAAGAGCTGAGCCATGAGACAGTCCGTGCTCTTGGAGGTTGGTACAGATGCATGCTAATACCCAACTTGGAATTTTTGTGTTGCCCGCACGTTGAGACGATGCCATTTGGGATATACCGGGTTAAATTGGAGCTGTCACTTGATGCCCCGTGTCCCTTCTCGCTCTTGTGAACGTGGCCTCTGCAGCTTCAGCGGGACAGCGAGCCCCATTACGGCCAGCCGCCTAATGGGGGCCCTCCTGGAACAAAGCTCCTTCCCACTTCCCCACCATAGGCCTTGGGGTGCTGGGGGTCAGAGCTGAGGCACCGGCTCGGTGTCCCACCGCTGGCCCTGTCTCTGCCAGGCTCCCAGGAGGTGGCAGCCTCTCCTCTCTGAACTTGAGGTACCTTGGGGGTGTCTTGTGCCTACTTTCTGTAGCGGGGTCGGGGACTGCGCGAGGGGCTGACTTGACAGGCATGGTAGGCAATAGGGTCTCCTGCCTGTCGCCTCCTGCCACCTCCACTCCCCAGGTGGACTCTGGCAGAAGAGCCCGGGGAGTGGTATGGAGTGGAGATGGCAGAGGCCCCAAGGTGACTCTGTGGGGTGGCACCCCACCTCTGGCCACCCCCAGGGCCAGAGGGAAAGAGACACAAGAAGGATGGAAAGCTGTTTCAGAAATGCTTCTGGGAGGAGGGTTACCACTTTATCTCAGCTGGAGAGTGCGTCTAGTCGTCGGGCATCATTGCGAGGCGGGGGCCCTTCGGAGCCGCCATGTAGGGGGACAGGGCGGAGCTGGCATAGTTCAGGCTGGTGGCCGAGGGCGGGGACAGGGTGGTGAGCACCACGCCGCCCTCATCCAGCGAGCGCTTGTAGGGCACGGGAGCATCGTTCTTGAGGTCCTGTACTGCCAGGTAGGCCTGGCCTATCTGTGGGCAGGGAAGAGTGTGCTGAAGGTTGGCCTGGGCCGGGCGAGTGGGCAGAGGGCTGGGGCCTGGCCAGGGTGCCCATACTGAGTGCTCACAGCCCAAGGGCATGTGCTGAGGGGGGGCACTGCAAACAAAGGCTGCAGCCGTGGGAACAAGGGACCCTGGCTGGGGCTGGCACAGTCCTCTGGAATCTCAGGGAATTTGCTAGGGAAGGGGCTGTCCTCACCCAAATGGGGATGCAGAGGAAGGTGAAGGTGATGGCGGCCTTGGCACTGCTGCTGCCCACGAGGAACTGCTTGGGTGGCAAGTGCTGCCACTGGTTGGCCAGGAAGCAGAACCCCGCGAACCAGACGCCTGTCCACAGGACTGTGGCCATGGGAGGAGAGACGAGGGGCAGGGGAGAGCCTGTCAGGGGAGGCCCAGGCCGGGGGGCTCACTGCCTGACTTCCTTCTTCCCTGGTCCCCATGAGCTGAAGCAGAGCTGTGGCCATTTCCACGTCATTAAAATACAATGTAGGGATGCCGGTGCGATGGCTCAACTGGCTTATCCTCCACTGTGCAGCCCTGGCATCCCACATGGGTGCCAATTCATGTGTCAGCTGCTCCACTTCCCATCCAGCTCCCTGCTAGTGGCCTGGGAAAGCAGTCAAGGATGGTCCAAATGCGTGGGCCTCTGCACCCATGTGGGAGACCTGGGGGAAGCTCTTGATTCGGGACTGACCCAGCTCTGGCTATTGCGGCCATTTGGGAAGTGAACCGGCAGACGGACAATCTCTTTAACTCTGCCTTTCAAGTCCCTCCCAGAGGGCCCTGATGGTGCTGGACTCAGTGACCGGGAGGACTCTCAGGGCCTTGAGGAAGAGAGGGAAGCTGGGAGTGGGCAAAGGATGCAGTGCTGGAGAGCTCACCGGCCAGGATCAAGTCCAGGAGCTGCAGGGCTGTCTTGACGTGGGTGTTGGTGATGCGGGACTCGCTGGCATCCAGGGCCAGGAAGGCCAGGCTTGTGAGGAAGGCCAGGCAGCCGGCGCCCACGGCGAAGCTGCAGGCCAAGCTGCTGCTGTTGAGCACGCAGTGCAGCTGGGAGGAGTCCACGCTGTTCTGGTAGCCATCAGTGAGCAACGAGGAGAAGATCACCAGGGAGAAGACCTGTGGATTTGCAGGGCCCAGGGTGGGCTACAGAGACCCCAGAGCCTCTGTTCCTCCTTGGCATGGACCCACCTCGTGGCCTCCCTGAGGCCTCGTCCCCCCAGCCCACCCCCTCCGTGGCTGTGAGGGCAACGCCACCGGTGCCCCAGGACGGGCTCTCCTTGGCTTCCCCTCCCCTCCTTTTCTAATTTCATCTCTTTTTTATTATTATTATTTTTTTTTATTACAAAGCCAGATATACAGAGAGGAGGAGAGACAGACAGAAAGATCTTCCGTCCGATGATTCACTCCCTAAGTGACCGCAACGGCCGGTGCTGTGCCGATCCGAAGCCGGGAACCAGGAGCTCTTCCAGGTCTCCCATGCAGATGCAGGGTCCCAAAGCTTTGGGCCATCCTCAACTGCTTTCCCAGGCCACAGGCAGGGAGCTGGATGGGAAGTGGAGCTGCTGGGATTAGAACTGGTGCCCATATGGGATGCCGGGACATTCAAGGCGAGGACTTTAGCCGCTAGGCCACGGCGCCGGGCCCCTAATGTCATCTCTTGCCCCACGCCTACTCACATCTTGCTCCACACTCCCCTTCTGCCGCTAGTCCCAGGCACTGAGAGACGACGCTGTGGGTCCATGGCCCAGGGACCACCGAGGACCACCAACCACGCCCACAACTTGGAAATTTCTTCTCAGCCTCGCCAATTCCTGTTCATTTTTTCCCCCAAAACAGTATTTGTGAAATAAGTCCGAAGCACAGAGCAATGTGACAGACACCCAGTACAGACTGTTCAGAATGAGTACCTTCGGGGGGCAGCGGCAGGGTGGGCCCAGGGTTTTGGGAATAGCCCCCGCAGAGAGCAAGCTTGCTTCCTTGCGTGCACATGGTGCTGCAGTCTGCCCCCCGCTGAGGTCCTCTGCACATGCCAGGCCAGGCCTCCCGACAGCCATCTGAGGACAGGGCACGTGTACATTTCCTGGACAATCACACTGAGGTGCACAGGGGCTCGGGAGCGCTGGCGGAACCCGCTGGCTGGCGGGTGGCATGCCTGGGGTTGGAGCCCTCTCTGCTGGCCCTAGGGCCCCTGGCGGGCACGTGATCCTCCTGTCAGTGAACCAGTGGCGCCCTTGTTCCTGGCCCAGGTGCCTGGATCTGTGTCAGGCCCAGAAGGAGCGGTGTGTTCCTGGGGTCAGGGTGGGTGGTTCAGGACGAGGTGCGAAGGCTGAGAAAGGCTTAGTCTTGGGGACAGTGTTGGGCCACAGGCAGCCGCTGGGGTGTGTGTGAGCAGGGGAGGGGCTCTCAGGGCTGCGGGCGGGCGGACAGGAGGGGTGAGGAGGGGAAGACAAGCCGGGGTTTGAGGGAGAACTGAAGGCATGGGAGCCAGATCCCGAAGAGTGAGGTGTCTTCCAGACAGACGGGAGGAGGCAGGGCTTCCTCGGGAGCACCAGGGAGGTCTGGCGGGAGACAAGCGGGCAGAGCCCCCCACGTAGGCCTGGGCTCGGGGAGCCCGTGAAGCCGCATTTCTTGCTTGTGTTTCATTCCCGGATCAAAGTGCTGTGAGCAGAGGGTGACAAGGAAGGTCACACCTGAGGTCCCCTGGCAGCCGGGCGAGGCGGGAGGCGCCCAGACCAGAGCCCGGGGAGGCAGGTGAGATCTAGGACATAAAATTGGACTTGCTGATCGATTGGATGCGGTGGTGCTGGCGGCGGGGCCTGGTGGGGGAGTGAACTGCGGGCACAGCGTCCGAATCTTCCCCTTCGTTAGGCATTCCAGCCCGGCTGGGGCGGGCTCAGGCGGGAGCCTCCTCAGCACCCCGGCAGCCAGCACCCAGCGGTGCACAGGGCCTCAGCTTTAACATGTGTTCAGAGAGCAAATAATTTTGGCTTCTTGGCTCTTACCCGTGACCTTCAGAGTGGGCCGGAGGAGGCAGAGGACTGACCCTTAAACGCCTTGGCTGCCTCCAGCCTCTTCTCACTTGGGCTTAATTGCCTTCTCCGAGCGCCAACAAGGACAAACAAACTCACTCTGCTGCCAAGCTCGGGCCCTGACCAAGGGTACTCACGTCCACTGCCTCCTTGGATTCTCGCAGCAGCCTCAGGGGGCGGCCGTGAGCTGATCCTGCGGAAGGGAGGGGGTGGTGCTTGGTCCTGCCAGGCGGCCCAGGCACGGCCAGGTGGAGGGCAGGAAGTGCCATCCATCATGTTGGCGCCCACATCCATCTCACCTGCGTCACCTCCCTGGAACCTCGCCCCAGCCCCGCGCAGGCCACAGTGTTCATGTCTCTCTCAAAGGTGATAAATCGAGCCATTAGGGCAGAGTGGAAAGAGCCAGATGTGTCTGGCTCGGCCAGCTGTGTGGCCTCGGGCCTCAGTTTCCCAGTCTGTCTGTGCTGAAGTGGGGAAGCGGGGCAGGTGGGAAGGATGGGCACTCGGTCCAGGCAGGTGCTCAGGAGAAGGGGGTTAGAGACAGAGAGCATCCTGCTGAAGTCAGCCGGCAGAGGCAGGGGCCCTGGACTCCTGACTCCCAGCCCCATGGGCTCTGGGTCCACTGACCCCAACTCAGGCCCTGCCGCCGGAGGCCCGAGGAGAAGGCTTGGCTGGGCTGGTAGGCCCCTCTCCCCTCCATGGCCTGAGCCCAGCCTCCTCCACGCCCTCCCTGACCTGTCCCCTGGGGAGAGAGCAAAGATTCATCAGTTAAGGCACCAGCTGGCAGGCGGCTGCAAGAAGGACAAGAGTACCAGCTGCCCAGACTCCCTGCTGGGGAGCCGGGCCAGGGGGGAAGGAGGTGAGGGCGGCAGGCAAAGTCTGTGACCATGACCTCTGGTGTATCCGGGCGGCCCGTTTCCCCATCCTTCCCCACATCAGTCGGTTCCCACCAGCCGGGCCACCCCGCTGGCCTCCCCCCCCATCCCCAAGGCTTTGGAGTTGCCGGGGGCGGGGCAGTTTGATTTGCTCAGCAGCTAAATAACATCCTTGGGCAAGTCACCTGGGCTCCAGGAGCCTCAGTGTCCCCCTGGGTCAAGCAGGGGGTGATCATGTCCCCGTTGCAGGGTCACGGGAGCGAGCGAGGGCCCTGGTATGGGAACAGGGTAGTCACGCGCCCCTCCTGTCTTGGGGGAAGGACAGTGTGACACGAGGCCCTATCACCAGACAACCCCCCGGCCCCAGAGGAGGGAAAGTCACCGCTGTGCTCCTCTGCAAGCCATGATTCCTTCCAAGAGCAGCCACTGCGTGGGGACGGGGTTTGCCAGGCCCATGCCAGCCAGTATGGGAGGCGTGCCTTTGCTTCATCCACATAGCCATGCTATGTGCGTGCCCGCGAGCTGTTGGGAGCCTGCTCTTTACAGATGAGGGTGTGGGGGTTCAGACAAGCCGGCTGCTCAGGGTTGCACGGGCATGCAGGGAGCAGGTGGGCCGTGGGACAAAACGGGGCCCCTGTGAGAGGGCTGGGAGCCGTGGTTGCTGCAGGCAAAGTGGGGTCCCCCACCCTGACATCCTGTGCTGCTCTGGATTCAAACTGGTGCATGGTCTATGAGTTCCCGTGAGAGGCTGTGGGAAGGGAATCTTGGGGAGCCCATCCTCCCGTGACCCTATGCAAACCCCCACACCCACTGGCTCTGTTTCCAGTTCCGCCCAAGCTGAGCCACAGAGGCAGCCCAGGTTAAAGGCCAGAGCCTTGGCCCTGACCCCACAGGCACTCGGCACTCCAGAGGAACCAAGGGGCACTCCAAGGGGTCCACATTCCTGGGGGAAGTGGTCATGATGAAAGGCCACTAAGCCCACTGCCTGGCACACCCTGCCCTCTGACCCCCTGGCACCTTAGACCTATGTCACTGAGTCTCTTCCCACCTGTGCGTACCTTTCTTCCCAGGGTCCAGCCTGTCCCCCTACCCCCTGGCCTGCCTGCGAGGTAGAAGAGGCAGGGGCCTGGGCCCTGGCCCTGTCTCTGACTATGTGGTCTTAGCCAAGCACTGTCCAGTAGAACTTTCTGGCCTGCTGTGAAGGTTCCATGGTGGCGCTGTCCAGTGGTAAAGCCACCAGTCACATGTGGCCCTGGAGTACCTGAACAATGGCCACTCCACAAGAGGGTGAGATTTTAATTCACTGTGATGGAAATAGCCACAAACTGGACAGCACACTCTGAAAAATTACGGGGACTGCTGTGATGCCTTGACGGGTTGCTCCTCCCCCTGTACGTGCCAGCATCCCATGTGGGCACTGAAGCATATCCTGGCTGCTCCATTTCTCATCTAACGTCCTGCTAATGTGCCTGGAAAGCTGTGAAGAAGGACCCAAGTGCTTGGGCCCTGCACCCTTGAGGGACACCCGGTGGGGTGCTGGCTCCTGGCTTTGGCATGCCCAGCCCCTGCAACTTGGAGCGTGAACTAGCAGATGGAAGATTTCTCTCTCTCGCCCGCCTTCTCTGTCACTCTTTCAAATACACAGATCAATCTTGAAAGAAAATTAAAATTACAGGAAGGCGGCTTCAGCTATCAGCCCCCCTTGCTATGCTCCCCTGCCCCGCACCCCGCTGGGTCTGAGTGTCCAGGACACCCGTTCTGTCCCCAGGGGTGCCAGCGGGCCCCAAGAGGGCCTCCTCACCCCTGCAAGGAGCCGCACAATGGTCTTGGGCCTCTTCAGGAACCGCACGGCCTCGCTGTCCGCCAGGTCCTGGAGGCTTTCAGGGATGTGCATGGTGGCTGCTCTGCTCCTGGAGCCCTCGGAGGACGGGGCAGGGACGCTGGGAGCGGCCTGCTGGGGGCTGCTGCCTGGGGGCTCCAGCCCCACCCACGGGCTCAGCTGCTGCAAGACAAGATGGCAGGGCAGGTGGTCGGGGCACGGGGCTGTTGGGGTCCCCAGAGAGGGCTAGGGGAGGTCCCGGTGTGTTTGGGGGACGCTGGCAGGAATGGGGCTACATGGGCGAGGGCTGCCAGGGGTCAGGGCAAGTGAAGGAGCTGCTGGAGGCCCCAGGAGTGGGGGTACTACGGGGTCGGAGTGGGGGCTGCTGTGGGCCTCAGGAGTCGGGAATCAAAGATGAGGGGGCCTCTGGGCAGGGTGTCCTGGGGATGCGGAAGCAAGATGAGGGGGCTGCTGGGGTTCCAGAATTCAGAAATGTGGGTGGGGAGCCCCGGAGTGGGGATGGGTGAGGAGGGTCCTGGCCGAAGGGCTTTAGAGATCCTTCTGGGGTGCCGGGGGGGGGGAACAGTGTCCACAACGGAAGTCGGAACCCCCACATGGCTGAGCCCCAGCGGCCTTGGGCCTGGGGCGGCCAGCTCAGCCACTCTTTGAGGCTGCCCTTGCGGCCAGGGCTGCGCCCCCGAATCAGGGCCTCCCCTTGGAATGCTGCAAGCGCGCTTCCTCAAAAGCGGGGAGTCCGGACCCCGCCCTGTGGCAGGTCTCCACGCCGCGCCCCCAGGCCCCCGGCGCCAGGCTACCTTCTGAGAACAGGGGGCGTCGCTGAAGGACACAGGCCCCCCGACAGCTCTGCGTCACCGGGAAGCCCGCCCTTCCTGCCGCCCGCCCCTCCCGCTCTCCCGGCCGCCTCAGCCTGCTTTGGGGTCCGCTTTTTTCCCGCCTTTTTTGCATCGCCATAGCTGATTGGCTGAGTTACAGCCCCGCCCCCTACGCACCAGCCTCCTCGCGTGCGGACACGCGCGGGGGCGGGACCTCGGCGGACGTTGGGCGTCTTGCCGTTGGCGGGAGGCGCGCGCGAGCCCCGCCCCGCCCTTCCCTTGAAGCGGGCGGACAAGGAGACGCTTCTGACACGCATGCGCTATGCCCGAATGAGGTCAGGGGCCGGGAGCGAGGCCGAGAAATGGCGCATGCGTAACTGAGAGTTGAAGTCGAGAGTACGCGCGGAGGGGGGGGGGCCCGAAATGTGCGCATGCGCTTTACTGAGGGTTGAAGCCGAAGACCGGGGGCCTAGGAAACCCTTCTGCACATGCGCAGGAAGCTCAATGACAGCTGAGCGTTGGCTAAGGTGAGGGAGAGGCGAGGGACTGCGTGGCCGGGGGAGGGCGGCCCTGCACCCCCAAGTAGCCTTTTGGAGCGTTTCCTCGAAGTCGAGATCCTAAAGAAGCCAGTTGCGTTACTATTGGGTCACCAGGCCTACAAAACGCCCCAGAACCTAAGATCTGACCCGTGTGGAGGAAGGACTCCAGCCAGCTGTGGGAGGGGAAGGGCAAAGGGGCGGCGGGGCAGCGGGAGCGGCCGAGTCCTGGCAAGGACGGCCCTGCAGGGCGGAAGGACCGGTCATCCCGGTGACCTTTGGCCTCTTGTCATTCCCCTCTCTTTAGGCTCCCAGGAAAGGGTGTGACTATGTTGCATGTGACCCGCGGGGTCTGCGGGTCCAGGGTCCGACTATGGCCCCTGTTGCCCGCGCTCCTCGGGCGCCCGCGGGCTCTGTCATCCCTGGCGGCCAAGATGGGGGAGTACCGAAAGATGTGGAACCCCACGGAGCCCCGCGACTGGGCCCAGCAGTACCGCGAGCGCTTCATTCCCTTCTCCAAGGAGCAGCTGCTCCGCCTCCTCATCCAGGTACCGTCGGGCCCAGAGCCTGGGGACTACGATTCCCGGCAGCCTTCGCGGCGGAGGGGCACTACTTGCTACAAAGGGATGCGCTGACGCCTCTTGGGAGTTGTAGTTTCCAAAGCCGTCGTCGCTAGTCACGCCTTGGGGCAAGACTGCTGAGCTGCAGGCGCGGCCTCAGTTCCCTGGTTCTGGGTTGTTCTGGGTTGTTCTGGAACCATGAAAGAACTCTCTTTCAGAGCATGATTTTTTTTCTTTACCCTATGTAAAATAGATAATCAAATCTTCATGATCGTCCCCATTTTTGTGCTACTCGATAGTAATTATACTTAGTGTCGCCGTTGGAGCCCTTGCTCTGGGACCTCGCACCAAGCGTCCTGTCAGGTGACCCCATCACTGCCTTCACTGGGTAGATGACTTGAGGGAAGTATTTGGAAGGAAAGTAAGTCACCCAAGGTCACGGGCTCGAGCCGAAGTGGTCCGGCTCCAGAGCCGGGTACCGACTAGGGGGAGGTATTTGTTCTGTGCCTTCGTGTGTGTCATGCCGTTGGGGGCGTGAGTCACTGCCGAGCCCAACGCTCACCCACGCCGTCTGGACAGGCCTGGGTTGCACTCAGATCCCTCAGATCCCGAAGCCCGTGGCTGCCTCCAGCCGCATTTTCTCCCTCTGAGAAAGGAGTTGCCCCCTCGTGTCACGCGGAGGAGGATGTCATGCCGGCTGATGGAGCCCAGCCCCTGGAAGTGCTGTGTGGGGGTCCCCAAGGAGTTTTCCTTTATGTTGTTTTTTGTTTTTGTTTTGTTTTTGTTTTAGAGAAAATATCTGCTTCTTTATCAGGCTTAAAATGGGCTTGAGAGGCAGGCAGAGGACCACTCTCAGTTGACACTCTCAAATGCCCACTGTGACTTTTAATAAAATTTTATTTTAAAGATTTATTTACTTTGGGACCTGGCGCAGTAGCCTAGAGGCAAAAGTTCTCAACTTGCACACGTCGGGATCCCAAATGGGCGCCAGTTCTAATCCCGGCAGCTCCACTTCCAATCCAGCTCCCTGCTTGTGGCCTGGGAAAGCAGTCGAGGACGGCCCAAGGCTTTAAGACCCTGCATTCGCGTGGGAGACCCGGAGGAGGCTCTGGGCTCCTGGCTTTGGATCGGCACAGCTCCAACCATTGCACTCACTTGGGGAGTGAATCATCAGATGGAAGGTCTTCCTCTCTGTCTCTCCTCCTCTCTGTATAAATGAATTTGCAATTAGAAAGGCAGATTTATATAAAGGAAAGATGGAGCTGTTCTATCTGCTGGTTCACTTCCTAAATGGCCACAATGACCAGAGCTGAGCCCATCTGAAGCCAGGAGCTTCTTCTGAGTCTCCCACATGGGTGCAGGGGCCCTTGGACCTGGACCATCCTCCACTGCTTTCTAGGCCATCTGTACAGAGTTAGATCAGAAGTAGAGCAGCTGGGAATTGAACTGATACCCATATGGGATGCTGGCACTTGCAGGAGAATTAGACAATTGAACCAACACGTCAGCCCCTAAATTTATATCATTTGAAAAGCAGAGGGCTCTGCACGGCAGCCTAGTGTCTGAAGTCCTCGCCTTGCATGCGCCGGGATCCCAAATGGGTGCCGGTTCATGTCCCAGCTGCTCCATTTTCCATCCAGCTCCCTGCTTATGTCGTGAAAAGCAGTGGAGGACGGCCCAAAGCCTTGGGACCCTGCACCGCATGGGAGACCCAGAAAAAGCTGGCTCCTGGCTTCAGATCGGCTCAGCTCCGGCTGTTGCGGCCGCTTGGGGAGTGAAGCAATGGATTAAGGGGATGGAGGACCTTTCTTCCTCTTCTTTAAAAAGATTTCTTTTTTTTTAAGATTTATTTATTTTTATTACAAAGTCAGATATACAGAAAGGAGGAGAGACAAAGAGAAAGATCTTCCGTCCGATGATTCACTCCCCAAGCGCTAGCAATGGCCGGTGCTGCGCCGATCCGGAGCCAGGAGCCAGAAACTTCCTCCAGGTCTCCCACCCAGGTGCAGGGTCCCAAGGCTTTGGACCGTCCTCGACTGCTTTCCCAGGCCACAAGCAGGGAGCTGGATGGGAAGTGGAGGTGCCGGGATTAGAACCGGCGTGTTCAAGAAGAGGACTTTAGCCGCTAGGCCACCACGCTGGCCCGATTTATTTATTTCTATTGGAAAGTCAGATTTACAGAGAGGAGGAGAGACAGAGAGGAAGATCTGTTACAAGGAGAATTGGATGGGAAGCAAGGCAGCTGGAACACAAACTGGCTCCCATAAGGGATTCTGGCACTGTGCGTGCAAGGCGAGGACTTTAGCTACTAGGCTACTGTGCTGGGCCCTAGAAAATCTTTGTCTCTCCTTCTCTCTGTAAATCTGACTTTCCAATAAAAACAAACCAATCTTTTTTTTTTTTTTTTAAAGAGGCAGAAAGATACAGAGAGAGTGGAAGGCAGAATATTCCACCCGCTGCCTCACTCCCCAGATGGCTGCAACAGCCAGGGCTGGGGCCCAAGCTGGGCGCTCGGAGCCGCATGCAGGTCTCCCGTGTGGGTACGGGGCCCGACTACTTGAGCCTTCCCCTGCCTCTCCGCTGCTGTTAACACAAAATAGAAGCGGGTGGGGGTGGAGGGAGAAGTGGGACTTGAACCCAGGAGTGGGAAGGAGCTCTCGAGAGAATGTCTGCTCTCTGAGGTAACAGGAATTCCACTCCAGCCCCACGGAGAAGGCGGCCCTGGAGGAGTTCTCAGCCCATGTGGACTTCTGTACCCTCTTCCACTACCACCAGGTCCTGGCCCGGCTGCAGGTGAGGCCAACCTGAGAGCCTAGCGCTGCCGCTGAGCCCTGGATATAGCGGGGGGTGGGGGGGGAACAGGGACAAGAGGGAGTGGGGAGGCGTGGTCGGGGCCTCAGGGCTCCCTGTGAGAGGAGAAGGGAAGAGCAGGTGCCAGGCCCAGTGGTGAGAGTGGGCGGGGCCTGCCAGTGGAACAGAGAAGGGAAGGGGCATGAGCCAGGGGGGACAGGCTGGGAGATGGGAACAGACCTTGGGGGTCTCGGGGGTGTGTCTGGCTGTGACCCCCAAGTGAGCAGGACAGCTGTGGGCAGAGAGAGGACTGACTGGCCTGGGAATGTGTGTGTGTGTGAATGGGATCCCAGTGGCTCTCGCGGCTCCTCCCAGGGTTAGGCCTGGGCCTGTGCTCTCCCAAGACCCCGTCAGGTTCGCTCATTTTCCTGAGGGACCCTGGGCAAGTGATGCTGCATGGCAGGGGAAGGGACACCGATAAAGATGGGCAGAGGCCAGAAGGGACCCTGCAGGCTAGTGTACCCCCTCTTGGCCCCCAGCAGTGATGGTGGCATGGTCACTGAGCTTTGTCAGACTGATACATGTTGGCGCATGCGGCCCCAGCCACAAAGTGTGCAGTTGGCGGGACTGGTAGGGTCCCAGGCTTAGCCGGACTTGCTGACCCGGGGCCGCACGCCATGTGGCTGCAGGGTTTGGACACACAGGCGTATTCTGAGTTCCCACTTCGTGCTTGCCACCACTGCCCTCCCTGCCCACGCTTCGCTTTGGGTAGCAGGGGCAGCCCCGGCCGCTCACCGCCAGAGGCCTCTGCACTCCTCCCTGCAGCCCCTTGACACACTGTTCGGGCAGACAGGCCCTGAGGGTGGCCACGGTCATGCAGTTCACAAGCCCCTGTTGCCTTGTGCTGGGTACTTTTCTGTTTTTCGTTTTTTAAGATTGATAGATTGATTTGAAAGGCAGAGTTACAGTGACAGAGAGGAGGGAGAGAGAAAGATCTACCATCCTCTGATTTAGTCTCCAGAGGGCTGCCTAAAGCCAGGTACTCCATCTGAGTCTCCCACTGGGTGCAGGGACCCAAGCGCTGGGGCCGCAGTCTGCTGCCTTCCCAGGCACATGGGCAGAGGGCTGGATGGGAAATGGAGCAGCTGGGACTTGGATTGGATTCCGTGGCATTGCAACCTGTGACTGGGCCTTGTTTTTCTTTTTAAATATTTTTTTTCAATAAAGCATTATGGTATGAGGATGTTTTAAGTGTGTAAAAATAGATATACTTTCATCTCCGAAGCACAAAATTTTTCCCAGCGGTGCTGAGGGTCCAGTGGGAGGGGTGGGGCGAGTGAGGCCCGCAGCGTGACCGTCTGGTCAGCCAGTCCAGCTGGAGGGGGGCAGAGGGCAAGAGCAGTGCCGCGTGGGCAGACTGACTCCCTGTCCCCTGCTCGGCAGGCATCGGCTGCCTGCTGTCTCATCCTCCCTCCGCATGCCCGCTCCTCAGTAAATCTTCATCAAGCGCCTACTGCGTTCCCAGAATGGTCCCCCTGAGTGACAGATGGCCCCCTTCCCAGGGAGCGTGGTGCCCACGGTGAAGAGTTAGCCAGGGCAGCGTGAGGGCGCTCGGAGCAGGGATCGGGCCTCCAGGCCCAGGAGGGGCCGTCTCCCGGGGCTGCCCTCACGAAGGGCCGCAGCTGCCGACCAACTGACCATGATGCTCCTTCCCCGGCACAGGGGGAACCAAGGAATGCGCCGGGCCGTCAGGGTGAGGGCCACCCCTGCCTGGTGACACCTCATTCCCACTGCACCCCATCCTCATATGGCCTTCATCATCTCCATGTGTCGTTTTCTTTTTAAAGATTTATTTATTTTTATTGGAAAGTCAGATGTACGAAGAGGAGGAGAGACAGAGAGGAAAATCTTCCGTCCGATGATTCACTCCCTAAGTGACAGCAATGGCTGGAGCTGAGCCAATCCAAAGCCAGGAGCCAGGAGCTTCGTCTGGGTCTCCCACGTGGGTGCAGGGTCCCAAAGCTTTGGACCGTCCTCGACTGCTTTCCCAGGCCGCAAGCAGGGAGCTGGATGGGAAGTGGAGCAGCCGGGATTAGAACAGGCGGCCATATGGGATCCCAGTGTGTTCAAGGAGAGGACTTCAGCCGCTAGGCCACCGTGCCAGGCCCCTGTTTTTATTTTTTTAATGAACTCCTCCTTTCATTCACCTGAGAGGCAGAGAAACAGAGAGTGAGAAAGAAAAGGACACCACTGGCCCTGATATAGCCCCGCTTCCCCTCCAGCTCCCTGCCTGTGGCCTGCGAAAGCAGTCAGGGACGGACCCTGCACCTGTGTAGGGGACCCGGAAGAAGCTCCTGACTCCTGGCTTCAGATCAGCTCAGCTCTGGTTGTTGCAGCCCCTTGGGGAGTGAGCCAGCAGATGGAAGATCTTCCTCTCTGTCTCTCCTGCTCTCAGTTCATCCGATTTTCCAATAAAGAAAAGTAAATCTTTAAAAAAAAAAGAAGCAGCAGCAGAAGAATTTCACACAGCACCACCTGCTGGTTCAGTATCAAGTGTCCACAGCGGCCAGGCCAGAGCTGGGAACTCAGTCCGGTCTCCGACAGTGTGGCATGGCCTGCGGGGCCTCGGGGTGTGCATTAGCAGGGAGCTGGCCAGGAAGGTGGGCGGCCGGGGTGTGCGCGGCAGCCGTTGGCTCTGCAATCCACCGCACCCTGACTTCCTGCTGAGACCTCGCTGGCAGAGGAGGGCAGGCTGGGAAGCTCCGAAGGGAAGAGGAAAAAATACGACACCGGAATCTTCTTTGGAGGGGAATGTGACCTTTTAGGGGACAGTCTCAGTCCAGCATGCCCCGTGAAGGTTGAATTCAGATGACCTAAGGAGACATTCCATTTGGTGGTGGTGGTGGTGTGCGTATACCGAAGGGGACGCATTTCAGCTGCAATTATTTGTTGTGACAGCATTTGGGGTGTCCTTATCACCTCTGGGGGAAAGTAAAAGTCATTTGTTGCTGATGTGAAATTTGAATTTAACTGAGCATCCTGTACACATTTCTTCTCTAAGTCTGGCAATGCGAGTTAAAGAGAAAAAGGAAGAAAGAAGGAAGTCTGGATGGTGGGTTTCAGGTGAGGTAGCTGTCGGGGTGGTGGGAACAGTGGGTGCACAACCCCTCAGTGGGCTGTGTGCATGGTGCCCGCGAGCAGGGACGGCCCCGGGGGCTGGGCTGAGGGGGCAACAGGAGGGGGAAGCCAGGCCAGCTCCTGCAGTGCCTGGCAGGATGAGGACGTGGCCTTGGCGCCTGGCGTGCCCAGCGGCAGAGGCTGGGCGGCCTGCAGCGGGAGCGGGCGTCCCCTGGTGGCTTCTCGGGGAACAACTGAGAACAGTCAGATTTGAGGGCCACAGTTGTGTGCAAAGCCACTGGATGTGGGTGAGAGGGGCCCGGACTTTGCGTCCTTGTGGAACTCGGATCCAGCAGGGTTTGCTGATGAGCCGGGCATTTGAGAAAAGAGAGGTCGAGGAGTGACCCCAGGCTCGGCACCTGAGCACCTGGGGGGGTGAGTGGCACCTGCTGGGGTGAGAACCATGGTGATGTGATGAGAGCTGCCTGGGACCGGGGCTGGGAGAGGGAACAGGACCTCGGTTTGGGATGCTGTGGGGTTGGGAGGGTGTCCTTGTAGAAAGGCCTGAAGGGTGAAGCTCAGGTGAGATGCCCCAGCTGCCAAGAGAAACCCCCAGAAGACGGGCATGCTTGTGGTCCCCAAGGGGTGCAGGGCGGTTACCACAGAGGCCCAGTTCATCTCTGTCTCTTTCAGCAGGTGTGTGGCCGAGGTCCACTGGGCAGGGGAGTCAGGGCGCTGGCTCTGGGCGGTGGGGAACCTCCCATGTTCCCAGGCTCACGGGTCCAAGCAGCCGGCTCGCAGAGCTGACCGTGGTGTTCGCACAGATGAGCCAGGGGCTTCCTCTAGCCGAAGGCTGTCCGCTCTGGCAGCCACTGGCCTCCTGTGGCTTTTAAGTGTTGGCCGATGAAAAACCAAGAGGATAATAACGAGCAGAAGCTGTGCCTCCATTGGCGTCACGTGGCGGATGCTCTGTGGCCAGCGTCGACCTCATTGGTCCCTGTAGGAAGTTCTGCCGGGGGGCGTCATCTTTTACCCTCTACTTGCATGTGACTGTTGAGGTCCCTTGTATCTGGCACCTTTGGGCGGTGCACAACTTGCGCAGCCCACCCACAGTGGCCCTGTTGTTCACAGTGAAGGAAGACTTTTTGTTTGTTTGTTTAAGATCCAATCATTCTACTTGAAAGTAAAAAAGAGAGGAGAGACACAGAAAGATATTTTCCATCCACTGGTTCACACCCCAAATGGCCACTCTGGCCAGAGATGAGCTGGTCAGAAGCCAGCTGCCAGAGCTTCTTCTGGGTCTCCCATGCAGGTGCAGGGTCCCAGACTCTAGAGCAGTCATTTGTTGCTTTCCCAGGTCGTAATCAGGGAGCTGGATTAGAAGTGGAGCAGCCAGGACTCAAACCGGTGCCCGCGTGGGATGCTGGCATTTGCAGGCAGAGGAGGAGTCAGTGGAACTGTTGCACCAGCCCCTTTTCACTTAGAAAGAGAGACGGAGACCGTCGGTCTGCAGGTTGACTCACTCCGTGCCCTCGGGGTCCGGCCAGTTGAAGCCAGGCACCTGACGTGGAAGGTGGGCAGGGGCCTCAGCCCCCAGGATGCAATGGCCAATAGGCAGGAAGGAACAGGGAGCAGCTCCCAGCGGGTGCCAAGGCCTGCAGATCCCTGTGCAGCTTCGGGGGTGGGAGCATGGGCCTTGCAGGCCGCGTCTTGCGTGCAGGACAGGGCAAGCCTGGCACCGGTTCTACCAGGACATGGATAGGATCACCCATGTCAGTTCCCCTTGCGTTTCCTGGCTGACGCCGTTCCTTGTCTCTGGATGGCTCAACTCCCACCTCTGTTGCTCAGGGTAACCCAGGAAGGTGTGTGTGTGTGTGTGTGTGTGTGTGTGTGTGTGTGTGTGGCCCATGCTGCTGTCATATCTCCTGGTCATCCCGGGATGAGGCGATGGCAGCCAGAGGGGAGCAGGCCATGCCGGGGGCAGGGGCAGGGGTAGGCGCTGGGTCAGGCAGGGCAGCAGGCATCACGTGTATGTGGTGTCCAGGTCACTGGCCAGGGGAGTAGTGGGTGGGCGCGGGTGGGATGCAGCTTTCTCTTCCCTGGCCTTGGGACCTCTCATGAGTCTGAGAAGGAGGCCTCCAGGGCCACTTGGCCAAACCCAGGCCTTGGCCACATACCTGTCGCTGACTGCCACACCCCATCACAGGCTGCCCCCCCACTGGGAATCTCTGCTCCCCTTGGCCCTTCTTCTGCTGGTTCAAAGACATCCCTGGTTGAGACAAGCCACCCCCGTCCCCGTGATTGGCCCACAGAGGCGTCTGATCTCTCTGTGTTTGGGGTATGGTAGGAGCAGGTGCCATGGGGTCCCGAGTCTCAGTCCACCATGGGTGAGGCGGCCCAGGCCACAGGAAGCTGGCTCTTCAGCCACTTCTGTGGGCGGTGGGGTCTGGGGGCATCCTGTGGGCAGCTTCCTGAGTCCGGGTGGCTGCGAGCCGACTCCTGTACTCTCTCCTTAGGCCCTGTATGACCCCATCAACCCCGACAGGGAGACCCTGGACCAGCCGTCGCTTACCGACCCCCAGCGCCTGTCCAATGAGCAGGAGGTGCTTCGGGCCCTGGAGCCCCTGCTGGCCCAGGCCAACTTCTCCCCACTGTCCGAGGACACCCTGGCCTACGCACTGGTCGTCCACCACCCTCAGGACGAGGTCCAGGTGCCTGTCTTGCAGAGGAGAACCTGAACTCCCAGGATGCTTTTGGGGCAGGGGCTGCTGGGAGTTGTAGTCCTGAGCCAGGGCAGAAGGCCGTGTGGTATCCACCCTTGGTGAGTTAGCAACAGGCTGTGCTCTCTGAGGTCACTTCCCGCTGTTGGGTGGGACGATGTGGTGAGGTGCCCGTCCTCGTAGGGCTGGAGACGCGTAACAATGAATCATACAAAAGGCCCAGCCTTTCAGGTCAACAAATTCTAAAATTCTTCCAAAGTCGTACGTTTGGAGATTTTAAGATGTTTTCTTGAAGTAATATTCAGTCAACTCTGAATCATCTCTGAAATTGGGTGTGACTTAAAAATGGTGGTGGCCCACGGCTTCATTGACTATAACTTTGTATATGTTTTTTAAAGAATTATGTTGTTGATCTGAAAGGCAGAGTTTGAGAGAGAGAGACGGAGATCTTCCATCTGTTGGTTCACAAATGGCAGACGGCTGCAGCTACTGGGGCTGGGCCCAGCCGAAGGCAAGAGCTCTTCCGGGTCTCCCACGGGGCTGCGAGGTCCCAAGGACTTGGGCCATGCTCCATGCTTCCCCGGGCACATTAGCAGGGAGCTGGATGGGAAATGGAGCAGCTAGAGCACGAACCAGTGCCTGTATGGGATGCTGGGCTACAGGCAGAGGCTTAGCTTGCTAAGCCAGGGTGCCTGTCTGCCTTCCCCTGCCTCATATCCTTTCTGGGGGGAAGTATTTAAAAGACAGAACAAAAAGGAGAGAGGGGGAGGAAGAGCGAGGGAGAAAGAGTGAGACCTTCCGTCAGCTGGTTCACTTCCTGAATGGCTGCAGCAGCCAGGGCTGGGCCAGGTCTCAGTCCAGGTCTCCCCTGTGGGTGGCAGGGACCCAAGCCCCTGGGCCAGGTCTGCCCTGTGGGTGGCAGGGACCCAAGCCCCTGGGCCAGGTCTGCCCTGTGGGTGGCAGGGACCCAAGCCCCTGGGCCAGCCTTCCCTGCCACCCCAGATGCGTCAGTGGGACGCTGGATGGAAAGTGGGGCAGCCGCGGTTTGAAGCGCCGCTCTCAACGGGCAGTGCCCAGGGTGCAAGGGGCAGCCTAACCCAGCACAAGGCTGTATTTTCCTTTGCAGTTGCTTCATGAAATAACTGAATATCTTAAAATCTTAGACTCCAGGAAATATGGTGACACAGGCGGGGGGTGTGGCTCGTGCAGTGGGCAAGGTCACAGCCATACGTGGTCACCCTGTCTGGACACTTAAGTGGTGATAAGTAAGGGGGGAGGGGCTCTCCTTCCACAGCTCCCCAGCCTGTGTCCAGCTGCCTCTGCCCCCTGCGTTCTGTGCAGGTGACCATAAACTTGGAGCAGTACATCTACATGCAGTTCTGGGCTCTGGGCCAGCGTGTGGGGCAGATGCCCCGGAAGTCCAGCGTGGGCTCAAGGCGCGGCTTCTTCACCAAGCAGCCCCCTGCAGAGAGGTGAGGCCGCCCAAGGGGGGCGAGGCTAGGGGCCAGGGGTCCCCGCGGGAGACAGGGCAGTGTCAGGGTGTGGGAGACTGGGTTGGAAGGAGTGGCTCAGAGAGGGAGTCCACAGTTGTGGAAAAGCAGCACAGCCCGATCGGGACACCCCATCAACATTTCCAGCCCCCTCATGTCCGGCCCACACAGTCAACTTGGGTTGTTATCAGCCTGGAGCCAGGCGCTGGCGGGGGCTGCCCAGGTGTGGGTCCCAGCGCCTCGCACCCCCCGCTCCCCAGGAGGTACTTTAAGCGGGTGGTGCTGGCGGCGCGGACCAAGCGGGGCCACCTGGTGCTGAAGAGCTTCAAGGACACACCGCTGGAGGGCCTGGAGCAGCTGCTGCCGGAGCTGAAGGTGCGCACGCCCACGCTGCAGCGCGCCCTGCTCAACCTCACCCTGGTCGTGTCCGGCGTGGTCTTCTTCGTCAACGTGGGCATGGTGGTGCTGTCCGACCTCAAGATGGCCACTTCCCTGCTGCTGCTGCTGTTTGCCGCCTTCATGGGCCTGCGGGCCTCCAAGGTAGGCGCTGACCGCCCTGTGGTGCGCTGGGCCCCCCCCATCCTGGCCACACCACACCTCGGGCCCCTTTCCTAGTTCTGACGGTGCTCTCCTCAGCTGCCCTGTGGGGGAACCCACATGAGGTCCTGGGGGCTGTGCCCGATGGGGTCGGGCTGGCCATGTGTGCTCTGAGAACCAGGCCAGGAGCGTGAGTGTCCTCGTGTCCCAGAGTAAGCCCCTGGGCCCTTCCCTGGGCCTCACTGTCCTGCGGGGTGGTGGTGGGGTGGGTGGCAGAGAGTAGGGCTCGTGCCAGTTTGCCATCAGCTCCATTGTTAGTATGACAAATTGTGACATGACAAATTGTGCTGTGTATTCCTGGAGTCCTCCCCTACATTGGGGACATTGGTGATGGTGGGGGCGGGTTTGTCAATGATCCAGCCCAAATAGAGCAACTTGAAAACTCTGGGTCCTCGGATTCTGCATCGAGCTCCCCCCCTACTCAGCCATATGTGAGCGTGTGCCCGCCTGCTTCACCCCTCCACACATCTGGGCTGCCCAGAGAGTAGGAGGACTGACCCGAGCCTGCAGCCGTGGGCCCAGTACCTCCAATTCTGAGTTGGCTTGAAGTGCTGCCTTCTGGCCGCTTCTCCCCAGGAGTGTGCCTGCCCCAGGCTCGAAGGCATCTGGCTGCCTTTTTGGGTTTCAGGCTGTGTTGGGAGGGAGCGCCAGGCTGGCCGGAGGGCTGCAGGGCAGGAGGGTGGAGCCTGGGTGGGCGAGGCCTGGCAGAAAGTTGGAACCTGGATGGGCAGGACATGTGAGGAGGGTGGAGCTTGGCGAGGCGGGGCCTGGCAGTGGGTGGGGCCTGGTAGGGGTGGGGCATGTGGGGGCGGGGCCTGACAGAAGGGTGGAGCCTGGGCAGGCGGGGCATGCCAGGAGGGTGGAGCCCATGGGGGTGGGGCCTGTGGGGCGTGGCCCGATAAGGGTGGAGCCCTGGGGCGGGGCCTGGCAAGAGGGTGGGGCCTGGTGGAGGTGGAGACTGGGGCATAGCCCAAGGTGTGAGTGGCTGGGCTCGTTGGTGGCCCCACAGGATGTGCAAGGAGGAGGACCTAGGCTCCTCTGGGGTGCCAGGAAGCCAAGGAAGTGGGGGCACAACCGCAGGCCTTGAAGGAGGTGGGGAGGAGCCGAAAGAGGCACTGACTCATCCAGGGCCTGGAGTGGTGGCCCAATATCCAGCCGCTGCAGTTAAGTTCCTGCCGTATCGGATAGACGGATAGACGGGTTTTCCTGCTCAGACTCAGCACTTAAACTTGGACCCTGCTCAGGTCCCCCCTTCCCATGCATGCGTGTTCCTTCCTGCGTCTCCTTCCTGCCGCCCCCCAACCCTGTGTGCCCAGAGAGCCCAGCTCCACCCTACCAGCCCTCCCCACTCCTCCTGTCTCAGATCAGACCCAAGGCTGGAGCCCACCCAGCCACCAGCCCTCCCCCTGCCCCCTGCTGGGTCCCCTCCAGCCCATCCTGGCAGGACCCAGAGCTGGCCCTGACCTTCCGCCACCCCTGAGTGTGGCTGAGGACCCTGCTTCCCCACCCCTCATCATCTGGCAGTTCCAGACTGCAGCTCCCGCAGCTGCGCTGTCCCTGGCCTTCACACCTGCTGTCCCTCAGACCCATCGGCCTGCCCTTGCCACTGGGCTGCCTGCCTCAGCCTCAGCCTGGGCTTGGAGGCTGGCCGCTGCTGTGGGCCCTGCCCTGCCCTGCCCCGTTGGCCCAGCACAAGCAGATCTGGGGGTGGTTTGCTGTTGCTCTAGCAACACATGGGCCATGGAGAGGGGGAGGAGGGGGCCCATGGACATGCACGGGCATCGAACTGCTCCTGGCAGGCAGCTTAGAATACTAGGTGCCCCCCGCCCCCTCACGGTGAAGGATCGAGTCTGAGCCAGGGTGGGGCCCCAGGGCCGGGGCGGCAGGACAGAGAGGGCGAGGCTGATGGAGCAGGCAGCCAGGCTGCCCCAGGCACAAGCGTGCTGGAGTCCAGGCAGCAGGTGGACGGCCACCCACAGTGACAGCCTGAGCCGTGTGGACCTGGGCGGGCACCAGCAGGCAGCTGCCCTCCTGAGCCCTTCCTGGCTTCCATCCTGGTGGGAGGCCTGGGAGGCTGGCAGCCAGGGTAGGAGGTGTATTGGGACAGACCACTTCCAGGTCTGCTGTGGCTGGCAAATAATTGAAGAGATCCTCCTGTGACCCCGGAGTCAGGTGGGACAGCACGGGTGGGGGAAGGGGGTCCCAAGGATAAGGGGTCCTGGGTGGGGAAAGGGGGTCCCAAGGATGAGGGGTCCTGGGCGGGGGAAGGGGGTCCCAAGGATGAGGGGTCCTGGGCGGGGAAAGGGGGTCCCAAGGATGAGGGGTCCTGGGCAGGGAAAGGGGGTCCCAACGATGAGGGGTCCTGGGCGGGGAAAGGGGGTCCCAAAGATGAGGGGTCCTGGGTGAGGGAAGGGGGTGCCCCATCTGCCCTCCACTTCACAACTCAGCGCTCCCAGCCTGTCACCTCTGCCCCCACAGCCACCCCGTGTGCTATTAGGGACAGGCTCATCGTGTCCCACTTAGCAGCTGCAGGCCAGCCACCTTGGCCCAGCTGGAGAAGCATCCCCTGCCCGTGTCCCATTCTGGGTCATTTTGAAGGCCATCCGGAATGCTTTGAAGGAATGCTTTAGCTGCCTCTGAAAGCAGAAAACCTCCATGGCCCGAAGGCTTAGCTCAAAGGTGCCCGTGGCACGGAGGTCATGGGATGTGTGTGCACGAGGAACATGGGTGTGTGTGTGTGTGCAGGGCAGATGTGGGATGGGTGTGTGTGGGGGGCAGGTGCAGTGTGTGTGGGGCACAGGGCGCGGGGTGTATGTGTGTGGGGCACAGGGTGCGGGGTGTATGTGTGCAGGGCACAGGGTGTATGTGTGTATGTGCGGGGCACAGGGCGCGGGGTGTGTGTGTGCGGGGCACAGGGTGCGGGGTGTGTGTGTGTGGGGCACAGGGTGCGGGGTGTATGTGTGCAGGGCACAGGGCGCGGGGTGTGTGTGTGGGGGGCACAGGGTGCGGGATGTATGTGTGCGGGGCACAGGGTGCCGGGTGTATGTGTGCAGGGCACAGGGCGCGGGGTGTATGTGTGCGGGGCACAGGGTGTGTGTGTGTGGGGGGGGCACAGGGCGCGGGGTGTGTGTGTGCGGGGCACAGGGTGCCGGGTGTATGTGTGCAGGGCACAGGGCGTGTGTGTGTGGGGCACAGGGTGTGGGGTGTGTGTGTGCGGGGCACAGGGCGCGGGGTGTATGTGTGCGGGGCACAGGGTGCGGGGTGTATGTGTGCGGGGCACAGGGCGCAGGGTGTATGTGTGCGGGCACAGGGCGTGTGTGTGCGGGACAGGCACGGGGCGGGGGGCGCTGCGGCCTGTCTGAGCCGCCGGTGCGCCCGCAGATGTTCGGGCAGCGGCGCAGCGTGCAGGCGCTGGAGCTGGCGCACATGCTGTACTACCGGAGCACGTCCAACAACTCGGAGCTGCTCAGCGCGCTGGCGTTGCGCGCCCAGGACGAGCACACCAAGGAGGCGCTGCTGGCGCACAGCTTCCTGGCGCGGCGGCCCGGGGGCGCGAGCGGCCCGCCCGAAGGTAGAACACCTCCAACCCCCTCCCAGTCTCCTTCCCCCACGCCCTGGTGGAAGGAGACACCAACTACCCCATCCTGGTGTCTGACCTCGGCCTCCATGGGGTCCTGCATGGATGGCCTGTCTCCCCCTCTCTGAGCTCCAGGCGGCCCCCTTCCCGACAGGAGCCCCCAGATGAGAACCCCGGAGCCCCTGGGCCTTGTCCCACTCCCCACCCCGGGAGCTTCTTTGAAACCGGGGCCCCTTGCCCGCCAGCCCCTCCCAGCCCTTCCGGAGGGGACCCGGGGCTGACCGCACCACACCTGCTCTCCCACCCACAGAGACCTCCAGGTGGCTGCAGCTGGAGGTGGAGAGCTGGCTGCTGGCCCAGTCAGGCTGTGACGTGGCCTTCAACGGAGCCCGAGCCCTGGCCCACCTGCAAGCCCTGACCCCCACCTCCGGGCTCTACCCTCCCCCGGGCTTCCCCAAGCTCCAGCCGTCGGCCGCAGGGACTTCCGAGTCTCCCCCAGACCACGCCCAGCAGTAGCAACCGCCCCTGCCCGGCCCCACCGCCCCTGCCCGGCCCCACCAGGCCACCGGGCAGCACGCTAAGCCCCGCCTCCTCCCCGACCAGCACGTCAATCACGGCTGCTGGGACTGGCACTTACTGACAGGCAATTATCCTTGGCTAGGCTAAGTGCTTCAACGAAGCGGCCAATCAAGGCAGTCGACAGCTGGTGATCCCCGCCCCTTTCTGATGAACAAGCCAATCAGACCTCGGCTTCCTTTCAGCCCCGCCCCTGCCTCCCCAGACGTGGCTGGTGGGAGGAGGTGAGGGTGTGGGCCCATCCCGGCTGCTCCGCCCGGGCTGCTCGAAGCTGTCTGGCAGCCTTGCGGCAGCTGCTGCCCATCAACTCCCGAGGCTACGTGATCACTGCCGTTTTAGCAGGCTCCAGGCAGCCTGCCCACCCCGGGCACTTAGGTGGGGCCCCGGGCAGCAGCAGCCCAGCTCCCCCGCCGGCCGGCACCTCGCCAGCGACAGCTGCTGGGCGCTGTCCACCTTGGGAAGCCAGCGATGGGATTGCTCCAAGAAACCCGATCTTTTCTATTAACCGCCGCAGCCGCCGCCGCCGCTGCTGCTCTTCGGGTGGGCCCAGTGGTCAGGCCCCATCAGGATGACCGAGCTGAGGGTTTGGGGACCTCGCGATGGGCGGAGGCTGTGGGTCTGAGAGAACCAGAGACCCCCCTCGGCTCTGTCCGCTGTGGTCCCCAACTCTCCCTCGCACTCAGGTCCCCATGGCCTCAGGTGCCTTCCCCTGCCCCGGCCCCTCTCCACTGCTGCAGAAACTGCCTCCGTCTGAATCTCCCACCACGAGGCGCCCTGTGCAATAGTATTTATTGGTTCATCCATTTCTATCCCCCCCCCAGTCCTAAGGGAATAAATCCATATTTAGTAAATGTGAATGTGCCTAGTGGCTACAGGAATTGGAAAGGCAGGCTTCTGGATCCTGGGACAGCCTGGTTCCTGAGGGTGGCTCATGATTCCCAGCCTGGGGCCCACGGATGACGGGGAGTGAGGGTGACCAGGGACCCTGTGCAGACACAAACACAGCTCCAGCCCACGCCCCTATCTGAGCCCCGGGGGGGGGGGATGCCTCCTGTTTTGTATTTTACTATGGCGTCCAGAGACAGCCTTTAGGGGAGGTGGGGTTCCAAAAGAAAAAGCAGGAAGCTCTTCCCACTGGGGTCGAAGTGGAAAGCAGGCCTGGGTGGGTGGCACTTGGCCTGGTATCCAAGCGTCCAGGTTCTGTGTCCGGCTGTGGCTCCAGCTTCCTGCCAGTGCTGACCCTGAGAGGCAAGCAGGATGGAGCGCCCAGCTCCTGGTTTCCTCCCTATGCAGCCTCAGTCATTGCAAGCATGGGGTGTTGGGAATGGCCCCGCTCGCTGATGGGGCCGCCCTGTGCCCCCACAACCTGGAGGCACACACTCTGGTTAAACGATTTTATTTTTTGTAGGAGGAGGGGCTGCTTCGGGGCGGGACAGAGGAGAGAGGCCGGGGAGGCGGGGAGGCGGGCGGCAGGGCGAGGCTCACTCCCGCTTCCGCAGGTGGATGTAGACGACGCCGCTGACCAGCGCGAGGGGGAAGGCCACCCAAGCAAGGGCGAAGCAATAACCGAAGCTGCCCCCTCGCGGGTGCTTCGTCAAGATCTCCTCAACGTGGATGGCGTAGATCAGGGCCCCTGTAAACACTGCCACGCCTGCGGAGAGAACAGGAACCGGGAGTCACGCAGTGCGCCAAAGACTACATTTCCCAGCAGCCCACAGAGCCAGAGAAGTGCTACACGACTGGTGGGCAGCACCGCTGCCCGCTGGGAGTTGTAGTTCTCTTCTTCAGCGCAGCCGTTTCCACGGCAATTTATTTCCTCTGTTGGGATCCCATTCGCTGATCCATAACATGGAGCAGTAATACCCATCCATTCCATCCATGGGACATTTTTGAGTGTCTCTCTTATAGCAAGCCCAGTATGAAACTGTATTATTTTGGTCCCTGAAATCCAAAAATTAAACGCAACTGCTGGAAGAGTCTGATCCATGGTAGATGGATGCAGTTGGCTGACAATCCTGTGGCCTGTGTTGGTCCCACACCCCATGTCTGAACCCCAGGTCCCCTGCCCCCCACCCCTTCCAGATCCCTGAGTCCCCCCACCCCCAACCGCTCCTGGGGTCCTGGGAGCCCTCCGTGGCCCTGCAGGCAGTGCTCACTGGTGCAGAGCTGGCAGAGGCCCGTGGCGTAGAAGAGCTCTCCTCTGCGCATGGTGTAGAGCTGGAACATGAAGAGGATGAAGGAGAGACAGCAGAGGATGAGGGACAGCACCATGAGGCCCTGGACTGCCTTCAGCCAGCCTGTGGGGAGGAGGGGGACAGGCAGGCGTCACCCTGGCTGCTGTCGCCCAGCGCCACCTGCTCGCTCAGTGTTGGTCCCTTCGTCCTCCTTTCTCCCGTTGCCCACTGAGAGCCACCCACACCTAGGAGCTGTCCTCACTGCGGGAACCTGGAATCAGAACGCTGGGTCCTGCGCATCCACCCAGAAGGCCGCCTCCCCGCCCTCCCCCCAACCCCCAGCTCCCAAGGCTGCAGGGCACTTCCTCCTCACTCTTTCCTATATTGGGCTGCTTGTGCCCTTTCCAAATCACCAGGCCGGGGTGCGCAGGGGGCTCACCATGGAGACGCTGAGACTCCCGCCCTCCTGGGGTCCCCCTCCCCGTGGACCTGGCCTGCTGCCTGCCCCTCAGCCCTCACCATTGTCACTGACGGTACTGCAGGCCCATGAGTTGGTGTGGTTGTTCCACGTGCAGTCGTACCAGAGGTTGAGCGACTCCTTGCCCGGGAGGATCCACCAGGACTGGGGTGGACAAGGACAGGGTCAGCAAAGGCGAGTGGACGGGGCTGGGAGAAGCAGGCCAGGTTGGGGGGGAGAAGCAGGAGGAACCGGGGACAGTGCGGCTGCCTTAGGAATGGGGAAGGGGCCTCAGGTTGGACAGAGGGTGGCCGCTGGACAGAAGGTGGTGCCAGGGGCTTCGGAGGGAGGAAGGGGCGTGGCCAGCGCACCCACAGCTTCCTAGGGGGTCTCACCTTATCCAGGGTGGCCACGAACAGCAGGATGAGGATGAGGATGTGAAGGGCCGAGACCACCAGCAGGAGGAGCGACATGGCTGCACCAGAAGCCTGGGGGGC